>NC_056733.1:347946674-348319174 GCF_019279795.1 Protopterus annectens | reverse complement strand
GAATATGATCTGCTGTAGCAGAATAAGTTGAATGTTGTGAGTCCAAAACAAAACTGAAGTGAGTATCAATAACACTTAATCTAAGACCTTTAAAATAATATTAAGCAGCATTTGAGTACCTTTAAACTTTACAGAAGTTTGATGTTTTTAAATTCCATATTGTGTTCAGAATTGAATGTAGTCATGTAGGTTGCATTAATTGCTACAAATAAATGATGCTAGTTGAACATTCTTTTGGATCTGGAGATGTACTTGGGTATTGTTTGGGAAGAAAGTGCTAAACTTCTATATTAATTTACAGGTGAGCAATTTGGCTGTTTTGCAACTTTTTCTTTTGTATTTTTTTTTATTAGACTGTAATATGTTTATAAGCAGTGTTCAGACCTGAAATCATTCAGGGACACTGACCCCTTCAGGTTCATATCATCTGCCCTTTCCCCTTCTCATTTGCCTAGACTTCACTTAACTTGATATATATTTACTTACTTTTAAACATGCAAGGACATTTTGTTACAAAGTCTTGCAATGCTGTATGTAACATAACTATCTTGTTTTTGTCTTAGTTAGATTTATAATTAACTTATTAATATTATATTGTCAAGTTAATATGTTGGAGTATGAGTATGTATGCAGGAGATCATTAAACACCTTGAAGGCAACTTTTCTTCTAAAATAAAGATAGCATAATGCACAGAGGTATTTTTTTCTATCTGTGTAATCCAAGGAGCATAATGCTGGCATTTATCTACAAAGGTTCTTTTGTACAATTTCCAAGATATTCTGTTGTCTGATACTACAAACATAACATGAAGCATTGTATTTCAAAACAGAGCTCCCATATTCCTTACAAAGACTAGCCAGTATGAATTTATCTTACTGATACATTTTTAAGCAACAATCCATGTGTCTTATTGTGTTAGTTTTAATAACATTAGCATGCATATTGAATATTATGTCTAGGCTCAAATTGAATAACTTTAAAATAAATGATCTTTTCAGATCTTGTGCTTTGAATTATTATTGGCCCCAGTAATCACTTACTAATAAATATCATGCATTTACATTTTCCTGAACTGAATTTTAATCCTTTATTTATGAATCTTACTATTGCCTTTAACTAAATATTCTGACTATTCAAAATAAATTCAATCTCAAGGACAATACCTACTTTACAGTCAGCTGCAAATGTATCTGAAAAGATTACATTAAACAAGGTAAGTCCCACAGTGAGATACCTCAAGTATGTGCCTTGAATTACCATACACTGTGACCTTCCTATTAGTTAGCTCACTATCCACTTAATGATATAAAATGGTGACAAAGCCTTTAAAAAATCTAGGTACACCACTCTGACAATCAAACTCTAACCAATGACAAAGCATATTAAATCTCCCAGGCAAGATGAATAAAACTGTAGAAACGTTTCTGTTAAGTTGTGGTTCTTGATTACAAAAGTGATTCTTTCTGTTAAGTTGTGGTTCATGATTACAAAAGCAATCTATATTCAAGTCTTGTGAGAGCATACACCTTTTTCTTATAAATTAGAAAGATTTGCTTCATGTTTCTTGAATAAGATGTGCGGAGAATGGGGAAGATATTTGTAAAACAGATGTGGTGTGTGTGTTTTGTGTGGTTACTTTGTAAGAAATGAATTATAAACCAATTAAGAGCTATATCAGAAGTCGTATTACAGTAGTCATCTGGAAAAATTTAACTTGTAAATTTACATCTCTTTGTATAAAGAGAAAGACTTCACTTCCTTGGTATAGTTCAAGTCTATTGTAGTAGGCTTCCTGCCATTTGCCAAATATAAAAAGACAGTCTCTGGGATTCACAAAGCTCCATGCAAGAATGGTTCGTATCCATTTCGAATAGCAGCGCGCCTTGCATATGCATGAAGGCGCGCTGCTATTTAATCTAAATGGACATGAACCATGAACGAGTGCAGGGGGCATGTTTCAGGAGTGCCTGCACATGTAAGGTGCCCCCTTCACTCAGAAAGTGCCATACAGCACTTTGTGACACAGATGAGTGTCAATATACATAATATTAGAACCTGGCTCTAATACTATGTACTAAACCAGTGTCCACAGTCACCGAAATGTACATAGCTAACATTTCAGTGTCTGCAGACACTGAAATAAAAAGAAAGAAAAAACACAAACAAACCTAGAAGGCAGCAGCCTTCAGGTGCACACCCCTGAATGTATGCACTCTTGCCCTACATGCATGGAAGCAGTAGGGCAAGAGCAAAGTAATAAAAATACAACATTTTATTTTTCATTAAATAAAACCAAAATTTAAGCAGTGCACAGCTTTTTTTACATGGCATGCCGCTATGCTTAGTCTGGCTGAAAAACTGAAAATGATAGACAAGTGCTACTGTGCGAGAAAATGGCATCAAGCTGCTATAGCATAGTGGTACTGTCATGGTTTAGTATGTCGCACATGCTCGGTTTGAATTTCCCTCTACCAATTTATTTAATAAACTTTTAAGGAATTTGAATGATAGACGTCAATCATATGCCTCACTTATAGCACAGTAGGGAGTGGGAATATATAAAATATAAATGTAAAAAATAATTTATACCTTTACTGAAAAAAATAGATTTAAGCAAAGCTTCGTTAGTGTAAGCATTGCTTACCTGTTTTCAGCTGTGCTTATCTGGTTTAAGCATTGCTATGCAGAGTTGTGTTAAGCTAAGCATAGTGCAGCATTTTAAAACCGGACAATCAAGAAAAAGTACGGGAAAACTGCCCTTTTTAAACCACACAGGTGGGAATACAGCCATAACCATTTGGGATTGCTCACAGCAGGAACAAAATGTCAGGTGTGGGTGAAGGTGTTTGCTTCCGAGTGCAACGTTGGGGCATCCAGGAGTCCAGGGTCATGGTTGGGCTCCTAGTAAAAAAACATAATGCCAGACTGCTGCAGGGCCAGTAGCAGGGCTTCCAATACAAAGCGGAGGTCTGGGACCAGATTGCACGTGATCTCAGCAGTGCCAATGGCATACTCCAAACTAGTGAGAAGGTACATCACCACCACAACAACCTGAAGCAGAGGAGGGGTGCACTCTTGGACCAGTGGATCCAGGAAACCCAAGTGCAGGATGTCCCATGTGTCTGTAAGTATGCAGTCGTGTATATCTCTAAGTATGGAAAAAGTTAAACTTCTGTCTGTGCAGGTGTGATTAATGTGTCATCTCTCCCCATACAGCTGCTGCGGAGAGGTCCCAGAATGTCGAAGCTCATGCCCAGTGACTGGGATGGCTGTGTCAGCATTATAATGAGTACAGAATACCTCTTAATATTAGCAGTAATAAATCAAAAATATAGCAATGGTAGTATTGTCTGTATATATAATTGTGCTGTAAAAGTCAGGAATAAATGCTTGTGTCAGGCTTCCAGTGTAAAAATGGAGTATTTCCAGCTGCTGTGTAATATAGATGTCAGTAGCAAACAAGATACAATATGCAAGAGAGGAATAGTAGAATATGTATGAGTGTGTCTGAGTGAACCTGCCAAGAAAGTGCCATGTCAGGGCTACCATAACACTTAGAAAGGAAAGGCATTCCCTGTGCAGATCATGCAGGAATAGTAATTGTGGATGTCTGAGTTGTACACAGATATGTATGTCAAAACTAATAAAGGTGATCCCAAACACTGGTGTGTGTCATCTCACTTGTATCTGAAAAACAGAAATGTGTATATCCTGCAAAATGCATTAACTGAGTTGAACTGATTTAGCACTGCTTGTCTGCATACGTTAGAATGGGCATGTCAGATAACTGAAAAAAAGCAACAGTACATATTTCCATCAGAATGTGTTGTACTTGTGTGTCTGCCAGCATTGTCTTGTGTTATGAAAGGGACAAGTAAGTGTGGTAGTTGTCCCTATTGTTGTAATTTGAAGGAAAGTGAAAAATATGTTTTAAAAAGTAGAGGTAGACTTATTACAACAAAGGGTTTTGCAAATTGTAAGACTAGTGGGTTAGTATATATTGCAGTATGTGAAGCATGTGATTCCTTCTATATTGGTAAAACTGAGAGAAAATTAAAGCAAAGGATATATGAACACAATTATGACATGAGGAAAGGAAATGTTAATAATGCCTTATACAAACATACATTAGTATGTGATCAGGTGAAATTCCAGTTCTTTGTTATAGAAGTGGTTGATGTAGATCCCAGGGGAGGACCATGGGAAGCTTGTTTAGAATACAAAGAGTTATATTGGCAAATAATATTAGATGCCAGTAGCCCCCCTTGGTCTGAATGAAATGGTTTCCCTAAAACCTGTTTTGAAATTAAGATCTGCAAAGTTATAATATAATATATATATTTGTGCATATCTATATAATTTTTAGAAGATTTTAGCATATTTTATGTTGAATGTTGAATAAACACCTACTATTTAATATGATTAGATATTCATTCCCTTTTAAAAAAATCAATTGTACCTTTTGTTATTAATTTTATCAACTACTACTACTACAAGATGGTGATATTGCATGAGATTCTCATTCATTATAATTCAGGAGTTTATACAAATCTTTTTAAGTTATATATACAAATTTTTAACATTTGTATATGTTACTTATATAACTTATTTATAAGTTTTATTTATCAACATTATATGTATTATTTATTGGTTGTGATTTTAGCAACACTTGAAATGTTATAGTTACAAGTCTGTCTTTTATGCTGTTTGACATTACACATTTAATCGAGTGTATTTAATGGGTTGGATGACTTGACTGAATTAAATTACAAATGCATATACAGGGAGGAATTGATGTGGTTATTTCATTCTGATGAAGTTAGCTGACGAAAACGTATAAGACAACTGTAGCAGCGTTATTTGTGTGAAGTCTACCTTCTGTGGTTTGTGCAATAAAAGATTTTGTACATTATAGCTGGAACAGCTGTGCTTTTTTCATTTAATTGTCTTGTGTTATCCTTTCAATTTCAGCTGTATGTAGCTGTGAATGTACTGAAAAATGTATAAGGCTAGCAGGTACAGACTTAAAACCTACACTGTGTACTCAGGAATCTAAATTGCAGTATGTAGCTGTAAAACAGTCAAATGTGCAATCCAGCTAATGTGCACGTTTCTCAAACACTGACACCAATGTCTGTTGTGTATGCATAATTTGTACTGAAAATGGGAAACAAATAATGCAACATTTGATAAGAAAAGTACTGTGCACAAAAATATGTACTAGATAGAAATGTCACAAGCAGCACACAATATACTTCCCTGTAACTCAGTCTGATAAGGACTAGGCCTGTAGTTGACAGGGAACCGGATCCAGTGCACATTTGATATCCTCAGAGGAGAGTGCCATATCTGGCCTTGTACCTGGTAGTGCCCGTGGAACCCCTGGCAGGCACAGTTCTCGTGTCCATGGCCAGAGATGGTGAACTGCACACCCTGCCATGTACGGTCTACAGCTGTCCAAAACAAAACCTGTATAGGGAAGCCACATGACAGAACTGTGTGCATGCATACACACACACATCACCAACACAGCTAGGACAACACCACACCTACATACACATACACCACATCTGCACAGCCCAATGAAAAATGAAATCCTCTAACACACACACATGATGTCAACCAAATGGCTTAGCCTAGGTCACAGGCAAACCCAAAACACACCCTGTGCATATGATGATACCTGTGCCACATCCCTGCCATCCATAACACCGATGCAGGGACAGGCTAATATGGTTCTGATGTACAGGGTGAATGTAGTAAGGTGTACTAATGTAATGCTGTGTAACATGTTTTCAGCAGGAAAGTTTAATGCTTACATGTCAGGATGTGTAGCTGTCCAGCCATGATGCATTTTAGCTGTTATTAACAATGATTGCTTGTGGTCTGCATAATGTATTCAGTTTGTGTTGCAGGTGTCTATGTGTCAGTAGGATGTTGGTCTGCTCTTGTTTCCTACAACTGGTATGGCACTGTGGTGACACCTTGACTGTGCCACATCCTGGGTGCAGCTGAACACAAGTAACAGGTCTGTATAACAATTACTGCATGTGCCACATGGCTGATAGGTTTGAGGGGTGTATACAGGTGACTGCATGGTGGCTGATGTCAGCGGCCCTTCTACAGTGGACAATGGTAAGTGTACTGGGTGGCACACACCACATGTTTGTGTATAACACACACACACACACACACACACACACACACACACACACACACACACACACACACACACACACACACACACACACACACACACACACACACACACACACAGAGGCTTTGGTGTTGATGTAATACACAGAGAATACTGTACACATGGATGTACTTGGTTTTGCAGTGAAACCATTTTAGCCTATGTATTTTCACCAAGACAAAATAGGCAAAACATCACATCACTAAATAATCAGTTGCTAGTTTAATGTCATTGACGATGGTACTGGCAGGGTATATGTCCCCTTCCCCAATGTAGTGCAATCCTGGAGTTGGTAAACGTAGGTGTTCTGGTGTGGGTGGCACAGCCCTTCACTTTGGAGGGTGAGGGGTGGTGTAGAACTGCACATAGTGTGATTGACAAGTACTTAACCTGTTAACATAAATTTTACAGTATTACAGCTGACTAAGCAGGGGGATACACAAAACAACAATCACAATAAGAGTGGCTGCGTCCACAACATCCACAACCTACTATATATACCAACTCATCGCTGTACAGTTATACAGTGGTAAAGATGGCATTTATACATCTACTACTAGTTTTGATGGAATGAATTTCCACAGGATGATGCCTTTGAAATGTTAGCAATTGCCAGTCAGTTCTCAGACAGATGACCTCCTGGGACATGCATTTTCTGCAAACTGAAGTAGATCCCTTCACATACACACACACACTTACTTGGCAACACTGAGAGTAGAACCCCTACCTAAGTACTTATTGGTGCTAATGTGTTTGGACTTAATTGCACACACCACACAGCTTTTAGGATGAGGTGTGTACTGGGTTTCTTGTTAAGTGAAGAACATCATCAGGCCTTGTACAGTATGGTAATGGGGGATGTACTGGTTGTTAATGAACAATACATAGTGTGACATACTGTCATATACACACTGTCAAACACATAACAGTCATAAACGCATCTGAGAGACCTGGGTTTATTAGTGCTAACTACCTTGTCAGTGAGTCCATTCTGTAACAGATAATTTGCATACAGCACATGCATCATTGGGCTGGATAGTGTAATCAGTTACCTGTATGGTTGATGATGACAGTGGTCCTCATACGGTAGACATTGGGACATGTACTGGGGGTACCATGTTGTAAAGACAGTATACCCAGCACTCACGCCTCACATTGGATATTTTATTCACTGAAACTCATGATAATACTCTGACATACCCACAATCACACATTACCAGGACTGCAATACAACTCCTTCTCTATCTCATCAGTGCTACTACAGGGATATGCATCTATTGCACATGGCACAGGGATAGTAGCGTGATGGTTTGTCATGGCTCTCCTACTGTCAGAAACATCACTATCCCTTATACTGTATGGCAGGGTGTATTGTATTTGAAGAATGTGGTCTCAGAATGCTGTATCCTACAAATATACACACTTGCACACACTTGCAAGGCCTCTGAGGATAACCCATGCCTATCTACCCATTTGTACAACAGTGCTGTGCTGGTACTGCAAGCTACAGGTAGCCCATAGGGTGAAAGGTGTAACACTGTACACTTAATGTCCATTACAGCAGCAGCCATTTCTAACTTTGGCAATGGGAGGTGTAGTTGGTGAGAAGGTCCTCATGGCATTATCAACTACAAGTTTGCAAACACACAAACACTGTTATTCTCAGTAATGCACATTGACACATTTGTCAGTATTGGGGTCCATAGGTGCAAGTGTTCCTAGGTGTGTACCAGTATATTGTCCATGGAGATATGAGAGGAGTAGGGGATGTGGGTACAGTGGTATCATGAGACCTGAGGTTTGTCAGCAGGCCATCTATCAACTGATGCCACATGAGTGAGCCTCAGGGTTAGAGTTAAATGCAACAACCAATCATCTGGTTGCCTCTTGCAGAGGGCCAATGAGGTGCTATAATTGCCATGTATGCAACATATATTTTATAACATGGCCACTGTCTGTGTTGGAGACCTGCACCCAATCATGTTCTGTTGACTGTGGTAGTGTAGTTGAGGTATCCATGGCATGTGGTACATACAGGGTGGGGTTTCCTAACTGTGGCATTCATAATACAGCTGTAAGCAGTCAAGATAGATACTTGACATCTGCACATCTGTAGAGAAGACAGACAGACATCAGCTAGCCAACAGGTTATGCATTAGGATGAATGTTTGGACAGACAGACATCTGACACTGATAGGTATGCCATTACTACATGACAGCAGCCCTCAATGACATGTCCTATACACATAAAAAGGTGAACACTGGTATAATGACTGAAAATCACACAATCCTGGCAGGCAGAGCTCCAACAAAGGCTGTCACTCCGCTAATGAGTACACAATAGTGTAACAAAAGAAACCACTGACTCAAAACGTAGAATGTATAACGTAGATCTTTAATAACCCCAGACACACAATAAAAACAGCAGTATTACACAATAGGATTAAGCGCTTTCATCTTCTTACAGAAGACTTCATCAGAATCAAAAAACATATCACTACACAGCTTTATAAACACCATGGATATAACTTAATTAGTTCAATATTCTATGAAAATGTCAGAAAATGTGTTTTAAAGACATATATAAAAACACATATGTATAAACTCATTCTAATAAATACGTAAGTAAATAACCCTATGTTAAAAAACTTTATAATAAATAATAAATAAATTAATGAACTTTAGGTTGTGATAAAAAAAGCTTATTACATAAAATCATGAAAAAAACACTATAGAAAAATACTACTAAAGAAGGCCATCCATTAAAAAGCATTTCATAAAAATCATTTCATAAAAAAAATCTGTAAAATCCTTTGTATATATAAATATAAACAGTGTAAATAGAATAAATAACAAATGTTAAAAATACTAATTGTTGGTTACATATTATAGTATGACTGTATTAAAAGTACCCATAAAAAATATACATATAAATACTGTAAATAATATAGTATAAAAAATGCCACAATAGTATAAGCAGTCACCTAGTTATTGTTATTACAAGAAAATTTAACTTTTAGCCCTTTTAGGATTGCACGCCTTTAACTTTAATGCAGAGAGGAGTGATACATGGTCATTCATACCAGGTGGGGTACAGGCATCTAACCTTAACTGCCATATCATCTCCCTGTACTCCAGCCTGTTCTCCCAACCCCCTCCTCTGTCATTGGTAACCACCCTTTCCAGTACCCAAAATTTAAAATCTGCTTGGGTCCAACCCATAAAATGTCAGAATAGGGCATTAGTTTCTCTCTTCCTATTAATGTCATACATATGTTCATAGACACGTTGTCTCAGATTACGTTCAGTCTTGCCAATGTAATATGCCCAACAAAATTTACAGTATGGCAAGTAAACAACCCCTTTGGAATAACAACTACTGTATATTGTGGCTTTTAACTTAAAGGGTATACTGGGAATCTCTAAAATTGTACAGTTGGCCATAAAAGTACATTGGGAACATTGTATGTCCCAATTTTTACAATAGTCCTATTAACAGTAGTACCATTCTTCTTTTCCAATATTAAGGCTATAGATTCTCTTAAAACTATATTTCAAACATTTGTTAAAAATATCTAACCTACTGTGTCCCAAACTCTATTTATAATTTTCTTAATCCACCAGGTATCCTGATCATAGGTCATTGCTAGACATGGTGTAACAGATAATGCACTTGTATAGAACCTATACACACAGTAGTCTACAGTTCATATCCACATATCAGATCAATATCCAGTAGCAAATACTTAATAACTCACACCTGACACACAAAGAACATGATAGTCAGTACTCAGAGTCCATCTTTGCATGCAGGGGTGTTTGGTTCCAGTACTACAATCTGCAATCTACTCTTACGTGGAAAGCACTGTTAACAGTAGTAACGTAATGATAAACTACATGACGTGACTGCATATAACCTGGGATACTACCCATGTATGAAACACATTCAAATGCAAAAGATTGTTGTACAAGCCATATATACTCAGGTGTCCCAGACAGTATACTCACACCCCTTGCTACTGTAATGACAGCACATAGAAGTATGTTATGTACATGGAATTAAATACACTTATTAAAGATGCCATTACCCTACTATACCCTACTATTTCATCAGACTGGAATGTGATCACTGGTTACCAGGGCTGAGCCATGTTTAGCAGGATTCAGCATGCTAAGCAGATTTACGCAGTGGTAAGCGAAGCTTACATGGTGTAAGTGCCTTTTCGTTTAACTGTACATTAGCAGTACTTACCTTTGGGCAAACCCGCCAAACCCGCTTAAAGCTGATCAAAACTGCCTTAAACACTCTCTATCCAACACACCTTGTTCTGCCAAGCAACAAAATAAACAGCCCTGGCAGGTCTTGAACCCAGCACCCTGTATACTATAGCCAAAGAAGTTAACCACTAAGCCATCACAGCTGCAAAAAAGTTTGTTGTTTTTTTCTAATATATCTGTCAGTACACATACTGAATAGCAGTGAACAACTGTTTGACTTCTATAATTGTGTAGTACTTGATAGTGAAAATAGTGTTGAATCAGTATGTTGTTATATCTATATAAACACATACCAGATAAATATGGTGGGATACGTCTGGGAAGGTATATATAACACTCATGTTTACACATAACAAGGATATCTATATATATATATATATATATATATATATATATATATATATATATATATATATATATATATATATATATATATATATATATATATATATATATATATACACATATGTATATATATGTATACATGTACATACACATATATCTTTATATATGTATTTATATACATTTGTATATTGCTATATATATATATATATATATATATATATATATATATATATATATATATATTAAATCTATCATATATATGTGTATGTATATTATGTATATATATATATGTATATATATATATATATATATATATATATATATATATATATATATATATATATATATATATATATACATATACATATATGTATAACATATGCCCATAACATATAGTGGAGTCATACCTCGGCACCAATAGTCACAACCTCTTAGTGCAAGGGGATGTCATGTAAGTATTGCAGGTATAAATTCAGAATGTTGCTACAGTAACAGGGGATGTCTTAACTGAAATGTTGTGTGGGAAGTCACAACTGATACTGAAATGTACGCCATCAGTTACTGACATCATAAGGTCATCATAGTGCAGTACCACACAAATCACAGTAATGATCCTGTGAAGTACAGCAGTTATGCCCAATAAACGTGGACAGTCTGACACACTCTGGTCAGTCCAGAGCTATACACAGAACTCCTTAGTGCGAGACGTGTGGACCAAGCCTGACAAAGTGGATGTTTAGAGCCATGTAAATAGGGATATCACAAAAATACTGGAATAGATAAGCTCACACAGTTTATGCATTCACACACCACTGTCTGCCTGACAAATATTAACTGGAGGTGCAGAGGTCACAAGCTCACATACTTCCCAAAAGTTAGTGACATACATCTGTACAGCATCCCACTGCTTTGTCAGAAATACACAACAGTTATGGTGGCCTGGCAACACTACATCTGATAAATATCTGGATATAACTTCACACTAGGTAAATACACTGAGCTGCTAGGCATGTCACAAAGCACTGTGCAAACTACAGGCAGACTGCCACAACACTGGCCTACGCTTCTTATGGGGGAATACACATGTACTTTCAAATATAGCAGACACTACAGGCATGTAACAGCATGGAGTAACAAACACCAGTGTGAAAGTGCATACCCACAACCAATCTGAACACAGCTACAGTCACATATGGTAAGCCTAATTATTAGTACAGTATATGGACTGTGTGAACAACACCATCCTCATATGTGCCACTCACATACTAACCCTACATATACTGGGCCAATACACAGTGTGGTCTGATGCCTGACTGTGGTAATGGACATGTGTGGATTTGGCCCTACAAACATGTATGCCAATAGGGTTCCATACACTGGAGCAGCATGCAACATCAGATAGAAAGAACAATGACATCTACCACAGTCTGTACACAGGCCAAGTTACATATTCATAATACACACTCTGTCAACAATCACCATAAGTACACAGACCTCACTACTGTACACACTACAAGAGAATGTCCAGGTTTTGTCCTCAAATATAAGGCCTACTATACATAACATGTCTAGCAGTCTGATATCTCGCTGGCTTGTTATCAGGTATGATGTCAGTAAATAATGATGTACTGAACATATGCACCTTTTACTGCATGACATATGGACAAAGGTTGACGGACTTGGGGTTGAAGGTGCAAACACAGGGTCACTATTGACATGTTGCTGTGATAGACTCATACATTTACTGATGTAACAGGGTTTGTTGTGACATATGTCTTCTGAGGGATATGAAGTTAGTAACTCACATGGATGTCACCATGTACTGACTGCAATCATCTGAGTATGCTACTGCATTTCTAAAGATAGGAAATGTGTGAGTGACACAGCACATGTAAGGCTCCAAACTCTGGCCAGTCTGCAGATAGCCCTACAGGTGAGAGTTTCCTCAACCACATAACACTGTCATGCCAGATTTTAAATCATGTAGAACAGCCATATCCACACAAACCCTATTAAACCAACATTACTTGAAATGTAAAAGAGCAATACTTTCATTCTTTCCCCATGTCTGGAACATCCCCCTCCTGTTGGTTGGCCTGTTTCCACAGTGTATGTTGTAAGAGATATTTCCAACTATTCTCTGTGATGCTGTTTGTCAAACACCCACATGAAGTCTTGCTCACAGTGAAGGAAAAGGGCCAACACCTACATGAAGTGCTTAGTTATAGGAGTGTGTTTCTATGCAATTGGCTATAGGAATTATACCACATCTATTCCACATGCAGTTAGCAAGTGGGGGACTGGACTTTTTGCACAGGCCATCAGCTGATCATGAGCATCACTTACAGAACTCAACCTGCTGCCTAAGCAAAGCAGATGTACATTTCCACATCCACCATATAGTGAGTGTGAGAGAGAGAGAGACAGACACAAAGTAAGAAAGGAAGGGAGTAGGAGAGTAAGAGTGTATGATCCATGGGTGGAGAGTCGTATCTGGGCATTATAACGGTTGCCTATATTGTGTACTAATCCATACTGCCACATGGTAATTGCACATGGCTGTACACATTTATGGCTGAGGATTGTCTACAACAATCTCTACAGTGTTTGGAAAATGTTGGCCTTGTAATGTGGACAATGGGACATAATGATGTAGCAAAACCCATACTGCAATGGATCCTGTCATTACACAATCACCCCGACATCCACACAGACACTAATGACACACACACAAACACACACTTACCTTACCAGTGCTGAGTTTCAAACTACTGGACTATGTATTGCTATTACATTGTTAGGCAGTTATTGCCTACGCCATGGAGCTTACATGTTAGAGAGCTGTCCAAAGGTATCTTTGAAGGTGAGTGACATCAGCAACAGTGATAAAGGAGGGATAAGGGAAGTGTAATACATGTGACTGTCCACAAAAGCAGGTGTCACACCCACACTCTCTCAGGGAATCACACACATTATCACATTTGGCAGGGTCAGGATTAGAATTCCTAACTAACTAGTTTGCTACACTACAGTATTATGCAGTTATCACATGCACCAAAGAGCTTATCTGGTTGATATATGGTCAAAGGGTTATTTCAAGGTGACTGACATCAGCAGGCATGCTACTGTAGAGCAATGGGAGGTGTAGTGAGTGTGAATGGCTTCAAAATCATTAATCTCCACACACACACACACACGCACACATGCACAAACACACACACACACACACACACACACACACACACACACACACACACACACACACACACACACACACACACACACACACATATTTGCCAGTACTGAGATGCATGGGTTCATTGCTTCAGAGGTGTATAGTAGGTGACTATGCCTGAAGGCTGTACAAGGCTAGGTAAAGGGAATACCTTGGCATCAAGCCACATGACAATGGTCTCCAGTATGGCTCAGGGGTGTAGTCCCTGGATTGGCCCCCACAGGTGGGTATTGTATTCACCTTCCACTCATCTGGGTTACTATTGTGGGTGGCCAGTGCTGTGCAATGCTTACCATGTATGTGATCTATATTCCATGACATGGACAGTGTCTGGGTTGTACACATGTCCCACATGCATGTTCTGTGATGTGTGGAAGTGTACTTGAGGTCTCTAGGGCATGTTGTGTGGACAGATTGTTATCTTATGATGTGGCATTTCTGACCTCATTTGCTGAGACCTGGCTATATAAATGAGGTCATGCTTGCACCTACATTGACAGCATGATACAGGTATTCAGTGGAGTTAGTGGCATCTGTCCATACAGGGCATGTGTATAAGGCTTGGTATTCCCTTTGTGGGTTACATTTGCAGACTGTACAGTTGTTGCAGGCATCCAGTGGGAAACATAGCAAAATGACCACTGTAAGCATTTATTTGCCTACTGCAGGGATGGAACAGGGTGCCATATCCTTTTATTTGCTGGATAACACACACTGAGAGACAGCCTTACAGAACTATCTGCAAATATATAGAGCTGAGTATATTTTTTTGTATTAATCTGTATTATAGAGCTAAATTGTTTGCTTAGATATCTGTTGTGTATATATATA
This sequence comes from Protopterus annectens, assembly GCF_019279795.1. Classification (NCBI taxonomy): domain Eukaryota; kingdom Metazoa; phylum Chordata; order Ceratodontiformes; family Protopteridae; genus Protopterus; species Protopterus annectens. The sequence continues at coordinate 348,304,288 of NC_056733.1, read as the reverse complement.
TATATATATATATATAGAGAGAGAGAGAGAGAGAGAAAGAGAACAGTATATATTTTGGCTTTATAATTTGCAGATTCCTCACATCTGTGTTGAAACATTTTCCCCACCCCCCCATTTCCTGCCTTGTCTTCAGCTATATAATTGTGCTAGTGTTGTGTTTCCTGTTAATTAACAATCTGCATTCAAACTGGAACCTTAGTTTGAGAGACAGCCTTACAGAACTATCTGCAAATATATAGAGCTGAGTATACTTTTCTGTATTAATCTGTATTATAGAGCTAAATTATTTGCTTAGATATCTGTTTTATATAGAGAGAGAGAACAGTATATATTTTTTGGCTTTATAATTTGCACATTCCACACATCTGTGTTGAAACTGTTTTTCCCAACCCCTCTCCCATTTCTTGGTTGTAGTTTAAATTTGGTGGCTTTTGCAATGCCCGCCCCACTGTAGATTTGATCTAAGACACTCCCCCAGGCCCATCTATTTACCACATTCTAACTAATTAACCCTTTCTGCGCTTGCTTTTAGTCCTTTTTAATTTAATTACATTTTTTCAAACTGTGTGTGGACTAATATTGCTACATATTCAAGTGTGCCAGCTTGCACTGCATGAGAATTGTATTTACTACTGCTTTTGCTACTTTTCTGAAAAAAAAATAATCTGCTTTTACTGTACTTGTGTTTCTTCCTACTTTATTTTACTTTTGCATCATCTTAAAAGTACTCAATTGTATTTATTACTGCTTGGTATAACTCATTCTAAGCCTTTTAGTTTCAACACTTGGGATTCAGACCAGTTGTTTTACATTGAGAGGGTTTGTGGTCTGCACTGTGGTGGCAGGACAGGGAGCTTACATCCTTCTAAGTTGGGAACTGCTGATTGAGGGCTCAGTGTCTGTTATTCTAAAAGTGTATTAATTCTGGTTTAAGCACTTGGGCTTTCAGGCCAGTTATTTTACATTAAGGGGGTTCGTGGTCTGCACTCCTGAGGGAGGAGAGGCTGGACTCTGCCCTTCTGAGCTGGGAATTTCTGGTTAAAGGCTTATAGTGCATGCATATCTGAACTGCTTCTTACTGAAATTGGTACACCTTGTTTGCTGTAGCATAGACTAGATCCAGGCCTGCTGAATCTAGCTTTGTTTGTATAACTTGAGCACTAATCCAGGCATTCTTTAAAGTATTCAATTGTATTTATTACTGCTTGGTAGTAACTTGATTAAAGTGTAGCTATCATTCTAAGTCTTTTGGATTAAGCACTTGGGCTTCAGACCAGTTGTTTTACATTAGGAAGGTTTGTGGCATGCACTGTGGTGGCAGGACAGGTAGCTTTCATCCTTCTAAGTTGGGAACTGCTGATTGAGAGCTCAGTGTCTGTTATTCCTAAAGTGTATTAGTTCTGGTTTATGCACTTGGGCTTCAGGCCAGTTATTTTACATTAAGAAGGTTTGTGGTTTGCACTCTTGTGGGAGGAGAGGCTGGACTCTGCCCTTCTGAGCTGGGAATTTCTGCTTAAAGGTTTTATAGTGCCTGCATATTTGAACTGTTTCTTACTGAAATTGGTACACCTTGTTTGCTGTAGTATAGACTAGATCCAGGCCTGCTGAATCTAGCTTTGTTTGTATGCTTGTTGTTTGTTTGCTTGTTATTTCCCTGGAATGCTAATTCCACCTAAAACGTGGCTTCTCAGCACTTCTGTGGATCCCTAGTGATATCTGCATTGCTTACTCTACTTATTTCCTTGTTTCACTTGAAAGAAAGTTACTGTTTGTCGTTTTTGCATTTAAGTTACCTGTAACACATTGCACTTAAGTTACCTGGTACTTGCTCACTAAAGCAATTATACAAGTCAGCACGAAAAATTAAAAGCACTACACCCTCACTCCCCAGTTGGCCCTTGTTTTCAATTATAAAGGAATCCCCAATATTATTCTAGCATGTCCAAAGGTCAGTTGTCAATCTCCTCTCCGGTCCAGCTGGTGAACCTGGGAATCTTGAGGCAATGTTACAACTGCCTCATGTACACAGACAACCCTCTCCTCCTCCCAACAAATTCCAACACATGTGAGAGATGCAACCATATAGCCAAACTGGAGGCTAAGCTCTCTCAACTCAGTACTGGCATAACCAGTCAGGAGGAGAAGGAAACCACACTCACTACAATTCCAGTCTCACATATACCTACCACGACAACTAACCAAACACATAATCACACAAAAACATACTCAGAGGCTCTAAATAAAGATCTGCCTAAGCAGCAGAGACCTCCAAAGCAGACACCCAAGCAACCGCTACCCCAAAACAAAACACGTGCAACACATATCTCACAAAGCCAGTGTGCTGAACAGTCACAGCCCTTAAGGCTAAACAACACACCTGATACACTTATAATAGGTGAATCTATTGTCAGGCACACTGACGTCCCGCTCACCAGGCTGAACAAGGAGAAGGTCACGGTGAGCAGCCTGCCGGGTGCTAGGATCCGCCACATAACACAAGCACTCAGGTCACTCCAAGGCAAGTAAAAATATGACTTAGTCATTGTCCATGCTGGTGTGAATGACTTGAGATGTACCTCCCTGGACTACATGAAAAGAGACATAAAGGAGCTCTCTGAGCATGTAGCCCAGGCCGGTATGACCCTGACCTTGAGTAGCATCTTACCCTCACCAAGAATGATGCCACAATATGAAGACAAGATGATCAATTTCAACAATTGGCTTAAGTACTGGTGTTATTCAAAGGGGATCCAATGCCTGTCAGCCTGGGATGATATGCTCGACAAGCCACGATGCTTCGCTAGGGACGGCTTGCACCTGTCACCCCTGGGCTTTTGGATATTGGCAAAGGCTCTTGCTACCCCCATAGTGCCTTTTTTAGGCAAGGCTCAAAAGACAAACCCACCTCCATAGGTATCACAAGGGATAAGAAACTAAGAGTAATGCTACTCAATGCCAGAAGTCTAAACCTCAAGATGCACGCACTTGAAACTCTCCTTAGCATGGAGAACATTGATATCTGTGCAGTAACAGAAACCTGGTTCAGGGCTCCTGAGAGCACCCCAGCACTACCAGGTTATACCTCATACCATGCTTTTCGGCCCCAAAACTTGGACAGAAACACAAAAGGAGGGGGGGGTATCGATATTCATCAAAGATACCCACACCTCCAGGTTGGTGGCAAAGCACGAAGCATCAGAGACTATCCATGTGCAACTAACAGTGGGTAAAACTGCCTTCCAGTTTATAGCCTGCTACAGATCACCCTCCCAAACCCAGGAACCCCACTCGGCCTTCCAGAGAACACTGGAAAATATGAATGTCTCTCCAAACACCATTATATTGGATGACTTCAACTACCCAGACATAGACTGGGAGCATTACTCTAGCTCCAACACCCTAGCCCGAAGGTTCCTAGAATTCATAAACTCAAATGCTATGGAACAACTTGTTACCACTCCCACAAGAGGGGAAAACATACTGGACCTGATCATCACAAACATGGGGACTCTATGCTCCAGACCAGAAGTGTATCCCTCACTGGTAAGATCAGACCATAAACTGATCTCACTGGATATTCACATCCCGACCCCACCAACTGCCCAGAAAACCACAGTGAAAAACTTCTCTAAAGCAAATTTCACACTCCTCAAAACTGAGGTGGAATCCTTCAAAGCCCCCGGGCCTGTGGAAAATATGGCCCAGACCGCAGAATCCTTTATAAATGCATTATATGAACACCTTCAGGAATGCATGGATCATGCAATCCCAAATAAAACCAAGACCCAATCCTCCAAAGGCAGACGTCCTGTCTGGTGGACCCCAGCCATAAACAAACTATACAATAGATGGAGGAAGCTACTACATGATAGAGCAAAATCCCAAAAAGGGAAGGCATCTCTGATCAGTATTAACAAAAAACTAAGGGCACTCATAAAATCGTCTAAGGCCAGTTTCGAGAGAAAAATTGCACAGGACGCTAAGGATAATCACAAGGCTTTCTTTAGTTATGTTAGGAACCTGAGTGGGAATTCCCAGATATGCTCAAAATTAATCCATAATGATAAAAAATACACCGAACCCACAGACTTTGCCAACATCTTAGCTGACAATTTCAGCGCAAACTTCTCCCCCCCCTCCACACCAAAAGGGCAAATATCTATCCCAGCAGAGTTCTGCCCCCCTGACATCTCAGATGCTCAGGTAAGAGCTGCCCTCTCCAAAGCAAAAAACACAGCATCAGTGGGGCCAGATGGTGCCCCGGGCTGCGACCTCCATGAACTCCAAGAAGAGCTAAACCAAAACATAAAACTACTGTTCAATCTCAGCCTTACTACAGGATATGTACCCAAAGAGTGGTGTACAGCAACAGTGGTCCCTCTCCACAAAGGTGGTGCCTCAACGGACCCTGGAAACTATCGCCCCATAAGCCTGACTAGCTTGGTCTGCAAAGCTATGGAAAGGATCATCATGGACCTCATAAATAAAGATATTGGGGACCTACAGACACTAGATCCTACCCAGTTTGGCTTTGTTAAGGGCAGATCCTGCCTCTTAAACCTGGTTGACTTCTTTGAAACAGTCACCAAGGCCATTGCCAAAGGGAAGGTGGTCCACACAGCCTACCTGGACCTCGCAAAAGCCTTTGATACAATACCCCACTCAGGCATTATAGATAAGCTCACCAGCTTAAATATAAACCCCTATGTCACTAGATGGGTTGCAAACTGGCTCAAGGACAGAACCCACATGGTTAGAATTGCTGGAGCCATGTCAGACACCAAACAAGTTACAAGTGGCGTCCCACAAGGCTCAGTCCTGGGACCTCTCTTGTTCGGTATATATTTCTCGGAAGTACAGGCCAACACAGAAGGACTGTGGCTAACCAAGTTCGCAAATGACTGCAAACTGGCTGCCATAATCGACCCTCTAGCCAACACAAGCATCCTCCAAAAGGGCTTCATAGAAACAGACAACTGGTGCCAGAGCCATGGCCTCAAGCTAAACGCCAAAAAGTGTATAGTCATCCCCTTTGGCAAAAATGAAGTGCCCACAAATTACCACATAGGTGGTAATTCATTAAGTACAGAAGAAATAATTAGGGACCTGGGGACCCAAGTTGATAGCAATCTCTCATTTGACAACCACATGGCCAAAGTGGTTAGAAAAACATTTTATATAGCCCACCTAATCATGAAGGCATTCACATCTAGATTAGGGGAGGTCATTGTGCCTCTTTACTCATCCCTCATCAGGCCCATAATTGAGTACAATGCCCCTTTTGGGATGTACCTTACCAAACACCTGCAGCAACTGGAAAGACTCCAAAAGTACCTCACCAAGAGGATTAAAGGGCTCAAACAGATGCTATATGCTGCCCGGTTAAAGAAACTCCATCTCTACTCAGTGGCATACCGCCTGCTCAGAGGCGACCTGTTCCTGACGTATAAAGCCATGTCCAACCCAGAATTAAGGGACATGCTGCACCTCAAAAAATCCAAATCCCATCGAGCTACATGCTCGAGAGACTTGAACTTCAGCATTGAAATAAATAGGACATGCTGGAGGGACAGATTCATAACCCAGAGGCTCCCTTCACTCTGGAATAAAATCCCAGACCAGGTTAGGCAGAGTCCCTCATTGACTCTCTTCAAGAGGAATCTTGATGAGTGGATGGGAGATCATAGGTTTACCCCGGGTATCACTTCTGTGTCACTGTTAGACAGAGGCACAGTATACTAACCTCGAAAAAGGGCATAGCAAAATTAATTTAAAATGGGTGGTGAAAGCCAAACATACTCTGGCTAGGCTTATAAATGCCCTAGGACAGATAGCCTAGTATGAACCTATGAACCTATGAACACATATCAGTACTTTCTGCTATCAATGGCACTGTTGTGGTCAACAGGCATGTACTGCACTGTAACCACATCATGGTTACTATCTGTGAGGCAATATGCAGTGAACTACCAATATAGTGGTTGATGCCTAGCCAAGTGTGTTTGTGTATAAGACTTGGGTGGAGAATGTTCTCTGAGTAATACAAGGGTTGCCTATATTGTTAATCAATGCATAATGTCACATTTAGGGCTATGGATTGTCTACACCAGCCTCTCTGGTGTTTGATATCTGTTGTCCTTGTAAGGTGGTCATTGTGACATATACTAGGTCCTCAACATAATAATTTAGCAAAACACACCCCACAGAACATCCTGTTAATATACAGTCACAGCAACCTCCACTCAGGATACTGATGACAGAGACACAAACACTTGCCAGTACTGAGATTCAACCCCCTACCTAGCTATGTATTGTTACTACAGTATACCACATTTATTGCACGTGCCACAGAGCTTATGGGATGGATGTTGTTCCAATGTACTTCTATGGTGAGGAATATCACCAGCCCTTGTTAATACTGGCATTGGGTGATGTAGTGGGTAAGAGATCCCAAAATAATGTCACCCTACATGCACATTTGCCAAGGGTGAGGTTCAAACCACTGTCTAACAATATTTACTGACCATTATGTTATGCATTTACCACATGCACCACTGACCTCAGATGGTTTAGGGTTGGCAACAGGTACTTCTCAGGTGGATGATATCTGCAGGACTGCTAGAGTCAGGCTCTCAGATATGTACTGGGTGTAAATGAGGCCAAAATCTTTGAGGTTCACATAAACACTTCCCATAGATGAGATTCAAACCCATACCTGTGTAGTTACTGCTACTATAGTGATACACATTTATGGCATGCACCATGGAGCTTACAGGGCTTAATGTTATCCAAAGAGGTATTTCAAGGTGACTAACATCAGAAGGCATGCTAAAGTAGAGCAATGAGAGGTGTAGTGACTGTGAATGTCCTCAAAATCATTGATCCCTGCACACACACCCACCCACAGTCTTACAGTTCCCATGTCTGGGATTAGAACTCCTACCTAACTAGTATGTCATACTGTAGCCTTATCCAGTTAGAGTACATGCCACAGAGCATACAGGACTGAATTTTGTCCAAAGAGGTATTTCAAGGTGACTGACATCAGCAGGCTTGCTAAAGTAGGGCAACAGGAGGTGTAGTGACTATGAATGGCCTCAAAATCATTGATCCCAACACACACAAACTCCCACACACATTTGCCATGTCTGGGATTAGAACTCCTACCTAACTAGTATGGTACACTATAGCATTACACAGTTACTACACACACCACAGAGTTTTAGGGTTGAATCTTGTCCAAAGGGGTATTTCAAGGTGACTGACATCAGCATGCTTGCTAAAGTAGGGCAACAGGAGGTGTAGTGACTATGAATGGCCTCAAAATCATTGATCCCTACACACACAAACACTCACACCTACACAGTTTCACAGTTGCCATGTTTGTGATTAAAACACCTACCTAACTGGTAATGTTACACTACAGAACTTTACAGTTACTGCACATGCCACAGAGCTTATAGGGTTGAACATTCTCCAAAGGGGTATTTCAAGGTGACTGACATCAGCAGGCTTGCAAAACTAGGGCAATGAGAAGTGCAGTGTGTGTGAATCGGCCATAAACCATTCCTTTGGAAGCACACACATAACACTCAGTCACACATAACTTTATATTTGACAGGACTGGGTATACAAATACTAGATGACTATTGATTTGTACTGTAATGTTACACATTTATCACAAGCACCACAGACACTATAGTGCTGAGGGCTACCAGAAGCAAATGTCTACAGTGACTGAAATCAGCACATCATGTGATATTGACCGATTGGATGTGTGGTGAGTGGGACAGGCCTCATTATGGAAAGCTCTTTGTCACTGTCTGTCTCTCTCTTCCCCACATCTCTGTTTGTGTATGTTTGACCTATTATAGTGTGTTGTCCTTGGATATATGTGTGTATTCCTATATGATGTGTTTTCAAAGCATGAATGGTGTGCAATGTGGTGTGTGTGTGCACAGAAGTCTGCAACTGACAGTTATGTATAGTCCACTGTTGTCAGACATGGGCTTCATTTCTCTAAGTGTAGGAGCATGCCCAGTATGACCTTCTGTATTTTGCTGTCAGACATGGGCTTCATTTCTCTAAGTGTGGGAGCATGCCCATGATGACCTCCTGTATTGAGTGTGAGAATCCATTCCAGGTAGGTTGTACTCCAGTGCAGGATTCTGTGTTCCACACCTACAGCTAGAAACCTGTTTCTGCAGGATATCTGTAGATATCTTGACAATATGGAGTCACAATGGGCAAAGGATAGTTGGATACTGTAACTATTGTGTCTGTGCTGCTTGCGTTACATGGTTCTGGTGTTAGTAGAGATATTCAGACATATGTACTGTTTTACACTATGCTGTATTATGTCATCAACTACTGACAGATATACTTATTTGCTCACAGTTATTTCCTGGGGAATACAAGATGAATGAAGCTGTGTCCAGTATTGTGGTATGTAGCCTACATATTCTTGCACACTCATGCCATTATGGAGGGAAAGCTGCAGACACTTGCTGATGGGTCTGTGTAAATGTTGCAGCAAATTGGTACTGTGGTGGCTGAGGGTCCCCTGCTTGTACATCTATTGAAGTAACAGAATGGTCATATTGTGCTGCGGCCATACCTCTCAGCTGTACAGATTCACCCAGGTTACCCAGAGGCAGGGCTCATATATCTGGTCAGTTCCCCTTCACACTGTGGTTTACTAGCAGGTTTGTCGCCACCCGTTACTGGGTTTGCAGGCAGGGGTAGTATGGGTACACATCAGAGTTTTAATCTGCACACACTCCAAGGTGTCCATGCTTCTACACTCCCCTCTGTTATTTTATCATCTTCCTAACATTATCCAAGCAATATCTGGGACATATCCCTATAGTTGTCTCTTCATCCTAGTGGTATTTAGGGGTTGGTCCACAGTTCATGCAGCAGGACATGGTGGGCGTGCTACTGGGATTTGTCAACATGGCTTTGCATTTGTGTTCTGTGGACTGTGTTATGCTGTTAGTTGGCACCCCATGAGATAACATACATTGGCAGTACAGGTGAGGCACAGGCCTTTGACAGAGGACTGTAGGGCATTTGATAGTGATGCAGGCCATCTGTAGCAGGCCAGTGCATTCTGTCACTCCTACATTCCCAGGCTGCAAGCCACTGGATTCCCTTAGGGTGACAGAGAAAGTGTGCAAGGTGTTAATAACAATAATTCCTGTCCATATTAATCCATCAGTCTGGATGCTGGATGGGTGCTGCTTACAGTTAGGGACACACATGCATGGGACACCTCTTCATCATGCTGCATGCTGGGGTATTCCCATACAGAAGTGGGGGTCATACTGTACTCATTCCCAACAGCAGAGATATGACCTGTAATAAACCTGTGTCTGATGGTGGGGTGAGCTGAGTGCATGTGTGATATGGAAGCTTCTTGCAGCTGACTCACAGATATAACTGGTACATTCCCGTTATGCTGTCTTGTGCGGGGACATCAGCAGTGTCTCATTACTTCATAACTGTGCCTTTTGTGGTCTGCCAGTGATTGGCCAGACTACATCAGTATTCCATACTACACAGACAACTAATTTGCTGCTAACCTGTATGTACAATTCCAAAGCTGCGTGCAGTTGACAGTTAAATTTTATGCACTCTGTCTAGGGTATTTCCACCTGTGTACTGTGTGCATGTCTGGGCCCACGTTCATGGCATGTCCATCTTTCAGATGGTGACAGATATTACATCCAAACAATGAGTGTGGATGACTGCTGAATTGGGTCTTGCTGGGATGCATTGTGGCTGGCACTGCAATTGTCAAAACATGGCCCTGTCATCAACAGTACTGGCCATAGGCCACTGGGACCCAACCCTCCATGCCTACATGCTGACCACTTCCACACAATATACAACACACAACAACCTAACACACAGAGCCCTGCATATTGTATACATGCAACAATCTATTCTGCATATTGGGCCAGCTCAGGTAATCTGTGCTCCACTGCTATTGAATCCACACGCACATGTTACTGCATTTCTACATAGGATTCTGCGGGGGGGGGCACATCTGACAAGGGTAAATATTTGCTACTACTGTACTGGTATTTCAGGTACTCTATTGGCATCCATTTTGTTTTGTATTCTGACCTATCATGCAGACTAGAGGCATGTCAGTAGAGTACAGATCTTAGGTTTTATTGACCTACATTTCAGTTTCAGACATCTTACCCTTCAGAACTAACATCCCACTGCCCGACCTGTTCTAGTCTGCCTGTATAGGTCTGGAGGGCTGTTCTCCATTGCTATCAATTGGAGGCCTTAGCCTTAGCACAGCCTTTCTTTGGGGTCATCTACACCTGTCCTGTGGGCTGAGATGGTTGTTGGGTATGTGAGCCTCACTGACATGCATGGGCAGACAGTTGGGCCACCACATTTACTGCAGTGGGATTTGTCTCCTTGTGTAGTATTGCCTACTTTGTTGACACCAGCATTTGTTATGGATTTCACGCTGCCCATATAGGTGTCCACTATCTGCTGCCATCCCATTCAGCCACCCGATTCCCTTGCATGCTCACATCCATACCATAGATACAACTAGCAGAACATACTACTCCATTCAGTAATTGATGGGAAGAGTGAGTTACTTGTGGCTGTGCCAGTATTGAGGATGGTGCTGTAGAGCTTACTATGTCACTACCAGGTTATACCTCATACCATGCTTTTCGGCCCCAAAACTTGGACAGAAACACAAAAGGAGGGGGGGGGGGTATCGATATTCATCAAAGATACCCACACCTCCAGGTTGGTGGCAAAGCACGAAGCATCATAGACTATCCATGTGCAACTAACAGTGGGTAAAACTGCCTTCCAGTTTATAGCCTGCTACAGATCACCCTCCCAAACCCAGGAACCCCACTCGGCCTTCCAGAGAACACTGGAAAATATGAATGTCTCTCCAAACACCATTATATTGGATGACTTCAACTACCCAGACATAGACTGGGAGCATTACTCTAGCTCCAACACCCTAGCCCGAAGGTTCCTAGAATTCATAAACTCAAATGCTATGGAACAACTTGTTACCACTCCCACAAGAGGGGAAAACATACTGGACCTGATCATCACAAACATGGGGACTCTATGCTCCAGACCAGAAGTGTATCCTCACTGGTAAGATCAGACCATAAACTGATCTCACTGGATATTCACATCCCGACCCCACCAACTGCCCAGAAAACCACAGTGAAAAACTTCTCTAAAGCAAATTTCACACTCCTCAAAACTGAGGTGGAATCCTTCAAAGCCCCCGGGCCTGTGGAAAATATGGCCCAGACCGCAGAATCCTTTATAAATGCATTATATGAACACCTTCAGGAATGCATGGATCATGCAATCCCAAATAAAACCAAGACCCAATCCTCCAAAGGCAGACGTCCTGTCTGGTGGACCCCAGCCATAAACAAACTATACAATAGATGGAGGAAGCTACTACATGATAGAGCAAAATCCCAAAAAGGGAAGGCATCTCTGATCAGTATTAACAAAAAACTAAGGGCACTCAGAAAATCGTCTAAGGCCAGCTTCGAGAGAAAAATTGCACAGGACGCTAAGGATAATCACAAGGCTTTCTTTAGTTATGTTAGGAACCTGAGTGGGAATTCCCAAATATGCTCAGAATTAGTCCATAATGATAAAAAATACACCGAACCCACAGACTTTGCCAACATCCTAGCTGACAATTTCAGCGCAAACTTCTCCCCCCTCCACACCAAAAGGGCAAATATCTATCCCAGCAGAGTTCTGCCCCCCTGACATCTCAGATGCTCAGGTAAGAGCTGCCCTCTCCAAAGCAAAAAACACAGCATCAGTGGGGCCAGATGGTGCCCCGGGCTGCGACCTACATGAACTCCAAGAAGAGCTAAACCAAAACATAAAACTACTGTTCAATCTCAGCCTTACTACAGGATATGTACCCAAAGAGTGGTGTACAGCAACAGTGGTCCCTCTCCACAAAGGTGGTGCCTCAACAGACCCTGGAAACTATCGCCCCATAAGCCTGACTAGCTTGGTCTGCAAAGCTATGGAAAGGATCATCATGGACCTCATAAATAAAGATATTGGGGACCTACAGACACTAGATCCTACCCAGTTTGGCTTTGTTAAGGGCAATTCCTGCCTCTTAAACCTGGTTGACTTCTTTGAAACAGTCACCAAGGCCATTGCCAAAGGGAAGGTGGTCCACACAGCCTACCTGGACCTCGCAAAAGCCTTTGATACAATACCCCACTCAGGCATTATAGATAAGCTCACCAGCTTAAATATAAACCCCTATGTCACTAGATGGGTTGCAAACTGGCTCAAGGACAGAACCCACATGGTTAGAATTGCTGGAGCCATGTCAGACACCAAACAAGTTACAAGTGGCGTCCCACAAGGCTCAGTCCTGGGACCTCTCTTGTTCGGTATATATTTCTCGGAAGTACAGGCCAACACAGAAGGACTATGGCTAACCAAGTTCGCAAATGACTGCAAACTGGCTGCCATAATCAACCCTCTAGCCAACACAAGCATCCTCCAAAAGGGCTTCATAGAAACAGACAACTGGTGCCAGAGCCATGGCCTCAAGCTAAACGCCAAAAAGTGTATAGTCATCCCCTTTGGCAAAAATGAAGTGCCCACAAATTACCACATAGGTGGTAATTCATTAAGTACAGAAGAAATAATTAGGGACCTGGGGACCCAAGTTGATAGCAATCTCTCATTTGACAACCACATGGCCAAAGTGGTTAGAAAAACATTTTATATAGCCCACCTAATCATGAAGGCATTCACATCTAGATTAGGGGAGGTCATTGTGCCTCTTTACTCATCCCTCATCAGGCCCATAATTGAGTACAATGCCCCTTTTGGGATGTACCTTACCAAACACCTGCAGCAACTGGAAAGACTCCAAAAGTACCTCACCAAGAGGATTAAAGGGCGCAAACAGATGCTATATGCTGCCCGGTTAAAGAAACTCCATCTCTACTCAGTGGCATACCGCCTGCTCAGAGGCGACCTGTTCCTGACGTATAAAGCCATGTCCAACCCAGAATTAAGGGACATGCTGCACCTCAAAAAATCCAAATCCCATCGAGCTACATGCTCGAGAGACTTGAACTTCAGCATTGAAATAAATAGGACATGCTGGAGGGACAGATTCATAACCCAGAGGCTCCCTTCACTCTGGAATAAAATCCCAGACCAGGTTAGGCAGAGTCCCTCATTGACTCTCTTCAAGAGGAATCTTGATGAGTGGATGGGAGATCATAGGTTTACCCCGGGTATCACTTCTGTGTCACTGTTAGACAGAGGCACAGTATACTAACCTCGAAAAAGGGCATAGCAAAATTAATTTAAAATGGGTGGCGAAAGCCAAACATACTCTGGCTAGGCTTATAAATGCCCTAGGACAGATAGCCTAGTATGAACCTATGAACCTATGAACACATATCAGTACTTTCTGCTATCAATGGCACTGTTGTGGTCAACAGGCATGTACTGCACTGTAACCACATCATGGTTACTATCTGTGAGGCAATATGCAGTGAACTACCAATATAGTGGTTGATGCCTAGCCAAGTGTGTTTGTGTATAAGACTTGGGTGGAGAATGTTCTCTGAGTAATACAAGGGTTGCCTATATTGTTAATCAATGCATAATGTCACATTTAGGGCTATGGATTGTCTACACCAGCCTCTCTGGTGTTTGATATCTGTTGTCCTTGTAAGGTGGTCATTGTGACATATACTAGGTCCTCAACATAATAATTTAGCAAAACACACCCCACAGAACATCCTGTTAATATACAGTCACAGCAACCTCCACTCAGGATACTGATGACAGAGACACAAACACTTGCCAGTACTGAGATTCAACCCCCTACCTAGCTATGTATTGTTACTACAGTATACCACATTTATTGCACGTGCCACAGAGCTTATGGGATGGATGTTGTTCCAATGTACTTCTATGGTGAGGAATATCACCAGCCCTTGTTAATACTGGCATTGGGTGATGTAGTGGGTAAGAGATCCCAAAAATAATGTCACCCTACATGCACATTTGCCAAGGGTGAGGTTCAAACCACTGTCTAACAATATTTACTGACCATTATGTTATGCATTTACCACATGCACCACTGACCTCAGATGGTTTAGGGTTGGCAACAGGTACTTCTCAGGTGGATGATATCTGCAGGACTGCTAGAGTCAGGCTCTCAGATATGTACTGGGTGTAAATGAGGCCAAAATCTTTGAGGTTCACATAAACACTTCCCATAGATGAGATTCAAACCCATACCTGTGTAGTTACTGCTACTATAGTGATACACATTTATGGCATGCACCATGGAGCTTACAGGGCTTAATGTTATCCAAAGAGGTATTTCAAGGTGACTAACATCAGAAGGCATGCTAAAGTAGAGCAATGAGAGGTGTAGTGACTGTGAATGTCCTCAAAATCATTGATCCCTGCACACACACCCACCCACAGTCTTACAGTTCCCATGTCTGGGATTAGAACTCCTACCTAACTAGTATGTCATACTGTAGCCTTATCCAGTTAGAGTACATGCCACAGAGCATACAGGACTGAATTTTGTCCAAAGAGGTATTTCAAGGTGACTGACATCAGCAGGCTTGCTAAAGTAGGGCAACAGGAGGTGTAGTGACTATGAATGGCCTCAAAATCATTGATCCCAACACACACAAACTCCCACACACATTTGCCATGTCTGGGATTAGAACTCCTACCTAACTAGTATGGTACACTATAGCATTACACAGTTACTACACACACCACAGAGTTTTAGGGTTGAATCTTGTCCAAAGGGGTATTTCAAGGTGACTGACATCAGCATGCTTGCTAAAGTAGGGCAACAGGAGGTGTAGTGACTATGAATGGCCTCAAAATCATTGATCCCTACACACACAAACACTCACACCTACACAGTTTCACAGTTGCCATGTTTGTGATTAAAACACCTACCTAACTGGTACGTTACACTACAGAACTTTACAGTTACTGCACATGCCACAGAGCTTATAGGGTTGAACATTCTCCAAAGGGGTATTTCAAGGTGACTGACATCAGCAGGCTTGCAAAACTAGGGCAATGAGAAGTGCAGTGTGTGTGAATCGGCCATAAACCATTCCTTTGGAAGCACACACATAACACTCAGTCACACATAACTTTATATTTGACAGGACTGGGTATACAAATACTAGATGACTATTGATTTGTACTGTAATGTTACACAGTTATCACGAGCACCACAGACACTATAGTGCTGAGGGCTACCAGAAGCAAATGTCTACAGTGACTGAAATCAGCACATCATGTGATATTGACCGATTGGATGTGTGGTGAGTGGGACAGGCCTCATTATGGAAAGCTCTTTGTCACTGTCTGTCTCTCTCTTCCCCACATCTCTGTTTGTGTATGTTTGACCTATTATAGTGTGTTGTCCTTGGATATATGTGTGTATTCCTATATGATGTGTTTTCAAAGCATGAATGGTGTGCAATGTGGTGTGTGTGTGCACAGAAGTCTGCAACTGACAGTTATGTATAGTCCACTGTTGTCAGACATGGGCTTCATTTCTCTAAGTGTAGGAGCATGCCCAGTATGACCTTCTGTATTTTGCTGTCAGACATGGGCTTCATTTCTCTAAGTGTGGGAGCATGCCCATGATGACCTCCTGTATTGAGTGTGAGAATCCATTCCAGGTAGGTTGTACTCCAGTGCAGGATTCTGTGTTCCACACCTACAGCTAGAAACCTGTTTCTGCAGGATATCTGTAGATATCTTGACAATATGGAGTCACAATGGGCAAAGGATAGTTGGATACTGTAACTATTGTGTCTGTGCTGCTTGCGTTACATGGTTCTGGTGTTAGTAGAGATATTCAGACATATGTACTGTTTTACACTATGCTGTATTATGTCATCAACTACTGACAGATATACTTATTTGCTCACAGTTATTTCCTGGGGAATACAAGATGAATGAAGCTGTGTCCAGTATTGTGGTCTGTAGCCTACATATTCTTGCACACTCATGCCATTATGGAGGGAAAGCTGCAGACACTTGCTGATGGGTCTGTGTAAATGTTGCAGCAAATTGGTACTGTGGTGGCTGAGGGTCCCCTGCTTGTACATCTATTGAAGTAACAGAATGGTCATATTGTGCTGTGGCCATACCTCTCAGCTGTACAGATTCACCCAGGTTACCCAGAGGCAGGGCTCATATATCTGGTCAGTTCCCCTTCACACTGTGGTTTACTAGCAGGTTTGTCGCCACCCGTTACTGGGTTTGCAGGCAGGGGTAGTATGGGTACACATCAGAGTTTTAATCTGCACACACTCCAAGGTGTCCATGCTTCTACACTCCCCTCTGTTATTTTATCATCTTCCTAACATTATCCAAGCAATATCTGGGACATATCCCTATAGTTGTCTCTTCATCCTAGTGGTATTTAGGGGTTGGTCCACAGTTCATGCAGCAGGACATGGTGGGCGTGCTACTGGGATTTGTCAACATGGCTTTGCATTTGTGTTCTGTGGACTGTGTTATGCTGTTAGTTGGCACCCCATGAGATAACATACATTGGCAGTACAGGTGAGGCAGAGGCCTTTGACAGAGGACTGTAGGGCATTTGATAGTGATGCAGGCCATCTGTAGCAGGCCAGTGCATTCTGTCACTCCTACATTCCCAGGCTGCAAGCCACTGGATTCCCTTAGGGTGACAGAGAAAGTGTGCAAGGTGTTAATAACAATAATTCCTGTCCATATTAATCCATCAGTCTGGATGCTGGCTGGGTGCTGCTTACAGTTAGGGACACACATGCATGGGACACCTCTTCATCATGCTGCATGCTGGGGTATTCCCATACAGAAGTGGGGGTCATACTGTACTCATTCCCAACAGCAGAGATATGACCTGTAATAAACCTGTGTCTGATGGTGGGGTGAGCTGAGTGCATGTGTGATATGGAAGCTTCTTGCAGCTGACTCACAGATATAACTGGTACATTCCCATTATGCTGTCTTGTGCGGGGACATCAGCAGTGTCTCATTACTTCATAACTGTGCCTTTTGTGGTCTGCCAGTGATTGGCCAGACTATATCAGTATTCCATACTACACAGACAACTAATTTGCTGCTAACCTGTATGTACAATTCCAAAGCTGCGTGCAGTTGACAGTTAAATTTTATGCACTCTGTCTAGGGTATTTCCACCTGTGTACTGTGTGCATGTCTGGGCCCACGTTCATGGCATGTCCATCTTTCAGATGGTGACAGATATTACATCCAAACAATGAGTGTGGATGACTGCTGAATTGGGTCTTGCTGGGATGCATTGTGGCTGGCACTGCAATTGTCAAAACATGGCCCTGTCATCAACAGTACTGGCCATAGGCCACTGGGACCCAACCCTCCATGCCTACATGCTGACCACTTCCACACAATATACAACACACAACAACCTAACACACAGAGCCCTGCATATTGTATACATGCAACAATCTATTCTGCATATTGGGCCAGCTCAGGTAATCTGTGCTCCACTGCTATTGAATCCACACGTACATGTTACTGCATTTCTACATAGGATTCTGCGGGGGGGGGCACATCTGACAAGGGTAAATATTTGCTACTACTGTACTGGTATTTCAGGTACTCTATTGGCATCCATTTTGTTTTGTATTCTGACCTATCATGCAGACTAGAGGCATGTCAGTAGAGTACAGATCTTAGGTTTTATTGACCTACATTTCAGTTTCAGACATCTTACCCTTCAGAACTAACATCCCACTGCCCGACCTGTTCTAGTCTGCCTGTATAGGTCTGGAGGGGGGCTGTTCTCCATTGCTATCAATTGGAGGCCTTAGCCTTAGCACAGCCTTTCTTTGGGGTCATCTACACCTGTCCTGTGGGCTGAGATGGTTGTTGGGTATGTGAGCCTCACTGACATGCATGGGCAGACAGTTGGGCCACCACATTTACTGCAGTGGGATTTGTCTCCTTGTGTAGTATTGCCTACTTTGTTGACACCAGCATTTGTTATGGATTTCACGCTGCCCATATAGGTGTCCACTATCTGCTGCCATCCCATTCAGCCACCCGATTCCCTTGCATGCTCACATCCATACCATAGATACAACTAGCAGAACATACTACTCCATTCAGTAATTGATGGGAAGAGTGAGTTACTTGTGGCTGTGCCAGTATTGAGGATGGTGCTGTAGAGCTTACTATGTCAGATGCACATATTGCACTTCCTATACATGGTAAAGTACAGGTAGTGTCATGTCTGGCATCCCTTTTACTGTATGTTCGAGTCAGAGAGAAGTGTCATTCCCTGGGTTATTACCGTGTCAGTGTATGTGCTATGTGTTGCCTCTTTGCCAAAGCCTGGGCATACTGGGCATGCCTCCTTCTGCATACATGGGCAGGCTCAGGTTGTTCCTCCTCCAACTCTGTGCTTGTGCTGGCCTTGGCAATGGTGGGGGGCTGTGTGCGCCTGCCCCGTGCTGTTCCTGCTGCAGCTGTTTCTGCAGGATCATATTGTATAGCATGGCACATACAATGAAAATTTGTGTACATGTAGGTGGAGAGTACTGCAAGGCTCCTCCAGATATGTCCAGGCACCAGAACCATGACTTGAGAATCCCAAACACATGCTCTATTATGATTCTCGTTTGTGCATGTGCCTCATTATTGAGTTCTTGTTCGAGTATGTGTGCATTTCTGATGGGTGTCATCAGCAATGGCTCCAGTGCATAACCAGCATCTCCCACTAGGTGGCCATATAGGATGTCAAGAAACACCACACAGCAAAGTTGAAGAAAACACAAAAAGCCAGCACTATACCAGTATACTTAGTCTTTATTAACAGCGATCTGGTACCTCGGCAATTCACCTTCAAGGATCACATTTAATTGAGTGTGAACATGAAGTTTATATACACACACTCTACTCAATTAACATTATTCAATAAATACATTAAGTAATCAATTAATTAAAGAACATCTTTTAAAATTTAAAGTGACCATGAATTACTAAAGAATGAATAAATATTCATCAATTAATGTTATAATAAATATTTAAATGCTTAATTCCTGATTCATGCCATTAGGTTTTAGAGTGTGAAACTTAAAAATCATTCTAGTTTCTAACTCCAATAGTTTAACTGCAATGTCATCCCCTCTGTTAATAAAGGGCTTTCCCAATACACAAAATATTAAACTGGTGGAGAAACTATTGTGTGTTTCATGGAAGTGTTGTGCAACAGGGCTGTTTGGATTCTTATTTCTAATATCTTTTAAATGTTCCAAAATACGAATCCTAACCATGCGTTTAGTCTGTTCTATGTACCACATATTATTGCATGAGCAACCCAATATATAAACTACCCCAGTGGATCTGCAGTTGAAATAATATTTAGCAACAAGAGGTATACCATTGATGACATTCAAATTCTTAACCTTGTGGCAAATACTACAAGAACCACAAGAAAAAGTTCCACATAATGAAGAAAAATTATCATTCCTTTCAATAAAGTTATTATTCAACAATTCTTTAAGGTTTTTACCTCTCTTATAAGAGAATGTGATATGTTTAGGAAATAGATGACCAATAGTCTCATCCTCACTAATAATGTACCAGTATTTTCTGACTATTGAAACCAGTTTATCAGAAAAAGCAGAATATCTAGTTACATAAAACTGCTTCTCATCATCATGAATACGCTGAGTTGTATAAACATCACACCTTGATTCAGAATTAACAGTAAAAATATGATTAACATCAACATTCTGCCCAAGTAATTTATTTTTGCATGCTACTAAATATGTTTTATTATAACCCCTTTCACTTAACCTCAGTATGACTTTATTCAATTAATTGATTTTTTCATTTTTATTGCTTGTGTGATCATAAATTCTCTTAAATTCACTATAAGGTAATGCTTTCAATAAATGAGCTGGGTGCATACTTGTTGCATGCAAAAACATGTTAACAGAAGTAGGTTTCCTAAAGGGCCTAAACCTTATATTTTCCCCATCTTCAAACAATGTTAAATCCAGAAAGTTGATCTGTTTTCTATCCAACTCATAAGAAAAGACAAGATGATGTTCATTATTAAGGAGAATATCAAAAAATTCAAAAAAATCATCTATTTCTCCCTTACAAATGAAAATAAGATCATCAATGAAATGCTTATATAGTATAACATTGTTCCTAAAAAAAGAAGTAGGATAAATAAACATCCTTTCAAAGTAACCCATGTATATAATGGCATATGAGGACGCAAAGGCCGCCCCCATTGCTGAACCTTTCAACTGCAGAAAATAATTATTCTGAAATAAAAAAAATAATTATGAGTCAAACAAAATTCTAATAATGCCACTAAAAAGGTAGTTCTAGGCCCAACACCCAACATATCAGTAATGGACTTCAACCCCCATCTGGTATCAATATTAGTATACAGTGATTTTACATCTATAGTAACCCAATAATAATCATTACACCATTTAATTTGGGATATACTATTAATAAGATTTTGGGTGTTAGAAATACGAGCTACTAATTTATGTAAATGAGCCTTTAGATGAAAGTCCAAAGAAATGTTAACATTGCTCAAAAATGAACCTATCCCCGAAACTATTGGCCTGCCTGGAGGTTTATGTAAATTTTTATGTACTTTAGGCAAGGCATACAAAATAGGGATTGCAGGTTTTTTTATGAACAATCTACAAACATCATTAAGTTCAAAGAGCCAAGGTGTTCACCTCTCTCCAATAAAAATAATAGTTCATCATTGAATGACATAGTAGGATCATTGTCTAACTGTTTGTATTCTTCACCATTTTTAAGTATGTTATAAACCATATTATAATAATCCATTCTATCCATAATAACCCAGTTACCACCTTTGTCAGCATATTTAAATATAAACTTAGTCTTGCATTCTTTTAGGGCCTTCAAAGCCAACCATTCATTTTTGCTTAAATTGTAACATTTTCTTTCTTTACTAAATATATTGAATTCTGTCACAATTTCTTTGAAAAGAACCTTAAAGAACACAGAAATGGCAGGTACATAAATGTTGGGTGTGAACTTATTGTTGCTAGCTAAATGTGGCATGACTAGCTTCCCATATCCAGTATGATAAACATTATTATTTTCCACTTCATCAATTGATTCATCTGATTCGCAAAATTCAGCTCCTTCATACTCATACACAGATAAATTTAATAGACTTTCATCTAAATCAGCAGTGTTATAAGAAACATTTGTGTCAACATTTCCAGAAGCACACCCATCCTCTCTTTTAAAATAAACTTTCAACAATAATTTTCTAATGAAAGCCTTAAGTTCTAGATATAAATCTGCTAGAGAGGGAAAAAAGTTGGTATAAATTTACTGCCTCTGAATAAAACATTTTCCATGTCATGAGTAAGTTCCAAATCGGATAAATTAACACACATTAAAGTCTCTATACCAAGTAGGATGTCCCCACTGGCAAATCTCTGGTACAGCTGTGGGAGTCGTGATAGCTTCCAGGGCTGCCAGCACATACGTTCATTATAATGCCCTGGGCATCACACACAACCTGGAAGTTGATGGAGGGGAAGCCCTTGCAGTTTATGTAAACCCTACTCCACTCACCAGGTGGTAATTTGATGTGTATGTGCATGCAGTCTATAGCACCAACTACCTCAGGGTATTCTGCTACTTGGTGGAAGAGATGCATATTGCTGGTCAATGCCTCATGAGTGTTGAAGAAATACATGTGCTCACTGGCACTTGTTGACATGGCATCCAGGGACTGGTGGAGTACCCTGAATGCTGATGCCTGTGAGATCCCCATGATATCCCCAGTTGGCCTTTGGAAGGTACCTGTGGCTAGTATTCGTAAGCCTACACATACCTTGATATTCACTGGGATGGCTTCCCCTCTGTTGGTTCTGTGTGTGAGGCATGGCTGGCACAGCTCAACAATTTGCTGTAGGATGTCCCTGTCCACCCTATAGTGCTCCACTATCTCCAGCTCATGTTGCCCCTTGTAGGTTACCCTGGGTCTGTACACTCTTCTCCTTCTCCTCACTGTGGGTTGGTCTTCAGCTTTCTGAACCTCACCACACTAAGCTTATTCTACATATTGATGTATGAGAGCGATAGCAGCCCCTATCATTTTGTTAGTTTTTTCTGGTAAAATTTCCCTGTCTGTGTACACTGTGTGGTGTGTAGAGTTTGTGGGAAAAAGCAGAGTGAAAGGTGTTTGCATAGTTTATATCAGTGTGTTGGGCTAGGCTGGGCTGCTGCCTGTGTAATTGGCTATTTCACCTGCCAGCTATGCTAGTTCTCCTTGATTGCCTTCCTACTGTTGTTTTCCCTATCTATTGCCTTCCCATTTAAGCCCTGAGGTACACCGCCAATACCCAGTGCTCAGATGTGAACAGAGCTGCTATTTCCTGTTTTTTTTAAACCTGGTGCGCAGTGCTCACAACCATTTAGGCAATGTAAATGATGCTAGGCAGCCTCAGACAAACCCCCTTCCTTAGCTGTGCTTAGCTAAGGGCAAACACTGGCCACAGAACTCCACTCAGCTTACAGCAAGCATGACACACCCCCTTATGAGGTCATCTAGCTCTTAGGCTTACACCATGGTCTTGCTGCACCTACACAGTTGGGTGCAAGCTAGCACTGAGGGGAAAATCTGTTATTCAGTATCATTCCCCTCATTTGCATAGAACTGACTGCTAATGATTGGTTACAAAACTGACACTCAGCCTTCCCCCTTAGCAACCACTATTCCATGGTATTGTTGTCTTATATATGCCATTGACTATAATGGCAAAATGTATAATCATCTTAAAATTTACTTTTTCATTTATTTTTTATTTCCGGCCTGATCCCGTTTCCGCACTGCTGCACTACGCTTAAACGGCCAAAATTGGCCAAAAAAAGTTATTTTTTATAATTTTGCAACTATTTCCCACATTTGCATGCCTACTACATTTCTGTTATTCAGTATCATTCCCCTCATTTGCGTAGAACTGACTGCTAATGCATGGTTACAAAACTGATACTCAGCCTTTTCCCTTAGCAACCACTATTCCATGGTCTTGTTGTCTTATGCATGTCATTGACTATAATGGCAAAATGCATAATCATCTCAAAATTGACTTTTCTCATTTTTTAAAAATTTTTGGCCCAATCCCGTTTGCGCACTGCTCCGCTATGTTTAAACAGATGAAATTGGCCAAAAAAAGTTATTTTTTTATAATTTTGCATCTCTTTCCCATGCCAATGGCCATATATTTGGCCAGCATCTGCCTGCTTCCTGGATCGCTAATTCACCTCATTTGCATGGTTTTCACCAGTAAATGAGGTAATTAGCATACAGGAGCTGTGTCCATGCAGGGATAGTGCAGGAGTGCTCGTGCACATCCTGGGAGCTCGTTCCTGGATTGCACATAGACCATATTGCCTGCAGCAGCTCTTGCTTGCTGAAACCTGGACAGTATCTATCCTTTAACCATCCATCCAACCACAACCCCCTTTTCTCATGTTTGTACATATCCCTTTCAGAATCTTGAAGTTTCGAAACATCAAACTTCAAATGGCCGAGACCAGAAGATCGAAGTTTTGAAACTTTGAACGTTTTGAATGGAGATTGCAGAATGGGATATTTACCATTTTCTTCATTGTAGTGCAATCTCATAGTTGGTTTATTTATTTAGCAGGGGGAGTTGGTGGTGCAGGGGGGCTTGCCCCCTACAGAAATGTAAAAAAAAATTTTGTTTTTATTTATTTTTTATTTCATTTGCGAAATTTCAAAACTTCGATCTTCAGATCTCAGCCAGTTGAAGTTTGATGTTTTGAAACTTTGAGCTTTAGAAGTAGAGCCATTTCCACATTGGGTTGGGGTGTCACTTCAACAGTGACAGTCATCTAGAGCCAAAGTTAACACTGCTGAGTGGCTAGCACTGCCATGGCTTATGTCATCCCTGATGTTAGTTCAGATTTTTGTACAGTATTACAATCATCTGATTAAGTTTATGCTTCTTTCAGGTAGTATATACTCTTTCAAAATTCAAGTCTTTAACTTTGCTGACTTTAAGGATAGTCTGCATCAGTAATTCAAAAGTGTTTCGGTATCTGGACCATCTTCCTTTAAACATGTCTCTAATTGCTAAGGCTTTATACTTGTTTATGCAGGCTTCAAAGGCTGACCACTTATTATTGATGGCTTTACATGTATATCGGGGCAATTATTAGACATGTATTTTTTTTAGTGGGGCTGAGTTACTTAATTGTGTTACTTAATTGTGAGTAAGAATTTCCAAGATTTAGGAGCGCACAACCTGCTTCTAAAAGTTTCAGTAGTGCTATGTAAGAAAAAAAAGAGGCACTATAAGTAGTAGGATCTCTTATTCTGTAGCTAAACTATATTATAATGATAATGTTTATAAGTAACAAGTGCATTTTGGATATCTTAAGACAGATGTTGTTAACTGCATCAGTAATACATGATAAAAGTGTGTAGTAGATTGTGAGAAATGATGCTGAGCTCTTTTTATACTTTTATTTAAGGTTTATAAAAGATGCTATTGTATTATGTACTTATTCAGCTGATGGTACCCATGTTAAGCAAGCAATAATGCCCTCCAGGGTGTGTGTTAATGTCTAATTAATGCTCACCCAGGGGTGTTATGAGGCCTGGTGCCACAGTCCCCTGGAAGGGCATTAATTACACATTAACACACACCCTGCAGAACATCATTGTGCTTTGACACTGGGGTGTCTGTAAAATTGTTGTGTTTTACTTGCTTATTTATTTTTTTTAAGTACTATTTTATTTTTTATATATATTTTTAATGTAAAACAGATCATCAACCTACTGTTTCAAACTTGTTGTAGTATATGTTAATGGTGTTGGAAGAAACCTTTTACATCAAAATATATAAAAAATAATATAGTGCTTAAAAAAATAATAAGCAAGTGAAACACAACAATTTTACATACAGCTCATTCTCTCTCCCATACACACATACACAGTCTCTTCTGTTTTCACACACATACATATACACACAGTCTCCTCTGGTTTCATAGACACACTCACTTACACAAGATCTCTCACCCTCTTTCTCAGTCTCTCACAGTCTCCAGCTGCTTTCATTCAGTCTCACTCTCTCTCAATATCTCTCAAAAACAGCCTCCTCTGCTTACATACATGCACTCACTCACACATCGCTTTTGCTTTCTCTCTCACTCTCTCTATCTCTCTGTCTCTCTCTCAAACACACACACACACACACACACACACACACACACACACACACACACACACACACACACATATACACATGTACCTTTTTTGTTGTTGTCTTCTTTTTAATATTTTACACTTATGAAACTGCAAAAACGCTGCTTAGCAAGCGTAAAATAATGGTGGCTGGTCCGTTTCCTCAGTCCGAGCTCCATAGAGGTTTGATAAGATGCCGTGAAGCGGTGGACTCCTTTTTCACCAGGCATTACTTGTACATTAATACTCTGCTGGAAAATGCTTGTTCTCCAATCAGGGTATTGATGTACAGTTGTCTAAAATGTATTATCTTTGCTATGATTATGGATAAATGAGGGCTTAACAGAAGAATACAATCACCAATTGTCATAGTAATGTGTTCTGATTCTTTAACAATTAGGTAGCTTGACAAGGGTTACCTCTTTCGTATCTATAAATGTAATTGAAATTATGAAGGTCGAAGATGGAAGACAAGCCGGCCAGCCTGTGGTTTGCTGAATGAAACAAAAAACTTTGTACATGTGCAAGCTGTAGTAAAGATGAGACGTTTGACATTTTACATGATTTAGCAAAATAAAGTCTATTTTTGCTATTGTAACTAAAAAGCCAAATCAGTTTCAAATGTAAGACAGAAGGAGTTTAAGCATTCCTCTAAAGTATAGCTACCAAATATTCTACAGGTATAAAGTTTATTCTAAACAATAACATAATGTTAGAAGGAAAGAGCTATGCATTCCTGTGAGGATACACTTTAAACCTTGACCTCAGACATATAATTACTTTAGTACCAAAGATGATGCACAAATAAGAGGCCAAAGCAGATCTGATGTTGTATAACTTTCACTTTGATAGGGATAATTAGCTGCAACAGATTTCTAGAAAGATGATAGATTGGCATAAGAATCTTCTATGAAATCCTAAAACACTGGGCATTCCACATAAAAATGTAACATGATTGAAACAAGGATGATGGCATAGTATTCAGCTAGGTCAAAACTCCAATGAGTATCAGAAAATGAAATGTCCGAATGCAGCAAGCCAGATTAGAATGTCGATTAAATTATAGTGTCTTGAAGCATATGCCTATATACATGTAGGACTAAAGCCTCATTTACCCAGTATATAAATTGCTAA
The DNA here is from genome assembly GCF_019279795.1 of Protopterus annectens. Lineage (NCBI taxonomy): Eukaryota > Metazoa > Chordata > Ceratodontiformes > Protopteridae > Protopterus > Protopterus annectens. The sequence continues at coordinate 348,277,812 of NC_056733.1, read as the reverse complement.
CATTACATTACAGTGCACCCATAAATACAGCCACTGAGAGTAACCTATCAATAGTTTCAATTGTAACAAAAAATGAGCGACTTTCTCTCCACATTGATTTTCCCAAACACTTTATAGATTGCACTTGGGTATGAGTTGGGAAAAATGCCTTTTATTCAGCATAGCAAGGAAATTGCATTGACTCAGTAAAGAAAAAAATAACTTTTGGAGCTGTGTCTGCTGGAAATAAAGAAAAGCAATAAAATGCTATATAGTGATTTTTTTATTTTCCAGTAATCATAGTTGCATTTTTTATAGAGAAATAAAACATTTAACAATAATTGTCTAGTCCATTTTTACCCCTTGTTCTCCTGTACCGCTGCCAGTAATGATGTTACACAGTTGTGGTAGATTAAAAACACTCTTGTCATATTCTTCATTCTTCACATGAGATGCTACACCAAGGTAATATCTGCCACATTTGGCATTAGATCAAGTGATTATAAAATCCCACGGCATTATCAATGATTATATGGATGTTTCCCAAATGTCCTGGACAAATTTTCCCTAGTCAGTATGAATAACTACTTGGGTATCCTACGAAAACAGGTTCTAAGCCTATTAACATAGTAGGACTTACCCACTCAAAAAAAAAAAAAAAAACTATGATTTGGTTATGAGAATATTGTTCCTTTCCAGACATTGTTACGTTCAATCTACTACATGCTGTGTTTTATGCTACGTTATAATTCATAAGTAACTTACTATTATATGATATACTATCTGTGGCATAAAGCTTCTAGTGTTTCCATGTTCATCGGTTCATAGGTGTTTACTAGGCTAATGACTAAAGGGCCTTTTTAAGCCTAGCCATGCACCCCAAATGTCTGATAAGTTTTGATACCCTTGATAAGTGTAAGCATGGGCCTGGAAGATGAACCATTTACAGGTTACCTGTTTCCATTAGAGACATAGGTGCCAAACCGGGGATGAATTTCTGCTTTCCCATCCAGTTGTCCAAGTTACACTTGAATTGGGCTATGGAAGAACTCTTCTTCACATGTTCCATAGACGCGGTAGTCTCTGGGATACATATCTATCTCTTCAGCAGCTATAATTCTATCAGTTCTACAGCAATGAAATAATTTTCTAATTACCTCTTGCCTCATCTGAGTTGCTCATGTATGTGTCAATCACCTCACACAAGACATCTTCTCTGAAAATAGTGTCTCATTTCCAGTTCTCTGTGTTGTGTTTTTTTCATGATATGATCCATCCGATAAGTTCTTAAATGTTGTTAAATGAGTTGGTAAACTGGCAGCATAGAGGGTAAGAATTATATGTGAGCTGCTGCTTGCAGTCAAGGGTTCAGGGTTTGACTCATTCTACCTCCATTTGCATGCTCCTTGACTCTGACCAAGTTACTTAAACATCCAGTACTCCTAGGTTACCCCAACTCTCTCAAGTGTCCAGATTTTTGCAGACTGTCCAGATTTTTGCCTCACAATTTTGGTCTGTTCCTCATAACATTTGTGGTGTTCTGGCAAATCACTGGAATGATCTGAAGATCAAAGTCACTAAATAATGACAAACACTTTAGTTTCAGACTTCAACTCCATGAGAAAATGTATAACACAAACCCTGTTACTCTAGCAGCTTTCTAAGTTCCTAAGAACAATGGTTACAATTTGCCCCCCCCCCCCCATTTTGTCAGGCTTCATCCAGATTTCTTGGACTAGAGGAGATTAGGGAATCTTGTGTCCTAGTTAAGAAATTAATGAAGTGCAGTTACATGAAGTCAATCACATCATTTTCTTTGTTGCTTTCTAAAAGAGTCTTGAACTTTATTGTCCATTTTGAATCTTAGCACAATATCTACTGAAGCGAAATACTACTGCTATGAGCTAATAACACATGTAATGGAATATGCTAGTATAACTGAACAAGGTCATATTTCTTCCTCTTGCCCTAACACCTCATTACTTGTTGCCATTTTTATTGGATTCCTTCTTACTGTCTATGCCTAGGCCTTTCCATTTCCAGTCACTGAGGAACTTTCTCTACCACTACTCTTGACTGTCCTCACATTATCACAAATTCAGCAGTTCTGACTTTACTACTCTCTGCATGATTTCACTTATATTTTCTTCTTGAGAAGCTCTTCAAAGCTCCTGTCCTTCATGTTTTTTTTTTAATATTTATAGTCTGCTTTCCATTCTCCTCTGTCTCTATTGGTCTTTCCAATTGACATGCTTCCCTGCACTCTACTTTATGTCTTTTTTGCATGAAGAGTAATTTCCACCTTGAACAGTTCTTCTGCTTTGGCCCTTCTAGCTCACCAATTTGTTTTTACTAACCAATGACCCCACTGTTTGGAGCACTCACCTGATTTCATTATAGATCACATTCAGCTTCCTACCCTCCATCCCAACAGTCTTCTCAGTTTCCTTGCAGTCTCTACATTCTCTGTACAACCATAAAGCTTCCCTGGATGTTACACATTCTTTAATATTCTACAATATCTCTATTTTTAATTCTATTTCTGCCATGTTAGTCTGCTCTACTCTACAGCGATATGTTTTTCTTTTTCTTAATTATTGTCAGTGTTAGTGATTTATTCCAATTTGATTTTTTCTACAGTTCAAGGCTTTATTATTTATTAATTTATTTATTTTATTATTTTATTTTACATTTGTTAACCGGGTTAGTCCAGCTGAGCGTTTAGCTCATTTTCAGTGGAGACTAGGGGAGAAAAGCTCCGCAGTCAGTATTTGCATTTTACATACAATTAATAAGACATTTGCATTTGCATTTGAAACTAGTTAAAGAGACAAAATTTACAGTAAATCATACAGTAATTACAGTTGGGTTCAATGTCAGAAATTGTACAATAAAAAAACATTTACAATAAATCATACAGAAAGCAGTTGGGTACAATGACAGAGGTCATACCGCAGAAACCTAGGTACAATGTGATGAAAGAAATACAGTATTCATAATTCCTAAGTGGTTATATACAGTATAGTTACAGGAGGAGTAGAAAGGGGATGAAGTGATTAAGCATAAAGATGGAGGTGTAGATAATTATTAAGCTAGACAGTAGAGTAGAACGGAGGGAGGAGGAACAGAAGCTACGGCTGGGTAGTTTCAGGGAGGATGACTACAGTGGCAGGACAATTTGTATGTTAGGTATCTCTGAGTAGCTAGTTTAAAATGCTTGGTTTGGGGAAGTGACCTAATTTCTAGGGGTAGTTGGTTCCAAGTTGTAGCAGGGTTATAGTTATAGAGTAGACACCCTGTTTTGGTTTTGGGTTTATAGATCTATAGGAAGTCCTGGTCTGAGCTACATAGTATCCTGGTTGAGGAATATTTAGATATAATAGATAGAAGGCTAGGGCAGAAAGATGGTAGACAGAGGATGGAGTGGATAATTTGCAGTTGATGTAGTAGCAACAAATGAGGGAATTCAAGCCAGTCTAATTGTTTAAGAGACAGGCAATGGTGTGACTTGTAGGTTTGGTTTGCAGCAAATCTAGCAACCTTATTATATGTAGTTTTGAGTTTAGTTATGAGTGTGGTATTAAGATTTGTGAATAATTGACAGCTATAGAGAAGTGTGGGAAGAAGAAATACATGGGAGAGAGTTATTCTGGCTGTATTGGTTAGATGTCTTTTGTTACGGTAAAGGAGTCCAAGTTTCTGGCGAGTTTTTTTGACAGAGGCAGTGACTTGGAGATTGAATTTAAGCTGATCATCTATTATAACTCCTAGCAGTTTAGTGCTAGGTTCAGCAGTAATGATAGTGTTATTGCTTGATAGGATGGAAAATGTAGTTTTGAGATTGATGAGTTTTTTTGGAAGGAAGAGTAGAAGCTTAGTTTTCTTGGGGTTGAGAATTAATTTGTTATCACAAAGCCATGTTTCTATAGTGTTGAAAGATGCTTGGGTAGTAGAGTGAAGGTCAGATGGATTGTCAGCAATGGTGATGACTGTTGAATCATCTGCATATTGTACAAGTGTAAAATTGGGACAAGAATTGTAAAGTAGGTTGGTGAAAATATTGAATAGGAGTGACCCAAGTATGGATCCTTGGGGGACACCCATTGGGACGATTAGGGGGGAGGATAAGGCAGACTGCCATTTGACAGCTTGCTGGTAGTTAGAGAGATAGGTAGAAAACCAGGATATAGTGGAAGGAGAGAAACTTAAATGAGAGAGTTTATTTAGGAGGAGGGGGTAGGAGACAGTGTCAAGGCTTTGGAGAGGTCGAAGAACAGACATGAAACTAGTTTATTGTTGTCACGGGCCAGTGATACAGTACTGATAAAGGATATTAGTGTACTTGTAGTACTGTAAACCAAACACCTTGTGCGTGATCCTCTGATGGCAATAAAACGTTCAAAATGTAAAAATAAGATGATGTACTCAAGCGTATATAAAAGACGTTTATTCAATGAGTAAGCGCTTTCGCCAAAGGCTTCTTCAGACTCTTTTACAAATAAAATTCTTAAAACCTCTTTAAAAACATTGCCAACGCTTATTATTGGTTGTTAGGTATATGACTTGTCACATGGTATATTCTAAAAGAAATACGAACATAAAGCTGTGTAAGACAAAAACCTGAACATTATACAGGACTGTGACAATTGTAAAAGAGTCTGAAGAAGCCTTTGGCGAAAGCGCTTACTCATTGAATAAACGTCTTTTATATACGCTTGAGTACATCATCTTATTTTTACATTTTGAACGTTTTATTGCCATCAGAGGATCACGCACAAGGTGTTTGGTTTGCAGTTATATTTTTGCGTAAGATCCTCGTCTCTACGGATAGCAGCACTGCATTGGGACTGTGTACTTGTAGTACTGTGTTTAGGACACTATCCATGCTGTGTGTGTTAGAAGGTTCTGTTGGAGAAGATACTGCATTATCTGCTTGTGAATGTATTTCTCAAGGATCTTGGAAAGGGGTGACAGTATAGCAATTGGTCTGAAGTTAGATATATCAGAAGAATTACCTACCTTATGTATAGGAAATGTATAGAATGTTTGCCATACTGCTGGAACATATGATTCAGAGATGGATTGGTTGATCAGGATGGATACAGGATAGGCTAGGGTTCAGCTGCAATCTGTAGGAAGTAAGAAGGTAGATTATCAGCTGAGGGGGAGCAAGGTTTCAGTTTAGAGAGTAGGGATTTAATATAGTTAGTTGAGACTAATGTGAGAGGAAAAGAGTTTGAAGGATAAGGTGGAGAGGGTGAGAAAGTGGGGTTATTAGTACTTTTTCTAGTAGGAAGATCATTAATAATGGTGGTTATTGAGTTGATAAAATGATTGTTAAATGCAGTGGCCATTTCTTCAGAAGTTTTATTCGGGCATGGGTTAGGAGAGGAAGGGTTTCCTGGATGCAATATATGATTGATTGTGTTCCAGAATTTTTTGGGTCAGATTTTAGGGTAGTGGGAGGGTTTGCATAGAAGTTGATCTTGTCTTTGTTGATAATTTTCTTTATTTGGTTCTTAAGTTTTTTATAGGTCTGTAGGAGGGAAGGGGTCTTGGTTTTAGTCCATCATTTCCATATCCTGTCACGTTTTTTCATCAGGGCTCTAGTCAATTTGGTTAGCCAGGGAGCATTATTAGCTTTAATTCTGATTGTTCGGAGGGGAGCAAGGGAGTTGTGGATGTTTAGAAAAGTGGAGTTGAAAGAGTGGACAGCTTCATCTAAGGGGAGTGTTGTGAGATGGGACCAGCCAATTCTGGAGAGTTGGTCCGAGAAAGAGCCTGGACTAAATGAAGATATTTTGCGAGAAGTGATAAACCTGAAATATCTGGTGAAATGGGGAGTGTGTCTAGTTACCGTGATAGGGCAGTGGTCACTAAGTGAGTTTGGTAAAGTGTGAGGGTTGTGATAATTTTGGGGGTGAGACACCAAAATCAAGTCTAGAATAGACTGTGGCAGGTTTGACTTGCTAATATAGGTAGGGGAAGTGATTAGCTGCTCAAATCCATGTAAGTTGATACAAGAGGTCGTATGGGGAGTTTTAATTGTAAGCCAATCTATGTTTACATCCCCTAGAATGATGGTTTCATTGTGGATGGTCTGTGAGAGGTAGTATAGGATATTTTCAAGTATGACTAGATTGTCTCCTGGAGGGACATAAATTGATACAACAGGTATGGTGGTAAAGTTGTTAAGTTTAACATTGGTAAGTAGGAGTTCAGCTGTAGAGAAAGTGGGTAGAGGGGGATTTGGACTAGTTATTGAGAGGTGGTCAGGGTATAGTATGGCTACTCCTCCACCTCTTTTCCTTTGGCTGTCAAGTCTGAGGATGTTATAGCCAGGTGGGGTAATTTCACTATCTTGATTATATGGTTTCAGCCAGGTTTCAGCTAGGGTGACTATGTCAGGAGTATAGTTAGCTAACCAGGCATGGAAGTCCTGAACTTTGTTTACTACATGCCTGAGATTGATAGAATAGAAAGATACTTGCTTTTTTAAGGGGGTGAGGTTAGTAGATGTTTGTACAGGAGGATGATTATGAAAGGTAGGTTGGAAGGGGCCTGGGTTAGGATGGACGTCTCCTGATAGAAGTACTGGTTTGAAACAGAGTAATTGTTTAAATAGGGAGACATTTCTTTTCTGCTTAGAGGTGGTTGGAAGAGGGGGAGATAATTTTACTTTAGGAAGAAGTGTACTATAGTTTGGAATAGAAGGACTGGTTTGCACGGAAGCCTGGGGTTTAGTATTTGGATGTAGAGTACAACTTGTTGGGTGGAAGTAGGGTGTGGGTAGGTGTGTGTGATAAGAGGTGAGGAGGTAGAAGAGGGAGAGTACATGTAACAGGAGTAATGCCTGTGGTTTGAAAGGCATGATATAAAGGTAGAGTATGTGTAGACAGTGGGAAGATGTGGTGAGTGATAAGTAGTGTGTGGGAAAGAACTATAGGAGGTAGTGTGTGTCTGCAAGGAAGTAATTGGGAGGGGCAGGGGAGGAGTAGGAAGAGGTGTGGTGAAGGTGGATAAGTATAAAGGAAATGATATGGGGGTGGGTGGGAATGGAGGTGGTTGGAGATGTGAAGTGAGCCCGAGCGTAGCGATGGTGAATGGAGTGGGGCCCTCCCGAGTAGGTGCAAAAAACTATCTGTCAGCCCTATGCCAGAACAGTGTAGGATTTCTGCAAATATGTGTTGTAATACCACCGTTTTCCAAAGTGTCCTCAGGCAAAACGAAACAGCAATCAATATCCAAGTAAAATACCAAAGGACACACCACGAGAAGTTGGAAAAAACATCTTTTATTCAGTACAGCACATGAAACAAGAAAAGATAAGCGCTTTTGCGTGCGCTATGCACGCTTCTTCAGATCTGAAGAAGCGTGCATAGCGCACGTGAAAGCGCTTATCTTTTCTTGTTTCATGTGCTGTACTGAATAAAAGACGGTTTTTCCAACTTCTCGTGGTGTGTCCTTTGGTATTTTACTTGGATTTCTGCAAATATAATGGTAATTTTCTATTAATTTGCAGGTAGCCAGCTAGCTAGTATTTAATGGTGGAAGGGATAGATAAGGTGTAAGGCATGAGAAGGGTGCAGGGGTCTGTAAAAGGCCTCGGGTTCTCGTGGTACTGTGCTCACACTGCGTTGCAGATACCTGAATTCTAGGGGGGAGTAAGGTAAATGTGTACATAAAGGAGGTCAGTTGAAATATTTGCACACTTACAGAGGGGGTGATAGCATACTGTCTTTCCAGTCTCCCGAGTTATACTTTTCAGGTACAGGAATGGCAGATTCCTTTTTTTTTGGGTGAGATTTTATAGATCCTTGGTCAGGGATTCAAAGATAGGGTGCAGAAACAGGAGAGAGAGTAAGGGGAAACAAAAAACAAACAGAGTGTTTAGTGGGGTGGGTTGGGTGGAGAAAACAGAATTACAGCACAGGCACAGTATTTACTAATGCTTCTAATCACTATAACAGATACTTGTCTTAGCTGGACTGTCTTTTATGGTTTACCCAACTGGTCAAAGCAGACAAAGGCCAAGGGTGAAAGGCAGAAAAAAATTTAGAGGTTATGCTCAATACTGCAAGCTCCAGACAGAGCGCTACAAAAGCATTTCAATGGCCTAACTCTGTAGTTACTTTTAGAATGCACATGATGACCATTGGAACAGTTACCAATCAGCGCTACCTAATTGTCGGCACATGTAGATCCGCTTTTTAAATCTTGGAGGCTAAGCACATCCAAGCAGTCTTTTTATATGGCACTTCTGCAACATTACTAAAAGTGATGCCAATAGTAGCAGGAAACCAATTTAAAACTTTTATAAAGTTAAATAGCTAATGTCATGCACTTGTGTGTTTTAAACAAGAAATACAGTACAAGTAAATAATATTAAAATGTGCTATTAAATAAATAATGACTTGTGGATGGCAGAATGTGACACAAATTAAAGATGATATTTGTTTTAGTATTGTTTTAATATACTGGTGTGGCCACTTGATTTCTTAAACATTATAAACTGTAAAAAATAAGGCTGAGAATGCCTTTGCAGGTGCCCCTGTATACATCTCAAATTAAGCTAGTGATAAAATAGTATTCTGAATTGTAATACCTGCAAATTTAAAACTTTGCTTTTAAAATTGCTAATAAAGGACATTACAAGCCACCCATACAACATATATGAAAGAGTAAAAGTTGCTGTAGTAAAAATGCCATCATTTATACGGACACACTGCTCAACAATCAAAATGTACTATTCTTAATCTGTTTCAGAAGCTGATCATCCATACATTACACTGCAATATATTACACTACAACCAAAGTCTTATATTTCTTTCTTTTTTAGAGTTTTGATTAAGCAAGCAAAATCATTGTTTAACATTTGAACAAATGTAATAAGCATAACAAATTGAAAAAAAAATATTTTCTTGTACTGGCTACTAATATATATATTCAACTAAGAGAACACAACTAAACATTAAATAGTTTAATGGTGTTAATATTTTGCAGTGTTGATATAATAAAATTATCAGTTATCATATTTTCAAAAAATAATTTGAATGAGATGTGGATCCGCCACATAACCCATGCACTCAGGTCACGCCACAACAAGTAAAAAATATGACTCTGTTATTGTCCATGTTGGTGTGAACGACTTGAGATGTGCCTCCCTGGACTACATGAAAAGAGACATGGAAGAGCTCTCCGATCTTGTAGCCCAGGCAGGTATGACCCTAGTCCTGTGTAGCATTCAGCCATTGTCCAGAATTATACCACAGTACAAGGACAAAATGACTGACTTCAACAATTGGCTAAGATTCTGGTGTCATTCTAAGACGATCCAGTATCTGTCTGCCTGAGATGACATGGTCAGCAGACCACGATGCTTTGCCAGAGATGGCCTGCACCTGTCACCACTGGCTTTCCAGATACTGGCTAAGGCTCTTGCCGCCCCTATAGTGCCTTTTTTAGGCAAGGTTCAAATGACAAATTCCCCACCATAACAGGAACAGGCAAGCAAAAATTGAGGGTAATGCTACTCAATGCTAGAAGTCTAAATCACAAAATGCACTCACTCTAGGCACCCATTAAAATGGAGAACATCAATATCTGTGCAGTGACTGACACCTGGTTCAAGGCTCTAGAGAGCACCCCTGCACTACCAAGCTATAACTCATACCATACTTTTTGACCATGTGACCTGGACCAGAACACCAAAGGCGGAGGTGTGTCCATACTCATTAAGGATATCCACACCTCCAGGCTAGTTGCTCAGCATAATGCATCCGAGGTTATCTAAGTGCAACTAACTCTGGGCAAAACTGCAATCCAAATTGTAGCTTGCTACAGATCCCCCACTATGCCCCAGGATTCCCACTCCTCTTTTCCTGATATACTGGAAAATATAAGGGTTCACCCAAACACCCTAATAATGGGCGATTTCAACTACCCCACAATTAACCGGGAAAACTACTCATGTACCAACTCCTTCACTCAACACTGTCTGGAATTCAAAAATTCCAATGCCCTGGATCAACCTATCCACACCCCTATCAGGGGCAACAATATCCTAGACGTAGTCATTACCAACATGAGTGACCGGTGTTCCACACCTGAAGTCAACTCCTCATTGGCCAGATCCGACCATAATCTAATCACCCTAGATATCTACATCCCGCCTCCACCCCCCATTAAGGAAACCATGATAAAATATTTCTCCAAAGCCAACTTCATGCTTCTTAAGACAGAAGTGGTGAACTTCATGACACCCATGCAGATGGACAATTTACGACTGCTGAATCCTTCACAAATGCACTCTATAAGCACTTACACGAGTGCATGGATTGTGCTATCCCAAACAGAACCAAGACACTATCCTCCAAAAAAAGGAAGCCAATTTGGTGGTCCCCTGCCATAAACAAACTGTACAACAGAAGGAAGAAATTGTTGCAAAAGAGAGTAAAATCCCATGAGTGGAGGAGCTCCCTGGTCAGCCACAGGAAGAAGCTGAGATCCCTTATAAGATCCTACAAAGCTAGCTACAAAAACAAAATCACCACTGATTCTAAGGACAACCACAAAGCATTCTATAGCTATGTCAAAAATCTCAATGGCAACACCCAGATCTGCTCTGAGTTACAGCACAAAGGCATGAAAATTACAGAACCAACTGATATTGCCAATCTCCTGGCCGATAGGTTCAGTGCTAACTTTACCCCCCTCTCACCCTCCAAAGGGCCCATAATTATACAGGAAGAATGCAGAGCTTCTGTAATCACAACTACGCAGGTAAAAGTTGCACTCTCTAAAGCCAAAAACACAGCATCCATGGGACCGGACAACATCCCAGGTTGCATTTCACATGAACTTCAGAATGAACTGGCTCCCCATCTAAGCACCATGTTCAATCATAGCCTTACATCAGGCTTTGTGCCCACTGAATGGTGCACAACAACAGTTATCCCACTCCAGAAAGGGGGAGCCACCACTGATCCCGGGAACTATCACCCTATTAGCCTGACAAGCCTGGTCTGCAAGGCCATGGAATGTATCATCATGAAACTCATAAAGAAAGACATTGGTAACCTCCAAACTCTGGACCCCACCCAGTTCAGGTTTGTGAAAGGCAGATCACGCCTCCTGAACCTAATTGACTTCATTGAGGCAGTCATCAAAGCCGTAGACAAGGGTAAGGTGGTTCACACAGCATATCTTGACCTTGCCAAGGCTTTCAACACCATCCCTCATTCTGGAATTATAGCTAAACTCTATAAACTAAGTATAAATCCCTACATCACAAGATAGGTTGCCAGCTGGCTCACTGACAAAATCCACACTGTAAAAGTTGCAGACTCTAAATCTGACTTCAAACTAGTGATAAGTAGAGTACCACAGGGTTCAGTCCTGGGAGCTCTCCTGTTTGGTATCTACTTCTCTGAAGTACAGGCTACCACAAAAGGCTTCTGGCTAATGAAGTTTGTAGATGACTGCAAACTAGGAGCTATAGTCGAGTCCCCAAATGATGTGGACATCCTACAGAAGGGCCTCACTGAGACAGATGCCTGGTGTCAGAGGCATGGCCTCAAGCTCAATGTCAAAAAGTGCATTGTCATCCCCTTTGGTAAAAACTCTGTACCCATGAACTACCACATAGGCAGCAGTCTATTTAACACCAAATGTGTGATTTGAGACCTTGGGACCCTGGTTGGCAGTAGTCTCTCCTTTAATATTCACATTGCCACAGTAGTCAGGAAGACCTTCTACATGGCACACCTCATCATAAAAGGGTTCAAATCCAGGAAAAAAAGAGGTCATTGTACCCTCTACTTGACACTCATTAGATCCATTATAGAGTACAATGCCCATTTTGGAATTTACCTTACAAGATATCTGTAGTAGCTGGAAAGGCCACAGAAGTACTTCACAAAGAGGATTACTGGCTTCAAACAGATGCCCTACACTGACTGTCTCAAAAAACTTCAGCTTTACTCCATACCATATCACCTACTCCGAGGTGATCTCTGCCTAACATATAAAGCTATGTCAAACCCAGAGCTGTTGGGCATGGTACACCTAAAGAAATCCCAATCCCTCTGAGCTACATGCCCTAGGGACCTAAACCTTGTCACTACAATAAACAGGACATGCTGGAGGGATAGATTCCTGTCCCAGAGACTTCCCATACTCTGGAACAAGCTACCCGTCTATGTCAAGCAAAATTCCTCATTAGCACTCTTCAAGAAAAATCTTGATGAGTGGATGGGAAATAGGAAATACACCCCGGGGATCACTTCTGTAGCTCTGCTCTGCAGTGGCTCAGGAAAATAACTATCTTGGGTGGCATAAGCCAGAGAAACTTGTTGGCTAGGCTTACTTAGGCCCTTGGGCCAATAACCTAGCACCTACCTATGTCAAACCTAGAAATTATGTTTACTTTTGCATCTCATTTTGATGGTATCAGTTTCATATACCAGTAGTGGTTGCCTTTAAGAAATCAAAGAAAGAAGACAAGACAGTTTTTTTCTAAATTCTTAGAATAATAATTTGCCATACACTAATTAGCAAACATTATAGAGGATATTGAGCTTTTTCTATACAAGAAGGAAATGAAGCAAAATTAATTGTATTTCCAAGTTAAATTATCTCATCAGAATGTCTGAACAATTATCTGAAATTTATTACAAAACTATTTTGTTCTATGACACTCATAAAACATACTTTACTAATAACATTCATATTGCATCTACAGACATAGTCATTAACTTTTTAAATCTCTTTTTATGATGAGTAAGGTATATTCTATGAACACATTTCCAAATACATGTCTTCCAAAATAGAAAAAATATGATCTTTTTGGATCATACTTCTAATAATAAAGATGTGTGTGTTTCTTTAAAATGCATATAATTAGTCTGGCTTGCAAAGTTACAATAAGATTTTTGGATAATTAATCAGTATGACAATACCATTTTACACAACTCAGATAATAATGAATTAAAGTTTATTTAGTAACAGTGATTTAAACTAGATTAGCAGTTATGGGTACATTGTCATTTCTTCTGTCATATTGTACAATTTAGTAGTTATAAACTGTCCCCGGGATTCATGAAGCTTGCGCCATATGCAGGTGTAGCATTGGTGTTCTAACACCAAATATGGCTGCCGAGCGATTCAGGTAAGAGCTGTTTCCACATGCACTACCTGCATACGCTATGCCCGCACATCACCCGGGCCCTGTATGCAAATTATCCCATGTGCAGTAGTGTAGCATGCAAATGAAGGTATGTAGCAATCCAGAAAGTGGTGCAGGCATAGTGTAAGCATGCAGAAATGTAAACCGTAGAAAACGGTTTACATTTTTGCAAACATAAAATCAGAGCCATGACAGCTGACCAAACACTTGTATTATATTGTTAATATATGCCAATGGCTAAATAGTAAAAAAGTGTGAAAGCACTTCACACACATTTGTGTATTCCCATACACTCTGCACCAGTGGTGTATACAGATGGAGAACTTTTAGTATGTACATGTTAGGGGCTGCCATAGCTTTGATCCACCAGCATATGTTGGAGACTGAAGGTGGTGTGGGTAATGATGCACATGACCACCTCAGGCACCAGAGGAGGAGGAGAGTGTTCAGACTCAGGGTAACCTACCAGGGGCTACATGATCTGGAGATAGTAGAGCATTACAGAGTGGACAGGGACATCCTCCAGCAACTTGTGGAGCTGTGCTGGCCACACCTCAGAGCCAGAACAAACAGAGGGGGAACCCATCCCAGTGGATACGAAGGTATGTGTAAGCCTGAGAATACTACCTACAGGTACCTTTCAAAAACCAACTGGGGACATGATGGGAGTCTCACAGGCATAAGCATCCAGGATACTACACCAGTTCCTGGATGCCATGTTACCACATGCCAATGAGCACATATACTTTCCACAAACACAGGAGGAGTTGGCCAGCAATATGTGCCTCTTCCACTATGTGGCAGAATACCCGAAGGTACTGGGTTCAATAGACTGCACCCACATACACATCAAGTCACCACCCGGTGAGCAGGGTAGGCACTACATAAACTGCAAGGGATAACCCTCCATCAACTGCCAGGTCATGTGCAATGCCCAGGGCATTATCATGGATCTGTGTGCTGGCAGCCCTGGAAGCTATCATGACTCCCACATCTGGCATGCCTTACAGCTGTATCAATTATTTGCCAGGGGGAACATCCCAAATGGCCACCTGGTGGGGGATGCTGGCTATGCGCTGGAACAGTGGATGATGACTCCCATCAGAAATGCACACACACCCATGCAGGAATGCCATAATGAGGCACATGCACAAACCAGAATCGTCATAAAGTGTGTGTTTAGGATGCTGAAATTACGATTATATTGCTTGGACATATCTGGTGGAGCCTTGCAGTAATCTCCAGGCATGTGTGCCCACATCTTCATAGTATGTGCCATGCTACATAATATGGTCCTGCGGAAACAGTTGCAAAAGGGACAGAATGGTGAAACCCCTCACAGCCCACCACCATTGCCAAGGGCCCCACAGGCATAGACGTACTCAGACCATGAACACCCTGAGCCAGCCCCAGTAGGCAGACGGAGGTGTGCCAAGTATGCCCATGCCTTGGCAAAGAGGGAACATATAGCACACACACTGACAGTGTAGGCACCTAGTGACTGACATCTTTCTCCACCTGCAAACACAGTAAAAATGGATGGCACACACACGACTACCTGTAAATTGTCATGTATAGGTAGTCTACTGTGTACATCCAACATAGGCAGCCCTCAACTATTGCACACATAACTGCCATTGGCACAAGGTAAGTTAACACCTGAACAGTAAATTAAGCTATCAGCATGTGCTGATTCTGTATTTATAGATTCATAGGTAGGTACATGTCCAACTGCAAGAGGCCATTCATAAGCCCAGCCAAAAAGTGTCAGCTATTCCACCCCATTGATTCATTAACTGCCCTGCTGTGGAGCAGAGGCAATGGTGGGATCCCTGGGGTGCATCTACTGTACCCCATCCACTCTTCAAGGTTTCTCTTGCAGAGTGTTAGTGAGGAGCTCTGTATAATGTAGTTAGGGATGTTGATCCAAAGTATGGGGAGAGTCTGTGACAGGAATCTGTCCCGCCAGCATCTTGCAGTTATTTTTGTGGCAAGGTTCAGCTCACTACAGTGTGTTACTCACTGTTACATGGATTCCCATATGTGGAGCATATCCATTAAGCCTGAATTCGACATGGCTGTGTTGGCTAGTGGAGATCATCTCTGGGTAAATGAGATGCCACTGAATAAAGCAGAAGTTTATTCAGCCTGGCTGCATAGGCCATATGTTGGAGGTCAGTATTCTCCTTGGCGAGGTACATTTGTGGACCTCCCAGCTGTTGGAAGTGTCTTCTGAGGTACATCCCAATTGGGTCATTATACCCTATGATGGGAATGATGAGGGATGAGTAAAGGGGCACTATAACCCCAGTATGTCTATATGGGCATCCTTTAGTAATCAGATGGCCTACATAGAAGGATGTCCTAACTACTGTGGAGATAGGGTTGTCGAAGTGGAGATCACTATTTACCTTAGTTCCCAGATACCCCATTACCTCGTCCATATTATGTGTTAATATGTGGGTGCTTAATATTCCACAATGGAATGATCATGCAGTTAGTGGCACTTGGCTGGAGGCCGTGACGTGGGCAACCTTCGATGGTCTCTGTGACGCCCCTTGAGGGATGTCTGTGTCAGCGGGACTATCAGTCATGGTTCCCAGTTCGCAGTCATTGCCAAACATGGTCTCCCGTAGTCCACCTGTGTTTGCCTGTATCTCTGAGAAGTATATGCCAAACAGTAGGGATCCCAGGACTGAGTCTTGTGGGACACCAGCTGTGACTGGTCAAGAGTTGGACCTGGAGACCGCTAGTCATACCATGTGGGTTCTGTATGTAAGCCTGTTGGCAACCCAACGTGTGATGTATGGGTGTATGTACAGGCTGGTGTGTTTATCAATATACCTGAGTGGGGCATTGTGTCAAAAGCCTTGGTGAGGTCCAGGTAGTATGTGTGAACCAAGTCCCCCATCATCTAACGTCTTGGTGACTGTATGTAAGACGTCAAACAGGTTCAGTAGGCATGAACTGCACTCAACCAAGCTGACCTGGATTGGGTTGCATGTACGGAGGTTACCAATGTCTTGTTAATGAGTGCCATGAGGATGTGATCCATACCATTGCAGACCAGGATAGTCAGGCTTATGGGGTGGTAGCTACCATGGTCAGTTGTGATTCCACCTTGATGGAGTGGAATAACCGTTACCACGTGCCATTGTATGAGCATGTAGCCTGTGGAAAGGCTGATGCTGGAAAGCTTAATTAGGTGGGGGGGTCAGGTTGTCTTGTACAGTTTGCAAGGTGTAGTCTGGGACAACATCTGCCTCCATTTATGCTGTGTTCTACTGTTAGAGAGGGCCATTTCCACCTGTGTGTCTCTGATGTGTGGGATACTGTACCTTTTGGGTAGTGTTGTGGGCTCTTTAGGGGGTGAAGTATGCACTTAATGTATGTGCAAGGATTTATTTATTATTTATTTTACATTTGTTGACCGGGCTAGTCCAGCTGGATATATGTCCATTTTCAGTGGAGGCCCGGGGAGAAAAGCTCCATTGGTTAAAACAAGATTAGAGAATACAAATACACATAAAACAAAAGCAGTAAGCATAAAGGATAAGAAGATTTTAATATAGGTAATACACATCTAAGAGTAAAAAATATCCATAACAAGAAAATATTCAAGTAAATGGTTAACGACTTTCAATACGAAATTTGATAGTATCTAAACATACAGTGTATCAATACATTGTTTTGAAAAAATGGTAGACAATATAAATTTTTTTTTTTTTTTTTAATACAACATATATGAGATCAGTAATATCTAGAAAGATATTATGTCAGAGGAAGTCAGTCAGGATATCTTAGCAGAGAAGGAAGAATTGTGGTAGAGGAAATGAGGAAGGCAGGTTAGTCAGGGTTGGTACAAGAGCAAAACCAGAATTTATTAAGATGCATTTGCAGTTGTTTTTTAAAGAGTGGAAGAGTGGCCAAAGAGGAGATATTTGATGGAAAGTTGTTCCATATTTTGCCAACTGAGTTGGAAAAAAGGGAATTACCTGCAGAATAAATAGTTTTGGTACTATTAACTAGAAGTTTGTCTGAAGAACGTAGTTGTTTCAGGTTGTTGTAGGGAGTCAAGAGATTACTGAGAACTGGTGTTTTAGATGGTTGATATAGAATTTTGTGAGCTATTAAGAGTTGTTGATAAATGAGCTTGATTGGAAGTTCAAGCCAGTCTAGTTGTTTTAAGTTTTGACAGTGATGAGTTCTAAACTGAGATCCTGTGGCAAATCAAGCAATATTATGGTAAGATGTAGTAAGTTTCTTAAGGTTACTTTTAGAGAGATTAGTGAAAATAGGGGAAGCATATAGAAGGGCAGAGATAAGGTGTGATTGGGCTAAGGTGGTCCGGGCTTCAGCTGTATGGAAGGGTTTGATTCTGTACAGGGATCCAATCTTTTTATTAACTACTTTTATTGTGTTGTTAATGTGACAATCATAGTTAAGATTATTGTTAATAGTAACACCTAGAAGTTTTGTTGAAGAATCAGGAGTAATTTGAGTGTTATCAGTGGAAGTAATAGAGAAGTTTATAGAAGTAGATTTATGGGTAGGTGAAAATAGCAACAATTTGGTTTTCTTAGGGTTAAGGAGTAGACAGCGGTCAGAGAACCACTGTTCAACAGTTGAAAAGGCTTTTTGTGTAAGAGACTGGAGTTCAGTTTGAGAGGAAGCAGTGCAAATTATAGTGGAATCATCTGCATCTGCATATTGTATGCAGGTAGTGTTAGGGATAGCTGATTGGAGGTCATTAATAAAGATAGAAAATAGAAGTGGGCCTAGGATAGAGCCTTGAGGTACTCCTAAAGAGGATGTTGGCAATATCAGTAGGGTCAGCATGTTTTGTGGTATATTTCACCGGCACAGTGCAAATCTGTGTGTCACCACTTAGATCCTTGACGTAGCCAAAGAAGGCTTTGTGGTTATCTTTCAAATCCTTGCATATTCTCCTGATGATGTTAGCCTTGGATGATGTCATGAGAGACCTATGTGTCATACTAATAGAGGTCATGGATGTCTGCCCTTCATGGGATTTGCTGTTTGTCCTCAACACTGTCCTACTTCTGTAGTATAGCCTGTTTATTGCAGAGATCCACCAGACTGGTGTCCTTGTCTAGGAGGAGTGAGTCTTGGTTTACCAGTGATGGCATGATCCATACATCCTTGTAGGTGCTTATAGACTGCATTTGTAAATGTGTCTGTATCTTTAGCAGTGTTTCCCCTTAGCATGGGGGCTGTGAAACCCCCCACTCCTGTCACTAGTAGTGTAAATTTAGCTGTAGGAAAGGTATATACTGTGGTATCTGTGGGTGGGGGAGATGCTTGAGTGTAGGAACACTGTATAGTTCATGGTCAGATCTAACCAGTGACCGGTTAACGTCCGCTGTGGTGCACCTGTTGCCCATGTTGGTGATGACCACTTCTAGTATGTTTCCACCCCAAGTTAGGGAGGTTACCACTTGATACATAGCATATGAGGTGATAGATTCCAGGAAGCCCTGGGCTTGGAATTGAGTACTGGAGTAAGTTTCCCAGTTAATGATATGGTAGCTGATATCGACCAATACCAGGGTATGCATTAGGACTGTCATGTTCTCTACTGTCTCCAGCTAGAACTTAGGTCAAGGAGGGTGATTCATAGCAGGCCACAGTTTACATTGCAGTTGTGGCTGATGTTAACTGCACATGGATGATCTCAGCAGTATCATGCTGCCCCACTAACCTGGAGGTGTAGATATCCCTGACGAATATGGATACACCCCCTCCATGTCTGTGTTAGTCCATGTTCTGTGGCTGAAATGTGTGGTATGGGTTGTAGTATGGTAGTTCTGGTGTGCTCTCAGGAGCCTTAAGACAGATCTCAGGTACTGCACAGATGTTGATGTTGTCCATCCTGAGGAGTGCTGTGAGTGCATGCGTGTTATGATCTCAACCCCTGGTGTTGAGTAGCATAACCCTCATTGAATCTGCAATTGTGCTGTTTACAGAGCTGGTATTCACCTTTGAGGCTCTCCTAAATAAGGCAAGCCTTGGCCAGTATTCCAAAGACTAAGGCTGACACATAAGCCGGTATGGTATTGTTGCATGCATGTTCCCCATCTGTGCTTGTTTTTCATCTCTCCTGTAGGTAACCTACTGGTAAGCAATAGAGAGCCTTAAACTTATACAAGTCTTCTAGCTTCCAAGATAGGCTTTTGGAGTGACTAAGTATCAGTGTTCTGTATGTTCTTGCTGTACTTAACTGTTTCCTGACTACATGGTGATTTATCACTGTATATTGTTATCTGAAGATCTGTTTATTCACATATTATGGCTGTGATGGCCTGCATTTTACTGGTTCACAGATAGCCTAATACCTATCGGCCCAAGGGCAATTAGAAGCATAGCTACAGTGTGTTGGCTTTCTCTGCACCATTGATGAAGTAACTGAGCCTCTGTCAAGCATAGCCAATGAAGCAATTCCAGGCAGAGTTGCTAAAAGCTGTTGAAGACTGGGGTTGTGGAGGGGGTGATAAGGGCATTTAGTGATCTAAAGCGGGGATGTTAATGTGACAATTCAACACCATTCAATTTCCCAACAGGTCTTGCAGCTATCAATCTGGACCCCCCCCCCCCGAGTGTATGGTTCTGGGACACATGATCCCAGGGGTGTATATTCTGTTACCCATTCACACAACAAGGTTTCCCTTGAACTGTGTCAGTGAGGGTCTATGCCTAATGTAGTTAGGAATGTAATGTATTGTCTCACAGTACATTTGTTATATGTTGTTATTTCAAGAGTAAGTGAAGCTCAGTGAGTTTTGGGGGCTCCGGCCCTTTGCTTAGCCTAGCTTACACATAGAAATCATCTAAATAGGAAATAGGCGGAAGCAACGTTAATGTCAACAGTGTAATGGTTGCAGCATCTGCATAGTTTCTGTGCATTCGAGGTCCCAATCCCGATAAAGGCAGGGATGTTTATCATGTTCAAAAGTATACCTTAACCAGAGCTTGCATATATAGGTAGTAATCATCTGTATAATAAACATTCAAAACACTCATATAAACCCATGTGTGCAGGAGAGTACAGTCAACAGAGAATGTAATGTTATGTCAGCACAAAGTGAGATGTTACTTCACTGACATGTATATATCCTGAGTAGTTAGCGGATGTGGCCGTGTTTGCGTGCACAGGTTGTACGTTACAAAGTTCTGTGTTTAACAGCTGCTATAATGTCACACAAACACTTTTAAACATGCTTACAACTGCTTAAATGAGCTTTCTTCTGGTGTAAAAAGCATTTGTAAAGCATTGCATGTGTTGAACCCTGGACCATGCACACTATAGTCATGGGACTTACCACTAAGCCATCTGAGGTGTATACATGTTTCCTGGTCTTGAGACTACACCTTACACCATATACATTCCACTGTAATTATCACAAATGGGACAGTGACTTTGTGTACATATGTACAGTACATTGTAATGTACTGTAGTTTGTGAACCAACACATTCCAGTCTACATATGTATTACTGTTACACATTAATATATATATATATATATATATATATATATATATATATATATATAGATATATATATATAGGTCTACTTTGTTTGCCCGAACTTTCATTTGCCCGGCAACCATTTTCCAGAGACCAAATGACCGAAATTTCATTTGACCGACAGTTCATTTGACCGACAAGCATTATTGGCAAGAAAATGGGATATGCCCCCTTCCCCACTGCAGTGTGACTCTGGAGTTAGAATATATAGTTAGGGGGGTGTGGGGGACTGTCGGTGTGGGGGGCGAAGCCCCCCACTTAATTTCATATTATAATGCTTAGTTTTGCTTTAATATTCTTTAGTAACACCCCCCCTAACTATATATTCTAACTCCAGGGTTGCACTGCAGTGGGGAAGGGGGCATATCCCATTTTTCTCGCCAATAATGCTTGTCGGTCAAATGAACTGTCGGGCAAATGAAGTGTCGGTCAAATGAACTTTCGGTCAAATGGGGTTGGGCAAATGGGTGTCAGGCAAATGAAAGTTCGGGCAAACAAAGTAGACCCATATATATATATATATATATATATATATCTTATACAGTTACATCAATAGCCATATATATAAACATCTATGAACACACTTCGTGACAGAAGCACTCCAAAGGAATCGGAGTGTACACAAAACACATGCAGCTCTGGTATTATAACTATTAATATTAACCTAATTCACCATAGAAGGGATGGTTGCTATGTATGTTAAGATTGGGGTGGGGGAGGAATGATGGGTAATGCAATCATGCATCAAGGAGGGCCTGGGTCAGATGTTCAATAAGTGAACTGGAGGGGTATACATGGAGTATGGGGACAATATAAAAAGGACACAAAACAAGAACCTTACTCATTCATAATACACCCTGTCATGGCACATTGCAACACCTAATTTCACAAACATATGAACATTAACATGTATCAGACATATATACACCAACTGACTGGCACATTTGTTTGCTGTAGTGAGGAATGCCTGTAGTACAATGCATATTCTAAACACCATAACATTTGTACATATCACAGATGCCTTAGTGATAAAGTCAGTGACTGTGGTGTTCATGGTGCCGGGTTCAAGACCTGCAAGGGCTGTTAAGTTATTTTGAGGGCCAGAATAAGGGCTGTTGGATGCAGGTGGATTAAATCACTTTTAATCAGTTGTAAGCTGGTTGCCACGGGTTTGCACGAAGGTAAGCAGCGCTGAAACATGGTAAAAGGAGAAGCGCTTCACAGGTTTAACCTTTGCTTAACGTCACGCAGACCACAGGCAAACCTGCTCACAACCGCATAAATGTGCGTTATTCACATTTTCCCCTACCAGTGCCTACTCTGAGAGGTAAAATAATAACACATTCCAGGATTAGAACCCGCAAGCAAGTGTAACCTAACACTAAGCTACCTGAGGTGTACCTATCCCACGTGTGTATGCATACAGGTTAACACACAAAAGGGAGGAATGTGTTGAAATAAGACAACCCACCATTTACTCAATGAAAGGTGTATGCCCATATATAGATATATAGATATATAGGTATATATATATATATATATATATATATATATATATATATATATATATATATATATATATATATATATATATATATATATATATATATATATATATATATTAGATATATATATATATATATATATATATATATATATATATGTATATATCTATATATATATATAGATATATAGGTATATGTAGAGAGAGAGAGATACATAGATACATGTCGAGATATGCAGGTCTACATATATATGTAGATATATAGATAGGTTAAAAACATCTACACATCTATGGAGGTACAGATAAACGTATGCAATAAGATATATATATATATATATATATATATATATATATATATATATATATATATATATATACACACACACACACACACACACACACACACACACAAACACACCCACACACACCCACACACACACACACACACACACACACACACACACACACACACACACACACACACACACACACACACACACACACACACACACACACACACACACAGGTTCATAGGTTCATAGATTGATACTAGGCTATCTGCCCTAGGGCATTTACAAGCCTAGCCAGAGAGTGTTTGGCTTTCACCACCCTGTTTTAGATTAGTTGACTGTGCCTCTGTATAGTAGGTCACAGAAGATAGCCCATTTAAGGTTAGTTTACCGTGCCTCTGTCTAGCAGTGACACAGAAGAGATCCCAGGGGTAAATTTACGATCTCCCATCCAAATGTCAAGATTCTTCTTGAAGAGGGTCATTGAGGGGCTCTGTCTAACATGGATTGGTATTTTGTTCCAGAGTGAGGGGAGCCTCTGGGATATGAATCTGTCCCTCCAGCATGTTCTATTTATTTCTGTGCTGAGGTTTAAGTCACTGGAGCGTGTAGCTCTGATGGATTTGGATTTCTTGAGGTGGAGCATGTCCATTAATTCTGGGTTGGACGTGGCTTTATACGTCAGGTACAGGTCACCTCTGAGTAGGCGGTAAGCAACTGAGTAGAGCTGGAGTTTCTTTAGCCTAACTGCATAGGGCATCTGTTTGAGTCCCTTGATCCTCTTGGAGAGGTACTTTTGGGGTCTTTCTAGTTGTAGCAGGTGTCGGGTAAGGTACATCCCAAATGGGGCATTGTATTCAATTATGGGCCTGATGAGTGATGAGTAGAGGGGCACAATGACCTCTCATGATCTAGATGTGAACCTCTTCGTGATAAGGTGGGCTATATAGAATGTCTTTCTAAAGACTTTGGCAATGTGATTGTCAAAGGAGAGATTGCAATCTACTTGGGTCCCCAAATCCCTAATTACTTCTTCCGTACTTAATGGATTACCACCTATGTGGTAATTTGTGGGCACTTTGTTTTTCCTAAAGGGGATGACTATGCACTTTTTGACATTTAGCTTTAGGCCATGGCTCAGGCACCAGTTATCCATCTCTGTGAGACCTTTTTGGAGGATACTTGTGTCAGCCAGTGAGTCGATTATGGCACCCAGTATGCATTCATCTGCAAACTTTGTCAGCCATAGTCCTCCTGTGTTAGCCTGTACCTTAGAGAAATATATACCGAACAAGAGAGGTCCCAGGACTGAGCCTTGTGGGATGCCACTCGCAACTGATTTAGAGTCTGACATGGCACCTGCAATTCTGACCATGTGGGTTCTATCCCTAAGCCAGTTTGCAACCCATCTTGTGACATAGGGGTTGATATTTAAGTTGGTGAGCTTATTTATGATGCCCAAGTGGGGTATTGTGTCGAAGGCTTTTGCAAGGTCAAGGTATGCTGTGTGGACTACCTTCCCTTCGTCTATGGCCTTGGTGACTGTTTCAAAGAAATCGACCAGGTTCAAGAGGAAAGATCTGCCCTTAACAAAGCCAAATTTGGTAGGATCCAGTGTTTGGAGGTTCCCAATGTCTTTGTTTATGAGTTCCATGATGATACGCTCCATAGCTTTGCAGACCAGGCTAGCTAGGCTTATAGGACGATAGTTTCCAGGGTCTGTTGTGGCACCACCTTTATGGAGTGGGCCACTGTTGCTGTATGCCATTCTTTGGGTACATATCCTGTTGTAAGGCTGAGACTGAATAGTGATTTTAAGTGAGGGTTCAGTTCTTCTTGGAACTCATGTAAAATGCAGCCCGGGACACCGTCCAGTCCCATTGATGCTGTGTTTTTTGCTTTGGAGAGGGCAGCTCTCACCTGTGCATCTGTGATGTCAGGGAGGCTACACTCTGTTGGGATAGTCATTTGCTCATTTGGGGGGGAAGGGGGAGAGAAGTTTGCACTGAACCTGTCTGCCAGGATGTTGGCAATGTCTGTGGGTTCAGTGTATTTTTTGTCATTTTGCACTAACTCAGAGCATATCTGGGAGTTTCCACCCAGGTTTCTGACATAACTAAAGAAGGCCTTGTGATTATCTTTAGCGTCTTGTGCAATTATTCTTTCAAAGATAGCCTTGGATGATTTTATGAGGGATAATAGTTTCTTGCTAGTATTGATCAGAGTTGCCTTCCCTTTCAGTGATTTTGCTCTATCATGTAGTAGCTTCCTCCTTCTGTTGTACAGCTTATTTATGGCTGGTGACCACCAGGCAGGTCTCCTGCCCTTGGAGGAGTGTGTCTTGGTTTTATTTGGGATAGCATGATCCATGCATTCCTGTAGGTATCCATAGAATGCGTTTGTAAATGATTCTGTGGTTTGGGACATATTTCCACTGCCCCTGGGGCTTTGAAGGATTCCACCTCAGTTTTTAGAAGTGGGAAGTTTGCTTTTGAGAAGTTGTTGGCCGTGGTTTCCTTTGCTGGGGGTGAGGACAGGATATGGATGTCCATAGTGATTAATTTATGGTCAGATCTTACCAATGAGGGGTATACCTCTGGTATGGAACATAGAGTCCCCATGTTGGTGATGATCAGGTCCAGTATGTTTTCCCCTCTTGTGGGAGTGTTCCATAGCATTTGAGTTTATAAATTCTAGGAACCGTTGGGCTAGGGTGTTGGGGCTTGAGTAGTGCTTCCAGTCTATGTTTGGGTAGTTAAAGTCACCCAATATAATGGTGTTTGGAGGGACCTTCATATTCTCTAGTGTCTTCAGGAAAGCCGAGTGGGGTTCCTGAGTTTGGGAGGGTGGTCTGTAGCAGGCTACAAACTGGAAGGCAGTTTTGCCCACTGCTAGTTGCACATGGATGGTCTCAGTACTGCACACACACACACACACACACACACGCGCACTCACACGCACACACACACACACACACACACACACATATATATATATATATATATATATATATATATATGTATATATATATATATATATATATATATATATATATATATATATATATATATATATATATATATATATATATATATATATATATATATAAAACTATATATATATATATATATATATATATATATAATATGCACAAACATACATGTCTGTAGACATCATCCGAAGTGTTCATATCTGAGTATAACATGGACCAAAGCAATCACACATTCCACCCCCCCCCCCAAACAAAATGAACATAACATATGAAGAGTATATGCCAATACACTATTACAAATATGTTCTGTGGACACAGTCACCAACACAACTGCAATGACTGCAAATATCCATGACAAAAATACACAGGCAGCTTTCATTTTGCAAAACTTTATCACATTCCAATGTACTGCCAAAAGGATTAACAGTACCTGCATGTTATACAGGAAGCATTTAACAGTGCCTTAATGAATCAGCCTGCAATTACCATAGTATTAGTCCACTAAGGGATAGGTGTTCACATAGGGAACACATATAGACATTGTATAAAAGGGGTTCCTACACACCTGCATGTGCTATGTACACCCACCAACATCTACCCCACAACCAAAATAATTACATCAATACATACTGTCATACCATAACCAATTATTCAACTACTGAACAACATCCACTAAAACCTTAACATACCTGTACACAGACACACTAACATGGCCCTATGTGAAATAGTTGCTGTTATACAATTGAACAGCTGCTGATGTAACAGGGTTTGCATGAACTAATCCCGTTTCAGAGGGTTGAAAAGTTTGTACACCAAGAAGTGTTACCGAGTACTGATTATCAGCACAGTATGATACACAGTAACACCAAACTAAATATGTCTGGTAAGCACACAGTAAACCCCCTAACATTATATACATAACTATGCAGCCTTGGGCTGGTCAAACAACCTGGCCAGACTGAAACATATGCAGTAGTATTAGGTACAGATAAACCCTGCACAAGTAGCAATGTTCAGAAATATAGCAGCAATATTCACATTTAGACCAAATCCTCTAGGCATTACACACAATATATTACTGTTCATCTCTATACAGCTAATGCAATAGATTCCAAACAACACTTCCACTCCTTCTTCCTCACAAGTAAGGCAAAGGGACAACGCCCAAGTGGAGTACTCAGTTATACTCCACTGTTGCCATGGTATTGGCTAAGGCAGTAGCAGCGTAGCTGATGTGCATGTAATTAGCTACTTAGGAACACCAATTGGTTATCGGGATAGCACATGTTACTGATCTGTAGTTATAAATGGTTGCATTGCCACATATTCTAACCATCTGTATCTATCTGTAGGACAGTACAAAACACTGAAAGATGAACCAAAAACTAGTATTATACTAGTCAATAACACCTCCAATTACTAAGAATGTATGTATAACATGTAGTATGTCTGTGTATGTAGTACCTGTTCTGTAAGAATTACAGTGTAATCAGTGCATATAGTGGAAATAGCTATCTTGCAGCGATGTATTGTTGAGCAGTAGTAATGCTTGTAGTATTCTATTTGTGTAGTGTTGTAGGTCACAAGGCAAACTCCGCATACACCACAAGGGATGATATGGGCTTGGAACTCACCAATTCGCTTCCTGCTACTGTCAGTGTCAGGATTGGTCCAACAAGTATGTGCTATAACAGGGGATAGTATATGTCGATATATTGTAACAATCGACATATGTGTGGGTGTATAAGTAAGATGAACATGTCAAAGGTGGGCTTACCGTGCAGATATGGTGTGCATTGTGGAATATTGTGCCAATAACTGTGTAATGTACAGTATTTAAGGCAGATCTGTATTCCATTCTACATAGCAGTTCTGTTATGTTATGCAAACAGTAGTTATGTCCATTGGCAATTACAATACTCAGTAACAGGATACATATCATTTGTATTCATCTGACAGTTTAGCAGCATGATAGCAAAGATAATTGGAAGAGCTAGTTAACTATCCATTCACATAACACAAGTAATATTCCCCTCTGTAGTATAGTTTACAAGCAATAACTGCTGTGCATGTGTACGTTATGCAAATGTGTAGTGACCCTTGTTACAGGGCTGGACCTCTCTAGTATCATTTGCAAGCAATAACAGCTGTGCATGTGTACATGTTATGCAAATGTGTAGTGACTCTTGTTACAGGGCTGGTCCTCTCTAGTATCATTTGCAAGCAATAACAGCTGTGCATGTGTACACGTTATGCAAATGTGTAGTGACCATTGTTACAGGGCTGGACCTCTCTAGTATAATTTCCAAGCAATAACAGCTGTGCATGTGTATATGTTATGCAAATGTGTAGTGACCCTTGTTACAGGGCTGGACCTCTCTAGTATTGTTAGCAAGCAATAACAGCTGTGCATGTGTACATGTTATGCAAATGTGTAGTGACCCTTGCTACAGGGCTGGTCCTCTCTTATATTGTTTGCAAGCAATAACAGCTGTACATGTGCCCATGTTATGCAAATGTGTACTGACCCTTGTTACAGGGCTGGGCCAAATGGCTTTGTGCACACCTACATAGGGTGGATATTGAGAGTAGAGATGCACTGGTTGAACTACCAGGTTTGTGTAGCCTAACCTCTCATTGCCAACCTAACAGCCTCTTGCACATACTGTATGCAAGGTAGTGCACAGTACTGGTAATGAAACAGAATGCATATCATCTTTAACTCCAGTGTAACATCTGCAGTAGGTGGGTAAGATGTAAGAGACAGCTGCCCATGTGTAATAGCCGCTTCATAGGTGATGGCTTACAGTATCTGATTATATGCTGATCATGTTGATAGTGGCATCAGAGTCTATAGATACATGACTCTGTTTGGAGAGTGGGTGTCTGTGCCCAACAGAGCTCATGGTCCTGGTGGATATCTGAGTATATACCCAGAGAAGGAAACAGACTTGTAGACACTTGCATCATCTGTAATCAACTAACAGGATGTGATGTGCTCCTCAGAGGAGGATTGCTGCTAAAGGTAGCTACAATGTTTCCATAATAGCCAGTGCTGTCACGTCCATAACACAAATATTTACATGTGAGTATCACTGTCTAAAACATCTTCTTATGCAATAAGTAAACTAAATTCAGTACTTGGTACTTGTAGCACTGAATGCTCATACAGGCATGTCAACTAGTCAGCTACTGGTGTTTACTAATGTCAGCTTTGTGTATGTGGCCATCCTGGGGGAGTGTAATCTCTGTGCCATGTACACTGCCAAACCCACCTAACACCATGCCCCACGCATTGTCTGGGATGCAGCTACAGGGGTAAGCTGGAAGGCAGCCCAGTCTACAGTCATGACTGGACTGGACAGTCATGAGGTGTAGGTTAACACATGCATCTCATCATCACAATCAACACATACCATTACCAGAACACAGTAAGGACACCCACACACACTACCAGAAATCACACACATTCACAGACGCTTCTAAGTATCTGGCACAACAAGTGACCTCCCAAGCTGGAAGATAGACACTGAAATACACAAACTGTATGACATAGTTTGCATAATTGTGCCAAACCTCAGAACACGTGGCTGGAAACATGCCCAACAGTACTCATTTGTGAATGCAAACTCTAACACTATGTTACACACCAACCTATCCGAGAGCATACATACTGTCAGCTTCCTGTCTGCCAAGAGTAGCCACATACTCATACACTCAGACCATCTTTTGAACTATACACATAGCTCTGGCATATTCCATGTTCTTGTGCAGGACCTGTGATGCAGTAGCTTGGACTGCATGGAAACACATGTAGGAACTGTCAGGTCTTGTAGCCCATGCGAGTATGTCCCAAGGCCTGGGTAGCATTCTGCCATTGGCCAGAATGATACTGCAGTACAAGGGCAAAAGGATTGTATTCCACAATTGTCTAGTGTAGTGGTGCAAGTCAAAGGGTATCCAGTATCTCTCTATCTGGGATAATATGGATGACAAACCATGATGCTTTGCCAGACAGGGCCTGCACCTGTCACCCCTGGGAATCTGGATACTGCCTAGGGCTCATGCTTCCCCTATAGTGCCTTCATCATGCACAGTTCAAGTGAAGGTCCACTGATGTTACAGGGACAGCCAAGCAAAAAACTGTGGGTCTCGCTACACAATAATACATGTCAGAAACACTATATGGACACACATATGTCAATCCATGACATGGAGAACATATATGTGTAGTGTCTGAGACATGTTTCAATGCTCTAGAGAGCACACCTGCACGACCATGTTATAACACATACCTCACATCCTGCCCATTATCCTTTATTGGAACACACAGGCCGCAGGTGTGTCCATATTCCTAAAGGATATGTACACCCCCATGCTAGTTGCACTTGCATAACTTCATATGCATTATGCTGAGCAACTACCTTTGTGCCAATGTTGAATTCAAATTGCACCTTGCGACAGATCACCCACCATGCCACGGATTTCCAAACTGTCATAATGTGCTGTAATGGGGAAGATTAGGTCTGAGACAGAAAACCATGATAATGGCGTCTCTCAACTATTCCATTATGAACTGGGAAGACTCCTCATGTACCAACACCTCCGCTCAATGCATGTTGGATTCCATCGATCCCAATGACGTGAATCACAGTAGTCACACAAACGGGGCTAACAGTATGCTACACATAGTCAGTCTCCAATGCCAATGTTATGTTTCCTAAGAGCAGAGTGGTGACTGTCATGACACCCATGCAGATGGACAATGCATGTGCAAATGCTGAATCCTACACAAATTAACCTTAAGCAGTCACATACGTGCAGTGATTGTGCCATTGAAACAGAACCAGGATTCAACCAAACACAAACAAGGAGACAAACTGGTGGTACCATGTTTTAAACTGTACCACAGAAGGTAGTAACTGTTGCAAGAGTGAACGCACATGACTAGATGATCCCAGGTCAGCCTCAGTAAGATGCAGATACACCATATAAAACCACACAAAGCTACTGTGAAACTAATCAGCCACATATTATGAGGCCAAGCACAGAGCATTCTATAGCTGTGTCATTAATCATAATGGCAACGACAAGACCTGCCGTGCTGCACAGCACTATGGCATGAGAAGTACTGCACCTACAGAAATAGCACCTGTTCATCCAGATAGGGTCTTGGAGAACCTAAACCCAGTCCCACCTCCCCCCAACAGTTATACTTAGTAATATATCCATGTACACTGCAGGGCCCCTGTAATAACAGTTATGCAGGTACAAGCTGCACTCTCTAAAGCCATACATACAGCTTTCATGAGACCTGTCAACATCCCAGGGTGTATCCTAGACAAATGTAAGAACAATCGGCTATCCACATACACATCATGTTCAATCATGGCTCCATGTCAGACTGTGTACAGACCGAATGGTGCACAGCAACAGTTATCACACCCCACAAAGGGGGAGACACCATTGATAATGGGAAATAGTGCACAACTACCCTGCTGAGTCTGGTCTATAAGGCCATGAACCGTGATCAACGTATTTGATGTACTCAGTACAGATGTAGATGACAGTAGGGTTGATTCACACTGCATATCATGACCTTGCCAGGTTGTAGGACACCACCACCCATACTGTGTTCCAGCTACACTCAGTAAACTAGGTGTATATTCCTATGTTACAAGAGTGGTTGGCAACTGGACTGCTGGCAGAACTATCATTACAGAAGGTGTCTGACTAATACACACACATCAAACCAGTGCCAGCCACAGTAATACAGTGTTCATTCCTGGTACTCCCCCTCTTTGTTATCTATACCACATAGACTAACACAGAAGGCATCAGCCTATTGATGTTTGCAAATGACTATGAACTAGGAGCAGTAGTTGACTCAATGTGTGCTGTGTTCAACATACAAAAGGGCCTTTGTGTGTCAGATGTGTGGTGTGTGACATATGGCCACAATCTGACAGCTAAGTATTGCATTGTCATCCCCTATGTAAAAAACCCTGTAGCGATGAACTACCACCTAGGCAGCGGTCGGCATAATGGCAACTGTGTGTGTATGGGATGCAGCTAGACAGTAGTTTTTCCTTTGATAGTTACTTCACCATACCAGTCAGGTAGTCATATGTGGCACCCCTAATCATGACAGGGTGCCATCCAGGAATATAGCGATAATTGCTCAGTCATATTCAACACTCATGTGATCCATAATAGATCACATATTTCCTTTAAGGGTTATTGCCCATGTGTAGATGGCCTACACTGCCCTTCACAATCCCTAGCTGCACTATGTAGCATGCAGCCTACCCTGAATAAAGCCATGTCCAACTTAGAGGTGTTGAACATGCTACATTTATTACATCCTGATCCCAAATAAACACATACTTCATGGACATCCACCTTTTTAGTACAAGGATCACAACATGCCTGACAGATCTCTGTCCCATACACTTAACATACTCTTGCCATACTATGCATCCCTGCCCAGCGAAGCTGCACATCGCCCCTCTCTGTGACATGGTGTGATGACTGCATGCCAAATATATCAGTAACCCTGTGGATCAGTTCTGTGGCACTGCTTGAACTGGCCACTGAAACTTACCTGTCTGTTGTCTACAGCTAGGTAACCTGTCTGCCTAGGGTCATAAATAGCCCAGGGCATATAGCCTACTAGATCACTATGACCATACATGCTATAGTTGATATCCAATCCTGCAAATACCATCAGGATAGCTATTGTCCCATGTGTTACATATGTACAACACAGGCAATACATGGCAGGATGCTACACAGCTGTACAGTGCCATGTAGATGTATATGGCAAAACACATACATGCTTGCAAGTCTGCAGGGTCACAGGTCATGTCCCCAATTAATGGCTATGTATGACTATACATGTGACATATACACAACATTAAGGTTGATTGCATTAATGTGAACACATCCAGGCATGTGCTGATAGGTAAAGAAACCACTACAGGCAAACAGACATGCCCACATCAAGACAACATCCACATGGAGTATGAGCAATGTCATCACATGACACACACATATATATATGGCAATAACATCACATCATCAGTAAGTGTCAAATGTGTGTGACTTATACATGTCAGTGGTGTTAGTGTCATGTAGATTTGCAAAGACTGATTTGTAATCTTAATAAATGTAAAACACATGTATGTTCAGCTGTACTTCTGCAATTCTCTGTGAGTTACTGTGACCTGTCTCCATAATTATGTCCTCCAGATATGCCATGTAGCAGGCAACCAGTTTGCAGTCACTTGAGGATGAGGTCCTCATCCCATGCCTCCTTGACAACCATAAAACACTCTTCAGCCATGTGCCACAGGATGCACAGCAGCTGGATGCCCTGTGTGAGGAACTCCGCAGGAGGGTAAATGATGTTGGTGGTCACAATCGTACCTATCAGCAGGTGTGCACTGACCTCATAAGATGGGAAAAACAGCGTGTTAATACAATTGTCAGGGAACAAGGTGCAACAGGGGGTGGGCCACTCTTTCAGCCCCCACTCACATGTACTGAGGAGCTACTGGTCAACCTGGGGACACCTGCAGACCTCCATCCACAAGCTTTAGCTGGTATGGTGGAGGTGGGTGTCTCTCAACCACCAAGCCTGGAGTTGCCTGGTAAGCTACTATTGCACATATAACACAACTATATTTCACATAGTTACACGTGTTACTGTACAATATGTAACGTAACATATGCAAGGCATGTATGCACACATGCCACATACTATATTCTGCTACTCTATGTATGCACAGATGTATAGTGTATTGTACTGGCTTATGTGCTAACATGGACATTGCACCCTGTAGCTATCACACAGGTGTGGATAATGATCTTACTACTGTGACACTCCTGTTTAGGTACCTCTGGCATTTTGCAGTGACAGCAGGCTGTGTCAGGTGAGATTGTTATTATTTACCAGGCTTGATAATGCATGGATCTCATTAATTGCATGCTATCTTCCATAACACACGTACACATAATGTATGGTGGTCCTGTTAATAGACACTGGTCAGACCTGTAATGCATCACAGTGGTTAACCATGTGAAACAATTGAAGACTATATGAAACACCTACACTAAACCTTCCAAACTGTCATTGCCAGATGTGTGGACAGCTGTGAATACAATGGTGGATGTGTGTTTCACTGTAGGGACAGGTACTACATATCAGCATTACACATGTTGGGAATACAACCAATACTGTACAGAGAATATATGTGTTCACACACTCTAAATGTTTTGGAGCTGGATTATGACTGGCCCACAGGATAGACCCTTGTGGATTATACCCTTGCTATGAATGTCACACAATGTCATGTGCTATCTGCCATGTCCATGACATGTAGTAGGCTGACTGCAATACTGCTCAATTATCTTGCAAAACATGATGACTCACATCCCATACATACCACCCTTTGTCTGCATAACCCTGTCCTCAGTGAAGCATATGACATCTATGGGTGTATAACATACGGGATAACACTGACATGTGAAATAATATATATACATATATATATATATATATATATATATATACATATATATATATATATATATATATATATATATATATATATATATACATATATATATATATATATATATATATATATATATATATATATATATATATATGAGCATACACCTTTAATTGGGTACATGGCGGGTTGCTCTATTTCAACACATTCCACCCTTTTGTGTTTTAACCTGTCTGCAAACACAACTGGGATAGTTATATCTCAGGTAGGTTAGTGTTAGGTTACTCTGAGGATGGAGTACATGGTTGCGGGTTCTACTCCTGGGAGGTATTATTATTTTACCTCTCAGAGTAAGCACTAGTAGGGAAAGTGTGAATAATGCACATTTACGTGGTTGTAAGCAGGTTTGCCCGTGGTCTGTGCGACGTTAAGCAAAGGTTAAACCTGTGAAGAGCTTCTCTGTTTACCATGTTTCAGCGCATCATAGCATTGCACAAACCAATGGAAACCCGCTTACAACTGCTTAAGAGTGCTTTAATCCACCTGCATCCAACAGCCCTTATTCTGGCCCTCAAAATAAACTAACAGCCCTTGCAGGTCTTGAACCCAGGACCATGAACACCACAGTCACTTACTTTACCACTAAGGCATTGGAGATATGTACAAATGCTATCGTTTTTAGAATATACATTGTACTACAGACATTCCTCACTACTGAAAACAAATGTGACAGTCAGTTGGTGTACATATGTCTGATACATGCTAATGTTCATATGTTTGTGAAATTAGGTGTTGCAATGTGACATGACAGGGTGTATTATGAATGAGAAAGGTTCTTACTTTGTGTCCTTTTTATATTGTCCCCATACTCCATGTATACGCCTTCAGTTCACTTATTGGACATCCGACCCAGGCCCTCCTTGATGCATGATTGCATTACCCATCATTCCTCCCCTACCCCAATCTTCACATACACAACAGCCATCCCTTCTATGGTGAATTAGGCTAATATTAATTGTTATAATACCAGAACTGCATATGTTTTGTGTACACTCCAATTCCTTTGGAGTGGTTCTGTGTCACGAAATGTGTTCATAGAAGTTTATATATATGGATATTGATGTAACTGTATAATATATATATATATATGTATATATATATATATATATATATATATATATGTATATATATGTGTGTGTGTGTGTGTGTGTGTGTGTGTGTGTGTGTGTGTGTGTGTGCAGACATCACTGACATGTAATATATATATATATATATATATATATATATATATATATATATAGATATATATATATATATATATATATATATATATATATATATATATATATATATATATATATACACACACATTTCATATTCATTTGTAACAGTAATACTTATGTAGACTGGAATGTGTTGGTTCACAAACTACAGTACATTACAATGTACTGTACATATGTACACAAAGTGACTGTCCCATTTGTGATCATTACAGTGAAATGCATATGGTATAAGGTGTAGTCTCAAGACCATGAAACATGTATTTACCTTGGATGGCTTAGTGGTAAGTCCCATGACTATAGTGCACATGGTCCAGGATTCAACACCTGCAATGCTTTACAAATGTTTTTTTACTCCAGAATAAGGCTCCTTTAAGCAGCTGTAAGCATGTTAAAAGTGTTTGTGTGTCATTATAGCAGCTGTTAAACACAGTTACACAAACTTTGTAATGTATAACGTGTGCGCGCAAACACGGCCACATCTGTTAACTAACATCTCACTGTGTGATGACATGACATTACATTCTCTGTTGTCTGTACTATCCAGCACACATGAGTTTATATGGGTGTTTTGAATGTTTATTATGCAGACAATTACTACCTATATATGCAAGCTGTGGTTAAGGTATACTTTTGAACAAGATAAACATCCCTGCCTTTATAGGGATTGAAACCTCAAATGCACAGATACTATGCAGATGCTGTAACCATTACACTGTTGACATTAACGTTGCTTCTGCCTATTTCCTATTTAGATGATTTCTATGTGTAAGCTAGGCTAAGCAAAGGGCGAAGGCCCCCAAACTCACTGAGCTTCACGTACTCTTGAAATAACAACATATAACAAATGTACTGTGAGACAATACATTACATTCCTAACTACATTAGGCATAGCCCCTCACTGACACACTTCAAGGGAAACCTTGTTGTGTGAATGGGTAACAGAATATACAGCCCTGGGATCATGTATCCCAGAACCATGCATCCAGGGGGTGGTGGAGCCTCTCCAGTTTGATAGCTGCAAGACCTGTTGGGGGAATTGAATGGTGTTGAATTGTCACATTAAAATGCCCTCTTTAGATCACTGTGTACCCCTATCACCCTCCACAACCCCAGACTTCTACAGCTTCCAGCAACTCTGCCTGGAATTGCTTCTTTGGCTATGCTTGACAGAGGCTCGGTTACTTCATCAATGCTGAGGGAAATGCCAACACAGTGTAGCTATGCTTCTAATTGCCCTTGGGCAGATAGGTAATAGGCTATCTGTGAACCTTTAAAGTGCGGCCATCACAGCCATAATATGTGAATAAACAGACCTTCAGATCACAATATACAGTGAGAAATCACCATGTTGTCAGGAAACGGAAAAAAGTACAGCAAGAACACACAGAACACTGATACTTAGTCACTCCAAAAGCCTATCGTGGAAGCTAGAAGACTTGTATAAGTTTAAGGCTTTCCTATTGCTTACCAGTAGGTTACCTACAGGAGAGATGAAAAACAAGCACTGATGGGGAACATGCATGCAACAATACCATACCGGCCTATGTGTCAGCCTTAGGCTTTGGAATACTGGCCAAGGCTATTGGTGCTCCCATGGTGCCTTATTTAGGAGAGTCTCGAAGGTGAATACCAGTTCCATAATCAGCACAATAGCAGATTCAATGAGGGTTATGCTACTCAACACCAGGGGTTGTGATCACAACATGCCTGCACTCACAGCACTCCTCAGGATGGACAATATCAACATCTGTGCAGTAACTGAGATCTGTCTTAAGGCTCCTTAGAGCACACCAGCACTACCAGACTACAACCCATACCACACATTTCAGCCACAGAACAGAGACTGCCAGACATGGAGGAGCTGTATCCATATTCATCACGGATACCTACACCTCCAGGTTAGTGGGGCAGCATGATACCTCTGAGATCATCCATGTGCAGCTAACTTCAGCCACAACTGCAATGTAAACTGTGGCCTGATATGGATCACCCTCCATGACGCAGAACCACCACTCCACCTACCTGGAGACAGTGGAGAACATGACAGTCCTAATGCACAATCTGGCATTGGTCGATGTCAACTACCATGCCATTAACTGGGAAACTTACTCTGGTACTCACTTTCAGGCCCAGCCCTTCCTGGGATTTATCACCTCATATGCCATGTATCAGGTGGTAACCCCTCCCTAACGTGGGATGTTAACTACTAGAGGTGGTCATCACCAACAGGTGCACCACAGCGGACGTTAACCGGTCACTGGTTAGATCTGACCATGAACTATTCATTGTTTCCACACACAAACATATCCCCCACCCACAGATTATACACTGTATGCCTTTCCTACAGCTAAATTTACACTACTAGTGACAGGGGTAGGAGTTTTCACAGCCTACCACGCTAAGGGGAAACACTGCTCAAGATACAGACAGATTTACAAATGCAGTCTATAAGCACCTACACGGATGTATGGATCGTGCCATCACTGGTAAACCAAGACTCACTCCTCCTAGACAAGGACACCGGTCTGGTGGACCTCTGCAATAAACAGGCTATACTACAGAAGTAGTACAGTGTTCCAGACAAACAGCAAATCCCACGAAGGGCAGACATCCGTGACCACTATTAGTATGATAAATAGGTCCCTCATGAAATCATCCAAGGCTAACATCAGCTGGAGAATACACAAGGATTCAAAAGATAACCACAAAGCATTCTTTGTCTATGTCAAGGATCTACCTGTCAAGGATCGACGTGGTGACACACAGATTTGCACTGTGCTGGTGAAATATAGCACAAAATATGCTGACACTACTGTTCTCGCCAACATCCTTGCGGATACATTTGGTGCATACTTCACCCCCTAAAGAGCCCACAACACTACCCGAGAGGTACAGTATCCCAAACATCAGAGACACACAGGTGGAAATGGCCCTCTCTAACATCAGAACACAGCATCAATGGAGGCAGATGCTGTCCCAGACTGCATCTTGCAAACTGTACAAGACAACCTGCCCCCCCACCTAATTAAGCTTTCCTACCTCAGCCTCTCCACAGGCTACATGCCCATACAATGGTGCGTGACAATGGTTATTCCTCTTCATCAAGGTGGAATCACAACTGACCATGGTAACTACCACCCCATAAGCCTGACTAGCCGGGTCTGCAATGGTATGGTTCGCATTCTCATGGCACTCATTAACAAAGACATTGGTAACCTCCGAACATGTGACCCAACCCAGGACAGCTTGGTTGAGTGCAGTCCATGCCTACTGAACCTGTTTGACGTCTTACATACAGTCACCGAGATGTTAGATAATGGAGTTGGTTCACACATACTACCTGAACCTAGCCAAGGCTTTTGACACCATGCCCCACTCAGGTATTATTGATAAACACACCAGCCTGTACATTCACCCATACATTACAGGTTGGGTTGCCAACGGGCTTACACACAGAACCCACATGATACGACTAGCGGCCGCCAGGTCCAACTCTTGACTAGTCATGACTGGTGTCTCACAAGATTCAGTCCTGGGAGTTCTACTGTTTGGCATATACATCTTAGAGGTAGAGGCAAACACAGGTGGACTACGGCAGACCATGTTTGGCAATGACTGTGAACTGGGAGCCATGACTGATAGTCCAGCTGACACAGACATCCCTCAAGAAGCCTCACAGAGAACATCACAGGGTGTCAACGTCATGGCCTCCAGCCAAGTGCCACTTGGCTTGGTCATTCCATTGTGGAATTGGCACCCACATATTAACAAATAAGTGGCAGCCACTTTAATATGGATGAGGTAATGGGGAATCTGGGGACTAAGGTAGATAGTGATCTCCCCTTTGACAATCATATATCCACAGTAGTTAAGACATCCTTCTATGAAGGCCATCTGATTACTAAAGGATTCCCATATAGACATACTGGGGTTATAGTGCCCCTTTACGCATTACTCATCAGTCCCATCATAGGGTATAATAACCCATGTGGGATGTACCTCAGAACACACTTCCAACAGCTGGGAGATCCATGAATGTACCTTGCCAAGGGGAATACTGGCCTCTAACATATGGCCAGCTGGCCAACACAGCCATGTCAAACTCAGGTTTGATGGATATGATCCACCTATGGGAATCCATGTCACAGTGGGCCACACACTTTAGTGAGCTGAACCTTGCTACAACAATAACTGGAAGGTGCTGGAGGGACAGCTTCCTGTCACAGACACTCTCCATACTTTGGAACAACATCCCTAACTACATTATACAGAGCCCCTCATTAACACTCTACAAGAGAAACCTTGAAGAGT
This sequence comes from Protopterus annectens, assembly GCF_019279795.1. Lineage (NCBI taxonomy): Eukaryota > Metazoa > Chordata > Ceratodontiformes > Protopteridae > Protopterus > Protopterus annectens. The sequence goes on along the minus strand of NC_056733.1, from coordinate 348,238,206 downwards.
GGATGGGGAACAGTAGATGAACCACAGGGATCCTGGCATTGGCTCTGCTCCACAGAGGGACAGTTAATGAATCAATTGAGTGGCCAAAGCTGACACATTTTGGCTGGGCTTATGAATGGCCTCTGGCAGCTGGCCATGTACCTACCTATGAATCTACACATACAGTATCTGCATATGCTGATAGCTTAATTTACTGTTCAGATGTTGACTTAGCTTGTGCCAATGGCAGTTGTGTGTGCAATAGTTGAGGGCTGCCTATGTTGGATGCACACAGTGGACTGCCTATACATGGCAATTTACAGGTAGTCTTTTGTGTGTGCCATCCATTTTTACTGTGTGTGCAGGTGGAGAAAGGTGTCAGTCCCTAGGTGCCTACACTGTCAGTGTGTGTGCTATACATTCCCTCTTTGCCAAGGCATGGGCATACTGGGCATGCCTCCATCTGCCTACTGGGGCTGGCTAAGGGGGTTCATGGTCTGATTACCTCTGTGCCTGTGAGGCCCTTGGACATAGTGGTGGGCTGTGAGGGCCTTCACCATTCTGTCCCTGCTGCAGCTGTTTCTTCAGGACTATATTGTGTAGCATGGCACACACTATGAAGATGTGGGCACATGTGCCTGGAGAGTACTGCAAGGCTCCATCAGATATGTCCAAGTAACGGAACCATGATTTCAGCATCCCAAACACATGCTCTATGATGATTCTTGTTTGTGCATGTGCCTCATTATAGCATTCCTGCATGGGTGTGTGTGCATTTCTGATGGGAGTCATCATCCATGGTTCCAGTGCATAGCCAGCATCCCCCACCAGGTGGCCATTTGGGATGTCCCCCCTGGCAAATAACCGATACAGCTGTGAGACATGCCAGATGTGGGAGTCGTGATAGCTTCCAGGGCTGACAACACACACATCCATGATAATGCCTTGGGCATTGCAAACAACCTGGCAGTTGATGGAGGGGTATCCCTTGCAGTTTATGTAGTGCCTACCCTGCCCACCGGGTGGTGACTTGATGTGTATGTGCGTCAGTCCATTGCACCCAGTACCTCTGGGTATTCTGCCACATGGTGGAAGAGACGCATATTGCTGGCCAACTCCTCCTGCGTTCGGGGGAAGTATATGTGCTCATTGGCATGTGGTAACATGGCATCCAGGAAGTGGTGTAGTACCCTGGATGCTTATGCCTGTGAGATCCCCATGATATCCCTAGTTGGTCTTTGAAAGGTAGCTGCAGCTATTATTCTCAGGCTTACACATACCTTCGTATCCACTGGGATGGGTTCCCCTCTGTTTGTTCTGGCTCTGAGGCGTGGCCGGCACAGCTCCACAAGTTGCTGTAGGATGTCCCTGTCCACTCTGTAATGCTCTACTATCTCAAGATCATGTAGCCCCTGGTAAGTTACCCAGGGTCTGAACACTTTCCTTCTCTTCTGGTACCTGAGGTGGTCATGTGCATCATACTCCACACCACCTTCAGTCTCCAACACATGCTGGTGGATCAAAGCTATGGCAGGCCCTAACATGTACATAATAAAAGCTCCCCATCTGTATACACCACTGGTGCAGAGTGTATGGGAATACACAAATGTGTGTGAGGTGCTTTCACACTTTATATCATTGTGCTATGGATGCTGCTTATGTCAGTGGGTGTGTATGAACTATTTCAGCTGCAGCGTGTCTTAATTATGGGTTTTGCAATGAGTACTGCAAGTGTGGGCCTTTACTGTGGATATCTACTTGCCTGCCTTGATTAATCTGTTGCCCTTTAATTCACTTTTAGACCTGGATCTCCTCCCATTGTCAGGCATGCATCCACCTGCTGCCTTCCTTGTTTTGTACTTTCCCTACCGAGTCATGGTGAAATGTGCCTTGTAGCTGATATACTGCAAATAGGCTTTGTTCTGCTTTGACACTTTGCTGTTTTCTTTGCAGTACAGCCCCTCCCCTTTCCTGTTCTGCAGGTAGCTGCTTGCAGCCTTGTTAGCTATTGTCAATGTCCCACTGAAGGCTCCTAGGTGTTAATTAGTTGTACTCCAATTTCACTGCTGCAGCATTTCCTTATTTTTTTCCTATATCCTTCCTGTTTCAGCTGCAGTGCACGAAGCGCATACCCGTTTACTGGGTTTATGTGCGTTTTCATCTCCATTCACATACATACTCGGTTACCTTGTGTACTCTCAGCTAAGCATAGCTATTGCCAATTCGACACACCCCTATCCTGCAGCTTTGCCTAGCTAGGGGCAGACCGGTTTATCAATGCTTCAATGTGCTTACAGCAATGGCGACACACCCCTTTCTTGATGTTATCTTTATCTCAAGGGCACATCTCGGTGTTATAATGCTATGCTGTGAGGTGCATCCGTACACCAGCGGGGAATCTGCGATTCACTATTACTCCTCTCCTTTGCATGGCATTGCCTACTAATACCTAGCTACTGCGCATAACACTGTCACTGCCTCTTAGCAACTCTTGCGCCATAAGTATGGTGTAGCATGCCTGCCATTGACTATTATGGGGAAATTGTGATATTTGTTTCATTGCGGTTTTATTCTATATTTTTATATATTCCTTGCGATCCCCTTTGCACACCCTGCACTTCCACATCGCATATATTAACAATATAATACATGTGTTTGGTCAGCTGTCATGGCTCCGATTTTATGTTTGCAAAAATGTAAACCGTTTTCTACGGTTTACATTTCTGCATGCTTACACTATGCCTGCACCACTTCCTGAATTGCTACATACCTTCATTTGCATGCTACACTGCTGCACATGGGGTAATTAACATACAAGGCTCGGGAGTTGTGTGGGCGTAACCTACGCAGGTAGTGCACGTGGAAACAGTTCGTACCTGAATCGCTCAGCGGCCATATTTGGTGTTAGAACGCCGATGCTACGCCAGCACCTGGCACAAGCTTCATGAATCCTGGGGATTATTTACCTCTAGATTTATTTATTTATATTAATTTATTTTTACATTTGTTGACTGGGTTAGTCTGACTGGGCAGATTCCCTTTTTCAGTGGAAGCCCTAGAAGAAAAGCTCCGAATTATACATACATGCTATAAAAGGAAGTATAATATTAGTCACACACAAGTACATCCTATACTTAATCACAATACAATTACTAAGAGATACATAGCATGAAGTAAGATCAGTTAAAACATTTTTAGAGAACAGAGTATAGCATTAATCACATGTAACTGCATCCTACACTAAAACATCATAAGATTACTAGCAGATATATGGCATGAAGTAAGATCAATATAAAATATAACATCACATGAGGACCAGAGAGAATGTAGTATGGTCTATTTTAAAGAAATATACGGCAGAATGAAGAATGTTTGACATGAATTTACTGATATACTAAAAGAATATTTTTGACATGCATTTTGTTTTTCTTAATCTATTTCTCAGGTCTCGATGTAGTATCTTTATTTTTATCCTGATGACCATTGCAGCATCTTTTGTAATATTATAGGATCACCAACTATTACAGTCCCTACCAGATTTCTGGACATCTGACTTTGAATAAGGAACACAAATGTGGCTGATTAGGTGTGGCACTTACTATCCAAAACAAAATTTTTATAGCCAATTCATGAAATTCTGCAGCATCACATGAAAGCATGGAAATACAACACACAGGCAAAGTCACCTGCAGTGACCACATATGATGCTGAATTACATTGTTACTGTATTGATATGGCAATATTACAGTTTATCAGGTTTACTGCAGCTTATAGTCAACAACACAGAAACACTACAGGAAGTAAAAGCAAGGCAAGGCTGAATACTTGCAGATGTGTGCTTAATTAAAGGGACCTCTTATTCAGAAGATTCTTTTTACAATTAAATGGACTGATTTAATTGTGAACACATTTCAAATGAAGAGGAATGATACATCAGCAACAATATTCAGTTTCTGTCATTAATTCTATTTCAGAAACAGGTACTGGCTGATTCAGTTTTAACTACTTATAAAGGCATTTCACCTTCATTCTTACTGATATAAAAATAGTTCTCTGAAAGGAACATTGTTATAGTTTTGAAGAAACGACCATAAAAAGTCATCAGCTTCTGTAGGGACAGTTATATTAACTGACAATTTCTTAGCGGGGAACATATTTGCATCACAATTTAGGTTAAAAAATCTGATAGACAGTGGTAATGTTAAAACTAACAAGGCAGATCTGCCTTCTGTCTTTACTGATTTGTCCTTTCTTTATCCTTCACATCTCTCTTGATTCTGAACCAGCAGAAGCTTTAATTTTGCTTGGCACTCTTTCAGCCATTTTGGTGAAAGAGCTTTGCCCCTCACTTTTGCTGTTCTGAATTGGCTCATGGGGAGCTGTATTTGAATAGTTCATCCATTTATTTTGTCATGTTGATAGACATACTGGTCCTTGAGTATACAGATGCCTGTATAAAGGATAGCTCAGGCCCAAGGCATCTGTTAATTTTTATTGTTTCTGCAGTACATAATGAGACTATGGGTATCAAATAAATACAAAAGATAAAATATAAAGTCTCAGATGAGACATTAAAGCTTAGCTTGTCCAAGATACATCAACCCTAACTCTGTACTACTTACTGCAGCATTTAACTGCTGAAAGCACAGTTTAAATCTAATGTTTTATTTTTATGTTCATTTAATTGCAGCTGTTAACGTTTTTGTTTTCTGCAGATGTTTCTAGATTTCATTTTTCATAGTAAAACATTTCTGAGTAATTCAAGGTGAATCAGTGAAAGCATAAGAAAGCTCATACATTAAAGATAAATCAAAATGCATTACATATTTTAATGCAAGAAGTATAAATACACTGAAAAAAAATACATATCACAATATAACTAAGAAAGCAACATATAACACTTGTGTGCTTTATTTGTCATAGTCACTTCTTGAAAGTCATGCCTATATCAACTGGTGAGTAAAATAACCAAAGCATGGTTTTATAATTTCTATACAATTGACTCAGCTCAAATGAAACAGACAAAAGCTAATTAAGATATTGCAGGTACTTAATAGGCTATTGATCCATAAGGATTTGTAGAAGCCTAACCATACATCCTCATGAAGTTTTTAGTCCTTAAATTTTAAGTTAATAACCCAGAGACGAGCAGAATATTTATGTGTTGCCCATATTCATGAGGGAAAAGGGTGTTAAACCAGGGGTAAATAGGTGGTTACCCATCCAGTCAGCCATTATGTTTGAAAATTGTAAGAGAAGTACTTTGCTTTATGTGGAGAAGAAATTATCCTAAAGAAGGGGTATTCTCCGTGATACATATTTATCCTATCAACATGGCTATTTTTGTTGCAAAAAAGATTTAGATCTGTTGAGTGTGTATATATGTCCCCTTTACACTTGTGAATGTGTAGTAGTTCTTTCAGAGTAGGGTCTCCCGAGGCTCTTTACATGAGATAGCACTTTAGTAGCCTGGATGACACCGAAAAGAGGAGCAAGGTTTTGAGAGAGTCTACATAGCTTTATGATTCAGGCCCTTGATTTTCTTAGTAAGAAAGCATTGTGGGCATTCAAGTTGTGTCAAATGTTTGGACAGGTACATACTGAAGGGGCCATTATACTCAATGATCAGCCTGATGAGTGTGGAATGATCACATTACTGGACCTAAGTGCCATATGCTTAGTAATAAGCTGTGCAATGAAAAAAGCATTTTCTTATAATAGTGGGTACTTGGTGATTGAAGGACATTTTATTGTATACATAGATTCCCAGGTCTCTAATTAGTGGATCAATTTTCAGCAATGTGTTCCCAACGTGATATTTACAAGGGACTTCATGTTTGCTGAAGGGATACTGTTTAACAGTTCTTAACATTCACTTTTAGACTATGGTTTTGACACCAGCTATTGCTTTGGGAAAGGCCATCCTGAAGGATCTTTGTACCATCTGGGGGGTTTATGATAGCACCAACTTTGCAGTCATCTGAAAGCTTTGCCAGCCATAATCCTTAATAATAGCTTTGAATTCCAAGAAATGGCAGTCATCCAAGGAGAGAAGCCTGGGGTATACCACTAGAGACAGGTCTTTCCGAAGAGGTAGAGCAGCCCACCTTAATTTCCTGGTTTCTATTTGTAAGCAAATTTGCTATCCAATGAATTACATAGGGATTAACATTTATCTGGGATAGTTTGTCTATGATACCTGAGAATGGGATGATACTGAATACATTTGCAAGGTCTAGATATACAGTGTGTACTGATTTGCTCTCATTCTTTGCTTTATAACCTTCTCAAAGAAGTCAACAAGGTTACATACGCAGGATCTGCCCTTAACAAATACAAAATAGCTTGGGTCAGGAGTATGTAGGTTAGAAGTGTTCTTATTTATTAATTCCATATCAATCCTTTCCATAGCCTTGCAGATGAGGCTGGTCAGACATATGGGTATATCATTTACAAGATCCATTGAGGCTCCTTCTTTGTGCAAGGATATGACAGTTGCTGTCTTACATTCTTCCAGCACAAAGGCTGTTGGAGGCTGACAGTGAATATCATCTGTTGGAGGTCTGATAGGTCCTGTCTCAGGCTGGCTAATAAGCAGACCATCATGATATTTGGCCCAATAAAAGTCATGTTCTTGGCAATGGACAGTACTTTGAGAACTTGTTCATGGGAGTCTTGATGGGAACGTGAAGTGTAGCTATGGCTAAAAGATCTAGGAATGTAGGAGTTGAAAGGAAGATGAAGATAGAGCTACATTTATCAAGTATTAGACTGTCTATGTGCCCTGGGACAAAGTACGTGGTATCATTTGTTATTAGCTCTGGCACAGTGCTGTACATTATTTCTAAGATTTATAACATAGTTAAAAAATGATTTTATGGTTGTCCTTTGCCGGGTTGGCAACCTGTAATCTTAATATTGAAAGATTCCAGTAGCTGTGGCTTGACTTACTCATACAGTATCTTCCACAACTTCCCAATAGCTTTCCACTTGTTAACTGTTGCTGAAGGTATCCTGGCTGGCCCAAAGTTTTCTGGGATTTGAAAGGGGAATTATAAGATATAATACTGCAGGAGGTCACTGAATGGTAGGGCATAGCTCCCCAGAAGAAATTATGTCCCATTTTTTATATAGACCTACTGGGCAGTTTATCTATGACCCATTCCTTGGACCACATTAAATATGATGAAAGGTATTGGACATAATACCTGATAATATAACTATGGGAAAGGAAATTACTTCCCAGAAGGATTTATTTTCCCAGAATATCACTACAGCCTACAAGGCAGCCCTCCTGTGACACATGCTGTGGGACCTTCTCTGCTCAGCATCCTTCAGTCCTAAGCCTGTGTTAATGCTTTCAATGTAATCTACCTTATTATTGGAATACACAATTGACTTATCCGGCTAACAGGACACCTCAACTGCTACCTGGCATTTCTCCCATTATAATCAGCATGCATTCAAATGAACATCAATGGACAGCTTTATTGATATCACACATGCTGTCTATAGTGAGGAGTTCAAACATTTGAAAACAATTTTATTGTGAAATGAGTGCAGTTAATCATTAGGTTCTTGTGAATCCTAGTATATTTCTGCTGCATAGCCCACCCCCTATATCACAAGTGATTGAGTTGAAGTCTATGGGAAGTATAAAGAACCAAGAGAGAATAATTTGAGTTATTTTACTTATTATCAGTGCAATGTACACAATTTAATTGTTTTTTTCTACATATTTCCTAATGTTCAAGAATGGGTGATAAGTAAGCTTGTGTAAAATCATTTTTATGAACACATTAATAATTATGAGATAAGGGAAATTTTAAGAGCTGAGAGGAAGATGAAGTTAAGTTAAAATACTAGGTACAATTTGAGAATATTCAACAGTCATATTATTATTCCAAACAGAAAATAAGGACATGTTCAATATGCAGCCAAGATGTATATCAAGCACTGAATCAGTTAATAGGTGTATAAAGCTGCTTATATACTCCTCGCATATTAACAGTACTTTTTCTGAAAAAAATACATGTCTGCATACTGAGGTAGGCAAACTATAAAATCATCTACCTGCTGTTTAGTGGCAGTATTTTAGTACAAATGCTATATTGTCTGTGATAATGTAGGAACTACTGCAGTTGCACAAATTCATAATATATTTGCAATAAGCTTTGTGTGCCCAGAAAGGAGATTATACAAATTTTTGATACACTGTTTATAATAGAGTAAATTGGATTTTTCTGTGTCACTCCCAGACCATTGTCCAAGCAATTATTCTGGGCTCTGGATATCTGTGTGACATGCCTTAAAAGGAGATTTATTTATGCATTTATTTTATTTTATTTATTGCATTTGTTTACTGAGATAGCCTAAATGTGCAGAAAGCTTACCATTTTCAGTGCAGGCCCTGGGAGAAAAGCTCCAGAAAAATTACAACTTTATATAAATAAAATAATAAACAGAGGTCTGCAAGTAATCAACAAATACGGACAATTAAATTTTCTGGAAAAAAGCATTACATAAAGAACACAGTAAACAGTAGTATATAAGTAATCAACATACAAACGACATTTAAGTAGAGTACCATTAGCAGCATCATGCAAAGAGTTATGAAACATATTTGGAAAATAACTTGGTAGAGGGAGAGAAAAGGAGGACATGGAGGGTTAGTATTAAGAGGTAAGAGAGAACATTTTAGGATGGGTAGAAGGATGAAGATGGAGAGGTAGAGAAACAAGGAGGAGGTATCGGGACAATAACTAAGGGTATAGTGCTTGGATAGAAGGAGGCCATTTATCATCCAGGAGTTGTGCATGAACAGAGTCAGGTATCTTTTTAGTATTTTCTGGTTTGTGCCTTAGAAGAGTTGATGTGGTATTTACTGTGTTTCTTAGAGAAAGAGGGAGTTCCATATTTTGGCTGGGAAAGTGGAGTACAAAGAGTTTGTTGTGTGCTGTACATTGTACAGTAAAACATAGCTGCCGTTCATTCTCAAAGAGTAATATTCAAGTAACTGTTTAGTGTAAGTATTCCACATTGAGACATTTACTTAATATGGTACACTCACTGCACTGTGATAGAATTTTGCCTACAAGCTTGTTGCTTCACTGTGGAGACAGCCACTGTTAATGAGAACATAGCTGCCATATGGCACTGCTACTTACAAATCAGAAGTATTCCTTTATATGCAATCTGTAAGCAATCATTATACATTTGTAGTAGTACATGATAACAACAACAGGAAGGACACTATCATGAAGAATAAATGCTAAATGTATTGCATTGATATGTAAGTCCTTGATTAAAGGACAACTACACCATAAACATAATGTTTTCTTCCAAAATACTGTATTTCCACCTTGGAGAATGATCTCATACAAAAAGCACAACATCAGTATTTTTTCACCTCTATGGCATTTCTGTCCTGTTCAGCTTCCTTGGTTTATATCATGTTGAGACTAAAGGAAATCTCATACTAATTTATTTAGCAATTTGCCTCCCTTGTTTTTGTTTCATTTCTCTTTTTACATATTTAACCAACAAAGAGAAACATCTGGACATGTTTGCCAGTAAAAACATACAGATAGGTACCTGCAGCTCTGTTTTGTTATTTTACACACACTGAGATCATAGAGCTATTTAGTCTGAAAATGCACAGCTCTTTGACTGTATACTGTCATATAAAGCTTCAGTCTTTCCACTCCATTGGCATGTAAACTTCCTTTGTATTTTGTAGTTTGATGGTGAGTAAACCTAATAATCACAGACACTAACTAATTGACTTTTGAAGGTCAGAAACTATGACACTCTGGTTAACTCAAGGGAAGAAGGTGAAAGCAAAGCAGCATCTAAAACTCATAAATAGGCTATGGCATTTCAACTAGTTATTTGACTTTCTGCAGTAATATTTGAAAGACTGTGTAGCATATATGTAGGAAACAGATATACAATAGTCACTGAAAATGTCACTGACATTTTTACTTAAGTTTCTCAAATGTGACAATCCCCAGGATTCTTGAAGCAGGTGCAGGTGTAGAGTCAGCATTCTAACACCAAATATGGCCACCGAGCGATTCAGGTACGAGCTGTTTCCATGTGCACTACCTGCGTACGCTACACCAGCACAACTCCTGAGCCTTGTATGCTAATTACCCCATGTGCAGCAGTGTAGCATGCAAATAAAGGTATGTAGTGATTCAGGAAGTGGTGCAGGTGTAGTGTAAGCATGCAGAAATGTAAATCGTAGAAAACGGTTTGCATTTTTGCAAACATAAAATTGAAGCCATGACAGCCGACCAAACACATGTATTATAATGTTAATATATGCCAATAACTAAATATATAGCCAGTGGCATAAAAAATGTACAAAATATAAAATTAACATTTAATATATATAGTCACACTATTGCGACATGGAAGTGCAGGGAAGCGATGCGCAAAGGGGATTGCAAGGACTATATAAAAATATAGAATAAAACCACAATGAAACACATATCACGATTTCCTCATAATAGTCAATGGCAGGCATGCAACACCATACTTATGGTGCAAGGGTTGCTAACGGGCAGTGACAGTGTTATGCCCAGTAGCTAAGTATTAGTAGGCAATGCTATGCAAATGAGAGGAGTAATAGTGAATTGCAGATTCCCCACTGGTGTAAGGATGCACCTCAGAGCATAGCATTATAACACCGAGGTGAGCCCTTGAGATAAAGATGACATCAAGAGAGGGGTGTGTCACAATTGCTGTAAGCACATTGGAGCATTGCTAAACCGGTCTACCCCTAGCTAGGCAAAGCTGCAGGATAGGGGTGTGTCGAATTGGCAATAGCTATGCTTAGCTGAGAGTACACAAGGTAACTGAGTATGCATGTGAACGGAGATGAAAGTGCGCGTAAACCCGGTAAGCGGGTATGCGCATCACGCACTGCAGCTGAAACAGGAAAGATATAGGAAAGAAATAAGGAAATGCAGCAGCAGTGAAATTGGAGTACAAATGACTATTTAACACCTAGGAGCCTACAGTGGGCCATTGACAATAGCTAACAAGGCTGCAAGCAGCTACCTGCAGAACAGGGAAGGGGATGGGCTGTACTGCAAAGAAAACAGGAAAATGTCAAAGCAGAACAAAGGCAATATGCAGTATATCAGCTACAAGGCACATTTCGCCGTGACTGGGTAGGGAAAGTACAAAACAAGAAAGACGGCAGGTGGATGCATGCTTGATAATGGGAGGGGATCCAGAACTAAAAGTGAATTAAAGCGCAACATATTAATCAAGGCAGGCAAGTAGATCTCCACAGTAAATTCCCCTCACTTACAGTGCTCATTGCACAACCCATAATTAAGACACACAGCAGCTGGAATAGTTCATACACACCCACTTACATCAGCAGCATCCATAGCACAATACTATAAAGTGTGAAAGCACTTCACACACATTTGTGTATTCCCATACACTCTACACCAGTGGTGTATACAGACGGGGAACTTTTATTATGTACATGTTAGGGGCTGCCATAGCTTTGATCCACCAGCATGTGTTGGACACTGAAGGTAGTGTGGAGGATGATACACACGACCACCACAAGCACCAGAATAGGAGAGTGCTCAGACCCAGGGTAACCTACCAGGGGCTACATGATCAGGAGAAAGTAGAGCAGTACAGGGTGGACAGGGACACCCTACAGCAACTTGTGGAGCTGTGCCGGCCACGTCTCAGAGCCAGAACAAACAGAGGGGAACCCATCCCAGTGGATATGAAGGTATGTGTAAGCCTGAGTATTCTAGCTACAGGTACCTTTCAAAGACCAACTGGGGATATCATCGATATCTCACAGGCATCAGCATCCAGGGTACTACACCAGTTCCTGGATGCCATGTTACCACATGCCAATGAGCACATATACTTCCCCTGAATGAAGGAGGAGTTGGCCAGCAATATGCATCTCTTCCACCATGTGGCAGAATACCCAGAGGTACTGGGTGCAATAGACTGCACGCACATAAACATCAAGTCACCACCCAGAGAGCAGGGCAGGCACTTTATAAACTACAAGGGATACCCCTCCATCAACTGCCAGGTCATGTGCAATGCCCAGGGCATTATCATGGATGTGTGTGCTGGCAGCCCTGGAAGCTATCACGACTCCCACATCTGGCATGCCTCACAGCTGTATCAGGTATTTGCCAGGTGGACATTCCAAATGGCCACCTGGTGGGGGATGCTAGCTATTCACTGGAACTGTGGATGATGACTCCCATCAGAAATGCACACAAACCCATGCAGGAGTGCCATAATGAGGCACACGCACAAGCCAGAATCATCATAGAGTGTATGTTTGGGATGCTAAAATCATGGTTCCATTGCTTGGACGTATCTGGTGGAGCCCTGCAATACTCTCCAGGCACATGTGCCCACATCTTCATAGTGTGTGCCATGCTACACAATATGGTCCTGTGGAAACAGCTGCACCAGATACAGAATGGTGAAGGCCCTCAGAGCCAACCACCATTGCCAAGGGCCCCACAGGCACAGAGGTACTCAGTCCATGAACACCCTGAGCCAGCCCCAGTAGGCAGACGGAGGTGTGCCCAGTATGCCCATGCCTTGGCAAAGAGGGAAAGTATAGCACACACACTGACAGTGTAGGCACCTAGGGACTGACACCTTTCTCCACCTGCACACACAGTAAAAATGGACGGCACACACACAAAACTACCTATAAATTGTCATGTATAGGCAGTCTACTGTGTGCATCCAACATAGGCAGCCCTTAACTATTTCACACACAACAGCCATTGGCACAAGGTAAGTCAACACCTGATCAGTAAATTAAGCTATCAGCATATGCAGATATTGTATGTATAGATTTATAGGTAGGTACTTGGCCAACTGCCAGAGGCCAATCATAAGGCCAGTCAAAATGTGTCAGCTTTTGCCACAACTTTGATTCATTAGCCATCCCTCTGTGGAGCAGAGCCAATGGCAGGATCCCTGGGGTGCATCTACTGTTCCCCATCCACCCTTCAAGGTTTGTCTTGCAGAGTGTTAGTGAGGGGCTCTGTATAATGTAGTTAGGGATGTTGTTCTAAAGAATGGGGAGTGTCTGTGACAGGAAGCTGTCCCTCCAGCATCTTCTGGTTATTGTTGTGGCAAGTTCAGCTTACTACAGTGTGTGGCCCACTGTGACATGGATTCCCATAGGTGGAGCATATCCATCAAGCCTGAGTTTGACATGGCTGTGTTGGTCAGTGGAGATCATCTCTGGGTAAATGATATGCCACTGAGTAAAGCAGGTGTTTATTCAGTCCGGCTGCATAGGCCATATGTTGGAGGCCAGTATTCCCCTTGGTGAGGTACATTCGTGGACCCCACCAGCTGTTGGACGTGTCCTCTGAGGTACATCCCACATGGGTTATTATACCCTATAATGGGACTGATGAGTGATGAGTAAAGGGACACTATAACCCCACTAAGTCTAGATGGGAATCCTTTAGTAGTCAGATGGCCTACATAGAAGGATATCCTAACTACTGTGGAGATATGATTGTCACAGGGGAGATCACTACCTTAGTCCCAAGATACCCCATTACCTCATCTTTATTAAAGTGGCTGCCACTCATATGTTAATATGTGGGTGCCAATTCTACAATTGAATGACTATGCAGTTAGTGGTACTTGGCTGGAGGCCATGTCATTGGCACCTTGTGACATTCTCTGTGAGGCCCCTTGAGGGATGTCCGTGTCAGCTGGACTATCAATCATGGCTCCCAGTTTGCAGTCATTGCCAAACATGGTCTGCCATAGTCCACTTTGTTTGCCTGTACATCTGAAACATATATGCCAAACAGTAGGGCTCCCAGGACTAAGTCCTGTGGGACACCAGTTGTGACTGTTCAAGAGTTGGACCTGGAGACTGCTAGTCGTACCATGTGGTTCTGTGTGTAAGCCCGTTGGCAGCCCAACCTGTGATGTGTGGGTGAATGTACAGGCTGGTGTATTTATCAATAATACCTGAGTAGGACATGGTGTCAAAAGCCTTGGTGAGGTCCAGGTAGTATGTGTGAACCACCTCTCCTGTCATCTAATGTCTTGTTGACTGTATGTAAGACTTCAAACAGGTTCAGTAGGCATGAACTGCACTCAACCAAGCTGACCTGGATTGGGTCACATGTTCGAAGGTTACCAATGTTATTGTCAATGAGTGCCATGAGAATGCGAACCATAACACTGCAGACCAGGCTAGTCAGGCTTATGGAGTGGTAGTTACCATGGTCAGTTGTGATTTCACCGTGATGGAGTGGAATAACCGCTGCCACGTGCCATTTTATGGGCATGTAGCCTGTGGAGAGGGTGAGGTAGGAATGCTTAATTAGGTGGGGAGCAGGTTGTCTTGTAAAGTTTGCAAGATGCAGTCTGGGTCAACATCTGCCTCCATTAGCACTGTGTTCTGCTGTTAGAGAGGGCCATTTCCTCCTGTGTGTCCCTAATGGTTGGGATACTGTACCTTTCAGGTAGTGTTGTGGGCTCTTTAGGGGGTGAAGTATGCACCGAATGTATCTGCAAGGATGTTGGCGATATCAGTAGGGTCAGCATATTTTGTGCTATATTTCACTGGCATAGTTCAAAACTGTGTGTCACCACATAGATCCTTGACATAGCCAAAGAAGGCTTTGTGGTTATCTTTCGAATCCTTGCGTATTCTCCTGCTGATGTTAGCCCTGGATGATGTCATGAGGGACCTACGTATCATACTAATAGTGGTCACAGATGTCTGCCCTTCGTGGGATTTGCTGTGTGTCTGGAACACTGTCCTGCGTCTGTAGTATAGCCTGTTTATTGCAGAGGTCCACCGGACCGGTGTCCTTGTCTAGTAGGCGTGAGTCTTGGTTTACCAGTGATGGCACGATGCATACATCCATGTAGGTGCTTATAGACTGCATTTGTAAATCTGTCTGTATCTTGAGTAGTGTTTCCCCTTAGAATGGGAGCTGTGAAACCCCCCCACCCCTGTCACTAGTAGTGTAAATTTAGCTGTAGGAAAGGTATACACTGTGATATTCATGGGTGGGGAGATGCTAGGGTGTGGAAACAGTGAATAGTTCATGGTCAGATCTAACAAGTGACCGGTTAACCTCCACTGTGGTGCACCTGTTGCCCATGTTGGTGATGACCACATCTAGTAGTTTCCACCCCACATTAGGGAGGTTACCACCTGATACAGGGAATATGAGGTGATACATTCCAGGAAGCGCTGGTCCTGGAAGTGAGTACCAGAGTAAGTTTCCCATTTAATGGTATGGTAGTTGACATCGACCAATGCCAGGGTGTGCATTAGGACTCTCGTGTTCTCCACTGTCTCCAGGTAGGTGGAGTGGAGGTCCTGGGTCATGGAGGGTGATCCGTAGCAGGCCACATTCCACATTGCAGTTGTGGCTGATGTTAGCTGCACATGGATGATCTCAGAGGTATCATGCTTCCCCACTAACCTGGAGGTGTAGGTATTCCTGATTAATATGGATACAGCCCCTCCATGTTTGTCAGTCCATGTTCTGTGGCTGAAATGTGTGGTATGGATTGTAGTCTGGTAGTGCTGGTGTGCTTTCAGGAGCCTTAAGACAGGTTTCAGTTAATGCACAGTTGTTGATGTTGTCCATCCTGAGGAGTGCTGTGAGTGCATGCATGTTGTGATGACAACCCATGGTGTTGAGTAGCATAAATCTCATTGAATCTGCAATTGTGTGGTTTATAGAGCTGGTATTCACCTTCAAGACTCTCCTAAATAAGGCACCATGGGGGCGCCAATAGCCTTGTCCAGTATTCCAAAGTGTAAGGCTGACACATAAGCCGGTATGGTATCAATGTATGCATGTTCCCAATCTGTGATTGTTTTTCATCTCCCCTGTAGGTAACCTAGTGGTAAGCAATAGATAGCCTTAAACATATACAAGTCTTCTAGCTTCCAATATAGGCTTTTGGAATGACTGAGTATCAGTGTTCTGTATGTTCTTGCTGTACTCAACTGTTTCCTGAATACATGGTGAGTTCACACTGTATATTGTAATCTGAAGGTCTGTTTATTAACATACTGTGGCTGTGATGGCCTGCACATTAGAGGTACACAGATAGCCTACTTTCTATCTGCCCAAGGGCAATTAGAAGCATAGAAAAAGTGTGTTGGCCTTCCCCACACCATTGATGAAGTAACTGAGCCTCTGTCAAGCATAGCCAATGAAGCAATTCCAGGCAGAGTTGCTGGAAGCTGTTGAAGACTGGGGTTGTGGAGGGTGATAGGGGCACTTAGTGATCTAAAGAGGGCATTTTAATCTGGCAATTCAACACCATTCAATTCCCCCAACAGGTCTTGCAGCTATCAAACTGGACAGGCTCCCCCACCTCCTGGCTGTATGGTTCTGGGACACATGATCCCAGGGGTGTATAGTCTGTTTACCATTCACACAACAAGGTTTCCCTTGAAGTGTGTCATTGAGGAGCTATGCCTAATGTAGTTAGGAATGTAATGTATTGTCTCACAGTACATTTGTTGTATGCTGTTATTTCAAGAGTACGTGAAGCTCAATGAGTTTGGGGGCTCCCGCCCTTTGCTTAGCCTAGATTACACATAGAAATCATCTAAATAGGAAATAGGCAGAAACAACATTAATGTCAACAGTGTAAAGGGTACTGCATCTGCATAGTATCTGTGCATTTGAGGTTACAATCTCAATAAAGGCAGGGATGTTTATCATGTGCAAAAGTATAACTTAACCACAGCTTGCATATATAGGCAGTAATCATCTGTGTAATAAACATACAAATCACCCATATAAGCTCGTGTGCATAAGAGTACAGTCAATAGAGAATGTAATGTTCTGTCAGCACATCGTGAGATGTTATGTCACTGACAGGTATATATCCGGAGTAGTTAGCGGATGTGGCCCTGTTTGACCGCACAGGTTATAAGTTGCAACGTTTGATTAACTGTGTTTAACCACTGCTATAATGTCACACAAACACTTTTAAGCATGCTTACAACTGTTTAAATGAGCCTTATTCTGCAGTAAAAAAAATTTGTAAAGCATCACAGGTGTCGAATCCTGAACCATGCACACTATAGTCGTGAGATGTACCACTAAGCCATCTGAGGTGTACACATGTTTCATGGTCTTGAGACTACACCTTATACCATATGCATTTCACTGTAATGATTACAAATGGGACAGTGGCTTTGTGTACATATGTACAGTGCTTTGTAATGTACTGTAGTTTGTGAACCAACACATTCCAGTCTACAGACGTATTACTGTTACAAACTAATACGATGTATATATATATATATATATATATATATATATATATATGTGTGTGTGTGTGTGTGTGTGTGTGTGTGTGTGCAGACATCACTGACATATATATATATATATATATATATATATATATATATATATATATATATATATATATATATATATTATACAGTTACATCAATAGCCATATATATAAGCATCTATGAACACACTTCGTGACACAGAAGCACTCCAAAGGAATTGGAGTGTATTCAAAACACATGCAGCTCTGGTATTATAACAATTAATATTGACCTAATTCACCATAGAAGGGGTGGTTGTTGTGTATGTGAAGTTTGGGGTGGGGGAGGAATGATGGGTAATGCAATCATGCATCAAGGAGGGCATGGGTCGGATGTCCAATAAATGAACTGGAGGGGCATACATGGAGAATGGGGACAATATAAAAATGACACAAAGCAAGAACCTTACTCATTCATAATACACCCTGTCATGGCACATTGCAACACCTACTTTCATAAACATATGAACATTAACATGTATCAGACATATGTACACCAACTGACTGTCACATTTGTTTTCAGTAGTGAGAAATGTCAGTAGTACAATGTATATTCCAAACACCATAACATCTGTGCATATCTCAGATGTCTTTGTGGTAAAGTCAGTCACTGTGGTGTTCATGGTCCCAGGTTCAAGACCTGCAAGGGCTGTTAGGTTATTTTGAGGGCCAGAAAAGGGCTTTTGGATGCAGGTGGATAAAAGCACTATTAAGCAGTTGTAAGTGAGTTTCCACATGTTTGCACAACAGTAAGCGGCACTGAAATATGGTAAACGGTGAAGCGCTTCACACGTTTGACCTTTACTTAACGTCTCGCAGACCACAGGCAAACCTACTCACAACCACTTAAATGTGCGTTATTCACACTTTCCCTACCAGTACCTACTCTGAAAGGTAAAATAATAACACCTTCCAAGAGTAAAACCCGCAATCATGTACTCCATCCTCAGAGTAACCTAATACTAAGCTACCTGCGAAGTACCTATCCCAGTTGTGTATGCAGACAGGTTAAAACACAAAAGGGAGGAATGTGTTGAAATAGGACAACCCGTCATGTACACAATTAAAGGTGTATGCTCGTATATATATATATATATATATCTATATCTATATGTGTATATATATATATATATATATATATATATATATATATATATATATATATATATATATATATATATATTTATATAGAGAGAGAGAGATAGAGACATGTCGATGTATACAGGTCTGCATATATATGTAGATATATAGATAGGTTAAAAACATCTATACATCTATGGAGGCACAGATAAACGTATGCAATAATGTATATATCTATATACATATACACACACACACACACACACACACACACACACACACACACACACACACACACAAACACACACACACACACTCAATATATATGGTTTCCTTTGCTGGGGGTGGGGACAGGATATGGATGTCCATAGTGATTAATTTATGGTCAGATCTTACCAATGAGGGGTATACCTCTGGTATGGAACATAGAGTCCCCATGCTGGTGATGATCAGGTCCAATATGTTTTCCCCTCTTGTGGGAGTGTTCCATAGCATTTGAGTTTATAAATTCTAGGAACTGTTGGGCTAGGGTGTTGGGGCTTGAGTAGTGCTTCCAGTCTATGTTTGGGTAGTTAAAGTCACCCAATATAATGGTGTTTGGAGAGAACTTCATATTCTCTAGTGTCTTCATGAAAGCCGAGTGGGGTTCCTGAGTTTGGGAGGGTGGTCTGTAGCAGGCTACAAACTGGAAGGCAGTTTTGCCCACTGTTAGTTGCACATGGATGGTCTCAGTACTGCACACACACACACACACACACACACACACACACACACACACACATATATATATCTATATATATATATATATATATATATATATATATATATATATATATATATATATATATATATATGCACAAACATACACGTCTGTAGACAGCATCCGAAGTGGTCATTTCTGAGTATAACATGGACCATAGCAATCACATATTCTGCCCCAAACAATATGAACATAACATATGAAAAGTATATGCCAATACACTATTAAAGATATGTTCTATGGGCACAGTCACCAACACAACTGCAATGACTGCAAATATCCATGACAGAATTACACAGACAGCTATCATTTTGCAAATCTTTATTACATTCCGATGTATTGCCAAAAGGATTCAAGGACTAACAATACCTGCATGCTATGCAGAAAGCATTTAATAGTGCCTTAATGAATCAGCCTGCAATTACCATAGTATTAGTCCACTAAGGGATAGGTGTTCTCATAGGGAAAGAACACCCTCACACATGTAGATGTTGTATAAAAGGGGTTACTACACACCTGCATGTGCTATGTACACCCACCAACATCTACTCCACAACCGAAATAATTACATCAATACATACTGTCATCCCATAGCGAATTATGCAACTACTGTACAACATCTGCTGAAACCTTAACATAGCTGGACACAGACACACTAACATGGACCTATGTGAAATAGTTGCCATTATACAATTGAACAGCTTCTGATGTAACAGGGTTTGCATGAACTAATCCCATTTCAGAGGGTTGAAAGGTCCATACACCAGGAAGTTTTACCGAGTACTGATTATTAGCACAGTATGATACACAGTAACACCAAACTAAATACGTCTGGTAAGCACACTGTAAAACCCCTAACATTATATGCATAGCTATGCAGCCTTGAGCTGGTCAAACAACCTGGCCAGACTGAAACATATGCAGAAGTATTAGGTACAGACAAACCTTGCACAAGTAGCTATGTTCAAAAATATAACAGCAGTACTCACATTTAGACCAACTCCTCTAGGCATTACACACAATATATTACTGTTCGTCTCCATACAGCTGTCACAATAGATTCCAAACAAATCTTCCATGCTGTCTTCCTCACAAGTAAAGCAAAGGGACAATGCCCAAGTGGAGTACTCAATTATACTCCACTGTAGCCATGGTATTGCCAAAGGCAGTAGCAGCACAGCTGATGTGCATGTAATTAGCTACTTAGGAACACCAATTAGCCATCGGGATAGCACATGTTACTGATCTGTAACTATAAAAGGTTGCCTTGTCACATTCAATCCATCTGTATCTATCTGTAGGACAGTACAAAACACTGAAAGACAAACCGAAAATGAGTATTACACTAGTTAATAACACCTCCGATTACTAAGATGGTATGTATAATGTAGTATGTCTGTGTATGTAGTATCTGTACTGTAAAAATTACAATGTAATCAATGCATATAGTGGAAATAGTTATCTTGTAGCGATATAGTGTTGAGCAGTGTAGTAATGCCTGCAGTATTCTATGTGTGTACGGCTGTAGGTCACACGGCACACTCCACATACACCACAAGGGATGATATGGGCTGGGAACACACCAATTCGCTTCCAGCCACTGTAAGTGTCAGGATTGGTCCAACAAGTATGTGCTATAACAGGGGATAGTATATGTCGACATACTGTAACAGTCGACAAATGTATGGATGTATAAGTAAGATGAACATGTTAAAGATGGGCTTACTGTGCAAATATGGTATGCATTGTGGGATATTGTGCCAATAACTGTGTAATGTACAGTATTCTAGCCTATCTGTATTCTATTCTACATAGCAGTTATGGTATGTTATGTTATGTTATGTTAAGTTATGTTATGTTATGTTATGTTATGTTATGGCATGTTATGCAAACAGTAGTTATATCTATTGGCAATTACAAAACTCAATGACAGGATACATAGCAATAGTATTCATCTGACAGGTTAGCAGCATGATAGCAAAGATAATTGGAAGAGCCAGGTAACTATCCATGCACATAACACATGTAATATCCACCTCTCTACTATCGTTTGCAAGCAATAACAGCTGTGCATGTGTACATATTATGCAAATGTGTAGTGACCCTTGTTACAGGGCTGGTCCTCTCTGGTATCATTTGCAAGCAATAACAGCTGTGCATGTGGACATGTTATGAAAATGTGTAGTGACCCTTGTTACAGGGCTGGGCCAAATGGCTATGTGCACACCTACATAGAGTGGATATTCAGAGTACAGACACACTGATTGAACTACCAGGTTTGTGTTGTCCAACCTCTCATTGCCAACCTAACAGCCACCTGCACATACTGTATGCAAGGCAGTGCATAGCACTGGTAATGAAACAGGTTGCTTATCATCTTAAACTCCAGTGTAACATCTGCAGTAGGAGTGTAAGATGTAGGAGACAGCTGCCCATGTGTAATATCTGCATCATAGGTGATGGCTCACACTATCTGATGATATCCTGATCATGTTGATAGTGACATCAGAGCCTATTGATACATGACTCTGTCTGGAGAGTGGGTGTATGTGCCCAACAGAGCTCATGGTCCTGGTGGATATGTGAGAAGGAAACAGACTTGTAGACACTTGCATCATCTGTATTCAATTAACAGGATGTGATGTGCGCCTCAGTGGAGGATTGCTGCTAAAGGTAGCTACAATGTTACCATAATAGACATAGTTTGCATAATTGTGACACACCTCTGAGTACATGACTGGAAACATGCCCAACAGTACTCATTTGTGAATTCAAACTCTAGCACTATGTTACACGCTGACCTGTACAAGGGCATACATACTGTCAGCTGCCTGTCTGCCATGATTAGCCACATACTCATACACTCAGACCACCTTTTGAACTATACATGTGGCTCTGGCATTTTCCATGCAGTTGTGCAGGACATGTGATGCAGTAGCCTAGACTGCATGGAAACACATGTAGGAACTGTTAGGTCTTGTAGCCCATGCAGGTATGTCCCAAGGCCTGGGTAGCATTCTGCCATTGGCCAGAATTATATTGCAGTACAGAGACAAAAGGATTGTATTCCACAATTGTCTAGTGTAGTGGTGCATGTCACAGGGTATCCAGTATCTGTCGTCCTGGGATAACATTGTTGACAGACCGTCGTCCTGGGATAACATTGTTGACAGACCATGATGCTTTGCAGACAGGGCCTGCACCTGTCACCCCTGGGAATCTGGATACTGCCTAGGGCTAATGTTTCCTTTATAGCGCCTTCATCATGCATGGTTCAAGTGAAGGTCCACTGCTGTTACAGAGACAGCCAAGCAATAAACTGTGAGTCTCGCTACACAATGATACATGTCAGGAACACTATATGGACACACATATGTCAATCCATAACATGGAGAACATATTTGTGCAGTGGCTGAGACATGTTTCAATGCTACAGAGAGCACACCTGCATGACCATGTTATAACACATACCTCACCTCTTGCCCATTATCCTTTATTGGAACACACAGGCCGCAGGTGTGTCCATATTCCTGAAGGATATGTACACCCCCATGCTAATTGCACTTGCATAACATCAGATGCATTATGCTGAGCAACTACCTTTGTGCCAAAGTGGAATTCAAAATTCACCTTGAGACAGATCACCCACCAGGCCGTGGACTTCCCAACTGTTATAATGTGCTGTAATGGGGAAGATTAGGTCTGAGACAGAACCATAATAATGGCTACTCTCAACTATTTCATTATGAACTGGGAAGACTCCTCATGTACCAACACCTGCGCTCAATGCATGTTGGATTCCATCTAACCCACTGATCTGGATCACAGTAGTCACACAAAGAGGGTTAAAAGTATGCTACACATAGTTAGTCTCCAATGCAAATGTTATGTTTCCTAAGAGCATAGTGGTGAGTGCCATGGCACCCATGCAGATGGACAATGCATGTGCAAATGCTGAATCTCACACAAATGAACCTTAAGCAGTCACATATGTGCAGTGACTGTGCCATTGAAACAGAACCAGGATTCATCCCAACACATACAAGTAGGCAAACTGGTAGTACCATGCTTTAAACTGTACTACAGAAGCTAGTAACTGTTGCAAGAATGAACTCACATGAGTGTAGGTGATCCCTGGTCAGTCTCAGTAAGATGCAGATACACCATATAAAACCACGCAATGCTACTGTGAAACTAATCAGCCACATATTATGAGGCCAAGCACAGAGCATTCTATAGCTGTGTCATTAATCGTAATGGCATCGAAAAGACCTGTCGTGCTGCACAGCACTATGGCATGGGAAGTACTGCATCTACAGAAATAGCACCTGTTCATCCAGATAGGGTCTCAGAGAACCTAAACTCACTCCCACCCTCCCCCACCCCTAACAGGTACACTTAGTAATATATCCATGTACACTACAGGGCCCCTGTACTAACTATTATGCGGGTACAAGCTGCACTATGTAAAGCCATACATACAGCTATCATGGGACCTGTCAACATCCCAGGGTGTATTCTACACAAATGTAAGAACATTCAGCTATCCACATACACATCTTGTTCAATCATAGCTCCATGTCAGGCTGTGTACACACCGAATGGTGCACAGCAACAGTTATCACACCCCACAAAGGAGGAGACACTATTGATAATGGGACATAGTGCACAACTACCCTGTTGAGTCTGGTCTGTATGGCCATGAACTGTGGTCAACGTAATTGATGTACTCGGGACAGATGTAGATGACAGTAGGGTTGATTCACACTGCATAGCATGACCTTGCCAGGTCGTAGGACACCATCACCCATACTGTGTTCCAGCTACACTCAATAAACTAGGTGTATATTCCTATGTGACAGAATTGGTTGGCAACTGGACTACTGGCAGGACCCACACTACAGAAGGTGTCTGACGAATACACGCACATCAAACCAGTGCCAGCCATAGTAATACAGGGGTTATTCCTGGTACTTCCCCTCTTTGTTATCTATACCACATAGACTAACACAGAAGGCATCATCCTATTGATGTTTGCAAATGACAATGAACTAGGAGCAATAGTTGACTCATTGTGTGCTGCGTTCAACATACAAAAGGGCCTTAGTGTGTCAGATGTGTGGTGTTTGATGTATGGCCACAATCTGATAGCTAAGTATTGCATTGTCATCCCCTATGCTACAAACCCTGTACCCACTAACTACCACCCAGGCACCAGTCAACATAATGGCAACTGTGTGTATGGGATGCAGCTGGACAGTACATCCCTTTGATAGTTACGTCACTACAAAAGGCAGGTAGTCGTATGTGGCACCCCTAATCATGACAGGGTGCCATCCAGGAATTTAGAGATAACTGCTCAGCCATACTCAACACCCATGTGACCCATAATAGGTCACATATTTACTTTAAGGGTTATTGCCCATGTGTAGACTGCCTACACTGCCCTTCACAATCCCTAACTGCACTATGTAGCATGCAGCTTACCCTGAAAAAAGCCATGTTCAACCCAGAGGTGTTGGACTTGCTACACTTAACACATCCTGATCCCAAATAAACACATATGTCCTGAACATCCACCTTTCTAGTACAAGGATCACAACATGCCTGACAGATCCCTGTCCCATACACTTAACATACTCTTGCCATACTATGCATCCCTGTCCAGCAAAGCTGCATATCGCCCCTCTCTGTGACATGATGTGATGACCGCATGCCAAATATATCAGTAACCATGTATATCAGTTCTGTGGCACTGCTTGAACTGGCCACTGAAACTTACCTGTCTGTTGCCTACAGCTAGGTAACCTGTCTGCTTAGGCTCATAAATGGTCCAGGGCATATAGCCTACTAGATCACTATGACCATACATGCTATAGTTGATATCCAACCCTGAAAATACCAACAGGCTAGCTATTGTCCCATGTGTTACACATGTGCAACACAGGCAATACATGGCAGGATGCTACGCAGCTGTATAGTGCCATGTAGAGGTATATGGCAAAACACATACATGCTTGCAAGTCTGCAGGGTCACAGGTCATGTATCTAATGGCTATGTATGACTATATATGTGGCAATACACAGCATTAAGGTTGATTGCATTAATGTGAACACATCCAGGCATGTGCTGATAGATAAAGACACCACTACATGCAAACAGACATTGCCACATCAAGACAGCATCCACATGTTGTATGAGCAATGTCATCACATGACACACACATATATGGTGATAACATCACATCACCAGTAGTGTGTGACCTATACATGTCAGTGGTGTTAGTGTCATGTAGAGTTACAAAGACATATTTGTAATCTTAATAAATGTTATACACATATATGTTCAACTGTACTGCTGTACTTCTCTGTGAGTTACTGTGACCTGTCCCCATCGTTATGTCTTCCAGGTATGCCACATAGCAGACTGCCACCATACAGCTGCTTTTTGGATAAGGTCCTAATCCCATACCTCCTCGACAACTACTCAACTCTCTTCAGCCATGTGCCACAGGATGCACAGCAATGGGATGCCCTGTGGGAGCAACTATGCAGAAGGGTAAATGATGTTGGCAGTCACAATCACACCTATCAGCAGGTGTGCTGACACTGCACTGACCTCATAAGATGGGGGAAACATTGCTAATGCAATTGCCAGAGAACAAAGTTCAACAGGTGGGGGGGCCACTCACCCAGCCCCCACTCACATGTACCGAGGAGCTACTGGCCAACCTGGGGACACCTGCAGACCTCCATCCACAAGCTTTAGCTGGTATTGTGGAGGTGAGTGTCTCTTAACCACTGAGCCTGGAGTTGCCTGGTAAGTCACTACTGCACATAAAACACAACTATATATCACATAGTTACATGTGTTACTGTACATTATGTAATGCCACATCATATGCAAGGCATGTATGCACACATGCCACATACTATAGTCTGCTACTCTGTGTTTGCACAGATGGGCATACTCCATAGTATAGTGTATTGAACTAGCTTATGTGCTAACATGGACATTGCACCCTGTAGCTATCACACAGGTGTGGATAATGATCTTACTGCTGTGACCCCCACCTCATTTAGGTACCTCTGGCATTTTGCAGTGACAGCAGCCTGTGTCACGTGAGATTGTTATAATTTACCAGGCCTGATAATGCATGGAACATATTAATAGCATGCTATCTGTCATAACACACATACACATAATAAGGATATGTGCCCAAAGAGTGGCGTACAGCAACAGTGGTCCCTCTCCATAAAGGTGTTGCCTCAACGGATCCTGGAAACTATCGCCCCATAAGCCTGACTAGCTTGGTCTGCAAAGCTATGGAAAGGATCATCATGGACCTCCTAAATAAAGATATTGGGGACCTACAAACACTGGATACTACCCAGTTCGGCTTTGTTAGGGGCAGATCCTGCCTCTTAAACCTGGTTGATTTCTTTGAAACAGTCACCAAGGCCATTGACGAGGGGAAGGTGGTCCACACAGCCTACCTGGACCTCGCAAAAGCCTTTGATACAATACCCCACTCGGGCATTATAGATAAGCTCACCAGCTTAAATATAAACCCCTATGTCACTAGATGGATTGCAAACTGGCTCAAGGACAGATCCCACATGGTTAGAATTGCTGGAGCCATGTCAGACTCCAAACCAGTTACAAGTGGTGTCCCACAAGGCTCAGTCCTGGGACCTCTCTTGTTCGGTATATATTTCTCGGAGGTACAGACCAACACGGAAGGACTGTGGCTGACCAAGTTCGCAGATGACTGCAAACTGGGCACCATAATCGACTCTCCAGCCGACACAAGCATCCACCAAAAGGGCCTCATAGAAACAGACAACTGATGCCAGAGCCATGGCCTCAAGCTAAATGCCAAAAAGTGTATAGTCATCCCCTTTGGCAAAAACAAAGTGCCCACAAATTACCACATAGGTGGTAATCCATTAGGTACAGAAGAAGTAATTAGGGACCTGGGGACCCAAGTTGATAGCAATCTCTCATTTGACAACCACGTGGCCAAAGTGGTTAGAAAAACATTTTATATAGCCCACCTAATCATGAAGGGATTCACATCTAGATCAGGGGAGGTCATTGTGCCTCTTTACTCATCCCTCATCAGGCCCATAATTGAGTACAATGCCTTCTTTGGGATGTACCTTACCAGACACCTGCAGCAACTGGAAAGACCCCAAAAGTACCTCACCAAGAGGATCAAAGGGCTCAAGCAGATGCCATATGCTGTTAAAGAAACTCCAGCTCTACTCAGTGGTATACCGCCTGTTCAGAGGCATCTGTGCCTGACGATAAAGCCATGTCCAACCTGGAATTAATGGACATGCTGCACCTCAGAAAATCCAAATCCCATCGAGCTACGCTCGAGACTTGAACCTCAGCACTGAAATAAATAGGACATGCTGGAGGGACAGATTCATAACCCAGAGGCTCCCTTCACTCTGGAATAAAATCCCAGTCCAGGTTAGGCAGAGTCCCTCATTGACTCTCTTCAAGAGGAATCTTGATGAGTGGATGGGAGATCATAGGTTTACCCTGGGTATCACTTCTGTGTCACTGTTAGACAAAGGCACAGTATACTAACCTCGAAAAAGGGCATAGCAAAATAAATTTAAAATGGGTGGCGAAAGCCAAACACATTCTGGCTAGGCTTATAAATGCCCTAGGGCAGATAGCCTAGTATGAACCTATGAACCTATGAACCTATGTATGGTGGCCGTGCTAGTGGACACCGGCCAGACCTGCAATGCATCTCACTGTTTACCTATGTGAAACAATTGAAGACTTTATGAAACACCTAAACTAAACCTTCCAAACTGTCATTGCCAGATGTGTGGGCAACAGTGAATAAAATGGCGGAGGTGTGACAGGTACTACATATCAGCATTACACATGTTGGGAATATGAACAGTACTGTACAGAGAGCATATGTGTTGTGCACACACACTAAATGTGTTGGAGCTGGAGTATGCCTGGTACACAGGATACACCCTTGCGGTGTATACCCTTGCTATGAATGTCACACAATGTCATCTGCTATCAGACATGTCCATGACATGTAGTGGGATGACTGCAACAATGCTCAACTATCCTGCAAAACATGCCTCACATCCCATACATAACACCCTTTGTCTGCATAACCCTGTCCTCAGTGGGGCATATGACATCTATGGGTGTATGTCCCATGTGTTACATGTGTCATATGGGATAACACTGACATGTGAAATAAGATGGCCATCACAACCATTGAACTGAACATGAGTACACCTTGCCATGGAGGATGGCCACAGACATGAAGCAACACACACAGAAGAAGTGATGTACATGTGTGTACACCCTGTTGCACATTGGCTCGACACAATACAACTATGGCCTTTGAGTAATGGTGATATTGCAGATGTGAAACACTAAATATCATACAGGCCTGTGCACAGCTTATGTAGGCATAACATGTAACCACCACATAACATGTCTTGAACATGTGGAGTGTGTCACAACATGGAAGCATTCACCTATACAGTATCCAAATGCATACACGTGTTGCACAACATACATATACATCCACATCAAACCACAGATACAGTACATTCACCTAGCTTGTGTCAGACATCACTGTCATGCCTGATCCTCATGTGTGTAAGGTACACAGATGGCATGTGGGACATAGTGTACATGTAAGTTAGCCATGTGTGGGCATAGTTGCCAGGTATCAATAATATCATTGCAAATATGCATGGGTGTCATCCGTATACCCTTCTGTGACCTGTGTCACACATTCCACATTAGGGTTTATTGTGTATACACTTCGGTGACATGGGTCACATTCCACATTAGATATGTATTGTATGTGAACATAGTCATATCTATGAACTGTGTCAGTAGCTCACACTATATAGCAATTGTGAAGCCACATGATGCCCTGCAATGGCTATGCACATCAGCTCAATGTGCAGTATGTCCTTGCATATTTGTAGGGTGGACAGACAACATTGCATCACCAGAAGGCCCATGTTAGTATAACACATCCCTGCATTGGGACACCATTACTGTACTGTAGATTGGAAAGGACACCATTGTGTTACACATGTATGCATGTCATTCAAAACATCAGCAGAAGACATGTCATACTACATGTGATTGGCAAGGTCATATGGCACACAGCGGCCGGTGTACTGTAAACCTGTGCTGGTCTGTGGCACCATTGCAAAGTAGGGACAGCCATATCAAACATGTGTGTACAGCCACATGCCCAATGTCTAGACTCAGCTCAAGGGTAGGCGGAATAATGTTGAACAGACATGCACTGCTTTGGGGGAGATATGCAAGCTAGGGCTCAGGCAAACATAGTATGCAGTCGACATACCCTACAGCTCATGTCCTCACACATAGGGGTGGTGGCCAACACAGAGCATCAGTGGAAGATGTACAAAGGTCAGCGATGGTCTGTTAACATGTGGTGTATGTTGCACACACCATGACAGTGCAGTGCAATTGTGCAAAGTGCATGTATTGTGTTGCAGGTATGGGGCATAGGCTACTAACACAAATAGTGCAATACAGGTATGTATGCTAACCACCACTATAATTATGTAAGGTGCATGCCATCTGCTATAACACATGCATACTGTTGTGGGCAACAGGTATGTATAAGTACCACTATATTTGCCTACACTGAAACTATAACTGTCTAAGCTGATTGCCATCTGCCATATCACCTGCATGTGCGTGTGTGTCAGTGTGTGTCTGTGTGTGTCTGTCTGTGTGTCTGTCTGTGTGTGTTTCTCTTGAAGAGTGTTAGTGAGGGACTCTGCCTAATGTAGTTAGGAATTTTGTTCCAAAGCATGGGGAGTCTTTGTGACAGGAATCTATCCCCAAGTTTTTGGAGGTTCCCAATGTCTTTGTTAATGAGTTCCACGATGATGCACTCCATAGCCTTGCAGACCAGGTTAGTCAGGCTTATGGGGCAATAGTTACCAGGGTCAGTTGTGGCCTCTCCTTTGTGGAGTGGAATATCCGTTGCTGTGTGCCATTCTATGAGCATGTAGCCTGTGGACAGACTGATGTTGAACAGTGTGTTTAGGTGGGAGGTTAGTTCCTTCTGTAGTTCATGCAAGATGCAGCCTGGGGCACCATCTGGCCCCATTGACGCTGTGCTTTTGGCTTTTGAAAGGGCTGTTTTCACCTGCGTGACTGTGATTTCCGGGATACAACACGTTTCTGGTATTGTTGTGGGCCCTTTAGGGGATGAGAAGGGGGTGAAGTTTGCACTGAATCTATCTGCCAGGATGTCGGCAATATCAGTGGGTTCAGTATATTTTGTGCTATTTTGCACTAGCTCAGAGCATATCTATGAGTTGTCACTTAGATTCTTGACATAGCTAAAGAAGGCTTTGTTGTTATCTTTTGAATCCTTGGCTATTTTTCTTTCAAAGTTAGCCTTGGAAGATTTTATGAGGGACCTTAGTTTTTAAGGTCTGTGCTGTGCAGTCCACACCAGGACACAGCATGCCACAAGCACATGGTCCTGGATGGTCCCAACAGGAACACAAATCCAGTGGAAATGTGTCATCAGATGGTACCCAATCTGGACCTCTGCCTGGTAGTGCCCATGCAACTTCTGGCAGGCGCAAGTCACATGGCCATGCCAGACACCGTGAACTGTGAAACCTGCCTTGTACACTCTGCAGCTGTCAATATTACCCCTGTGTAGGCCAGCCACATGCCAGACATGTGTGCATGCATACACACACACTGGAAACAAATGTAGGGCACGACAACACACACACGCATAACATCCACACATGCCCAATGATATCACAGGCCCTAACACACATGCATGATGTCATCCAATGGCATAGCCTAGGTCTCTGGCAAACATTATCACCCTGTGCATATGATGATGCCTGTGCCACATCCCTGTCATCCACACTATCGGTGCAGGGACATGTTCATATGGTCTGATGCACAGGGTGAACATACTAGGTAGACAATTGTAGATTAATATTGTTGAGTAGTGTTGACAGGCAGCAAACATACCATGTATTTCAGTTGCAGAGTGCATTTTGTACAGTTGACAGTATGTATCATGTAACAACACTAACAGCATGTTGATCCTGATGTTTGCCTTCCTCTTTCAGGTGTGGTTGCATGTGCTGGGGAATGTTGGTGTTTGCGGGAGTCGCATATGTACATGTTGACTACCCACAGGTCAGTATGACAATACCTGCATGCACGTTGTAGCTTCCACATCACAGTTATATTCTCTCATGTTTCAATTATGTTTACTGTTCTAATGATCCAATAGCATGATAGCTGTGTAGTAAGCTACTGTGTTCAGAGACATCACATTCATGGTGGGTGGCATCACAGGTATAGTTACCCGGAGCGCAGAGTGAGTAAAAAAGTGGTATGACGGAAGACAAGAGTAAAGGTCAGTGGAAATAGTGGCTTCTGTTTGGGTAGCGGTAATACCCACTGCCATGACAGCATGCAAACACAGACACACCCACAGACTCAGGGATTCACAGACACAGTAACACACACTCTGGCACACACACACACACACACACACACACACACACACACACACACACACACACACACACACACACACAGACTCTGGCACACACACACACACACACACACACACACACACACACACACACACACATACACACACACATATACACACAAACACACACACACACACACACATACACAGTTGCCAGTGCTCGGATGAAAACCCCTGCCTATGTGCATATAATTATTATAGTACTACGCAATTACAAGACACACCACAGAGATTACACATGTACAGGTAGTTGGAATGGCCTAAGATCGAGGACATCGACAGGGATACTACAGTGCAGTGAATGTATGTGGGTAGGGGGGCCCATCAGTAAGCTATGTAACAACAGGTCACACCCCAGGGAGTACATGTTAACAGGCAGTTAGTATGCCCCTCTATGATTGATGATATCAACAGGGATGCTAGATTGCTTTGAGTGGATGGGAGGTGGCGGCATTAACATTTCACTATGGTAAAATACAGCCTCACTCCAGGAACTGGACAGCCATACACATACACACACACACACACACACACACACACACACACACACACACACACACACACACACACACACACACACACACACACACTGGCATTCACAAAGATATACACCTATGTTACACACATGCAGACAATTTACATGTGTAAGGTTTAACCACCTGCCAATGCCTTTCTTTCTACACTTCACTCTGTACTGGTGTCAACAACAGTGTTCAGGAGAGTGATAATATGTGTGATGTATTACCAACCATACGTGACATATATGGACACACACACCCACACATGCCAGTACTGTGAATCAAACACTAGCCTATTTCATGATAGGTACCACAGAGGTACAGCACTATCACATCTGGTAAAATGCTTACTGACTCTTTCCTTTGACAACTGTGCTGATATATGCACAATATATGCACAGGGGAGGTATTACTGTTACAGGTGTCATGAGGTTTGTCTTCAGTGTCACGCTTACAGCATTCTACATTATCTGTCTTCCACTTCAGTTAACAAAACCTGACCTTAGCAGGTACACAGGTTATTGTAGAACTGGTTGTAACAAACCACTGAGCTGTCCTCAGTAATCATTCATCTGCATGGAAGCCCCACCACTTAGTTGTCATGTCCAAACATCTGTCCATACCTCATGTACGGCTTGCTGTACTTAGAGCATATCACCATATACAGTTGGCAATGTTGAGGCTGTATTGCAATAGTATGATGTACTAAGACAACAGTCACCTTCAGACATCAGACACTGCATACACATGGAATCTACACAAACAGCAATACATGTATACATATGCGGTCTACATCAGTACATGCACTAGCAGGTCAAGAGGATACATTCCACACCTTCCACATGCCATATGTGAAACATAGCCGAGCATTACACCATAATGGATGTTGTATTCATGTACTGGTAAGACACCACCACTTTCACCGAGTATGCATGTGTACATATATTACAACAGCACATATCAGCATGACACACACAGCATTATTCCATGTCATGCCCCTATGAACTGTTACTTTGAAAGTGCTATGGTGAAGTCAGGGCACTATAATGGTCAACAAGTGAGCACATCATATTTGCCACACACACCTCATGTGTACTGGAAGCGTGCCAGCAATGTGCTCTGTTAGAGCTAGGCAGTACACTAATTCAAGCATGTGCGAGGTCTGTGGCTTGTAAACATCTCACCCCAGCATGCACTGGCTGTTTTGGTACGAAGGCTAATGTCCAGACAGCACACAGCATGTATGGCTTGCAACTGTTGACATGGGGTATATGTAGGAGCTGTGGCCACACATGGTTGTACATGTCATGAACATATCACCTGTGACTACTCAGGAACATACAGAGCAGAGCTGGATTTCCCTGACTCTGTCAATACAGGCCTTGTGTAGGTCCTATGGTCCTGTTATTTGGGTATGTTTGTAGGCATTGCATTAGATGGACATGTCTAATGACATACATGCCACATGGGATGTTGTATGATATGATAGGTGTCATGGGTGGCCAGTAGAGAGGGGATATTACCTCTGCCAACATAGATATCAAACCTTATGTACTGTTAGCATGCTCTCTGCCATGTGCATGTGTGTAATGACTGTAGCCACCTGTATGTAGAAAGGTAACCGCAAGCTATGGTAATGTAATTTATGTTGTATGAGTGTTTGATACATATCCAGGACAGGTACGGTTAGGTCATATCCAACCATGAAGGTGTTGTTTACTGGGGTACAGCAACAGTCGACCTCGGTAATGCTGACAGCATCCAAGGGACCCTGGTATGTGTACAACTGAGCTGGTTACAAACAGTGGTATTATTGCATTGCATAACACATTATGCAGCTGTGTCTGTACATGGGTACTTTGCACAGTTGATGTAGGCCTAGTTACAGTCCACCAATCAAGGGTCATCTGGTGGTCTACCATACTATGTCATACCACATATGGATGTGTGTTGGTAGTCTGGAAACATGGTGGTGGATGTATATGAGGATACAACCTAGAATGTTGCATTTGCCACTGTCACCTCTACCTTACTCACCTGTGATGCGTTATGTCGGAGTAATGGTCTTTACATGTGAATTGCCTTTACGAATATGTGTACACCACCACTTGGAATGGTCCATACCACTGTTATGGCCCACATGTCTGGATCTGAGTTATATGGTGGTAGTGCAATTGTGCACTGCAGAGCCTTCAGTCAGGTGTTCCTCACTGCACAGATGTCAGTATTCCCCATTGTAGGTTCTACAATGAGCAAATGTATTACTAAAGCCACACATCTAGCACAGGTTAGCATAAGCATCCAATGTAATTGCCATGTAGGTGTCAGGGTGTTACATCTGTGTGTAGGACATTTGCCTTGGAATGTGGCTATATGGGTAAATGCGAACTAGGTATTATCCACACATACATGTAACATGGATGCATGTGCTCTGTGTTGAAGGCTTGTAGTTCGGTCATGACAGCCCGGAATGACAGACACTGGACAACCTCATAATAACAGCAGGACATTGGCTCATTGTTTTGGTCTAGCAGTTGCCACCCATACCCTGACATCACTGTGCATGGCATTAATGTGCTTGGTAGCAAATAACCTATGTAAGGTGATGGACAGTGGCAGAACTTGTGTATATGACCAATATGAGATATACTTAGGGTAGCAGTCCTGCTAATAATGACAACTACTAACACAGCCAGGAGAGGTCATCTTGACTATTGCACCTCAGTACCATTACACAAGGTGGCTTACACATTATACTTGCACATGCCACTGTTCCACGTATAATGCCACTGTCCACAACCTGCTATCAATGTAAGCCATTCAGGGCAGCAAGGTGTATGACACATGCTGTAGGTAGCATCCGCCTGTGCGACCAAGGTAACATATTGCCTGTCACGTCCACACATGCATGAATGTGTATATGTAACATATATATATCAGTACTTCATGTACATGTATGCATGTGTATCACACAGCACAGGCACAGATATATCATTTACAGGCCATATACATGTATCAGGTAGAAAACCAGTATGATGTGCATATATACTGACAGGTAAGATGTACCTAACAGTAAACCAGTGTGTTTACAATAGTAGTCCATTACAAAGTGTTCTGTACACGTAACTGTTTGAGCATGCACACTGTGGCCTTCAGTGGATAGAATCGGAGTGCATCCCAAATGGCCCTGTGCTACAAAGTGTATGAGCATGCCCACTGTAACCCTGTATAGTGATAGTAGTTGTCCATTCTGCAGATGGCCATACTCCAGTTCAGGTTCCTGTTGTGCTACAACTATACCTCTCTGGCCTACCTGCGGATGGTGTGTCTTGTTTGTGCATACAGAATGTAATGGAGACCTACTTTAAACACACAGATCTACAGCTATGTACTTCATGACTGTCAGTCTCCCTGTTGTTGCCCTCAATTGTAGAAGGGCAGTCTGACTGCCTTGGGATGTTTAATCTCTGTGACACGTCTCGTAACTGCATAGTACTGTAATAGTGATCCTTAGATAGGCAGGAGTTCTGATCCCACCACTGGCAACTGTGTGCATGTGTTTGTGTGTGTGACAGCAAATGCCTCAGTGTGTGTGTCAGCATAGGCTGAGTGTGGTTGTGTGTATTTGTATCTACATCCTGTCATGGCAGCGGGTTTTGCTGCATTCCAAAGAGATACCTCCTTTTGCACTTGCCTTTATCCTTGTCAACCCCTATACCTCTCTCTTCCCTCCTCCCCACTGCAAGTAATCGGTCCTGTGATGTCACCAAGCTCAGATGTGGAATCAGTAAGTGTAATTGTATGTGTTCTGTGGCACATACCCCAACTGCATACCACTGTATTAGTTACCTTTAGATAGGTAAGACGTGTATGCACAATACTGGCAAGTGTGTGCGTGTTTGTGTGTGTGACTACCCCGTAGCCAGGCATACACATGTGTAATGTCTTTTAAGACACCATGGTAGCCATCTGTGGTGACCGATGTCTACAAAGTATTACATAGGAATCGTAAAGAATATACAGTCAAGCACGACTACAGTTGGGTATGTTATTTTCCTGTGCCACTGTCGAGCAGTGACACAGAAGTGGTTGCTGGGGTGTAGGTCCATACCCATCATTCCCCCACCCTAACTCCAAAATCCCCAGGGTAGATTACATTAGTCATCATTCCACACCCCAAACTCTACATACACAACAACCATCCCTTCTCTGGTTAACTGATTATGATTTAAATGTTATAACACAAGAGATGCCTCTGTTTTGTGTACACATCAGTTTCTTTGGAACCCTTCTGTGTCACAAAAGGCATTCAGACGTGTATGTAAACCTCCATACCACTGTTTCCATCTGGGGGCTCATGGGCTTGTGAATGCCGAACACCCCTCCCCGTCCAAGGTGTATCCCTCCACATGTGTCATATACTGACCCTGTATGCTGTCTTGTCTGTCATCCTATCCTACCTATCCTCCACGAGCATACCTACTCTCCTTTCCCCACATCCCACTCTCACCCTAGGGAAACAAAAAGCCAATTGGTTCGAAGAACAACATTTGCCCCATACATAGCTGTCCATTTCACACATGTATCCACTGGACACATTTAACCCTTTTAATATGCATCACAACATACTCCAGTTGTCCTCAACCCTGTCTCTCAGATGCACGATCCTAGTATGCACATGACTCCTAAATGTTCCAGGTACATGTGATGCGGATGACCCCATTGTACACACAACACTACCAGTCCCTCTCTGGTTACCCCATTTACCTTTATCATGATGATGATGTCACACACAGCATCTTGCAAGAGTACTGTTCTCACATAATGATTGGACAGGAAGTGTTGTGTTAATGTAAATAACATGCACAGAGTGATGTATATGGCCAATGTACAAATGTTTGCATGTATGACTGACACGTCTGTCTGAGGGAGTCTTGATATTACATAGGAGGACACCACTACTTAATACAGGCATTGCTGGTGTTTCCCTTTTCATTCCTTTGTAATGCTTTTTATCACATGGGATGTTCCTGATATATCTATATATATGTATGTATCTATATGCTGGACATAAACTCTCACACATACATCTACATGATGGAATACATTTCCTATACTGTTGAATTACTGCGCTGGATGATATGTTTGTGATAAGGTCCAATGTCTGTATATCTGCCATGGCTTAGTGGTAAATCACAATAGCTGTATGTGCAGGGTCCTGGTTTCGAGCCTTGCAGAGGCTATTTATATTTTTGCTGGGTAGAACAAGGCCATTGGATATGGTGTGATTAAGGCACATTAAAGCAGTTATGGGTGTGCATGGGTTTGCATGGTGCTAATCAATCCTAGCCTCTGGTTAAAGTTTCTTACACTCAGTTAGCCTCTACATTGCTTTACCAGTGTAATACTCACATACTGGCGGCCAAACAGGCTTACACCCGCTTGCACCCACACTTGCAAATGCACTGCATTTGGTGTTTGCATCTGACACTCACACCCCTGCATAGGAGTGAGGACTAAGATATTACCTTGTGATGCCTATTACATCAGATTACATGCCTACAGTATCGGGAATGGCTGCCCATTAGGCGACAGCATGCTGTTTGACTGTACAGAATCTGCGGCTGGTGCACAGTTTGATTCATATTATTGGTGTGCTCCTCTTACAATCTGCACCCATCTGGCTAATAGATGGGAACTGACACTCTTCAATACAAACAAGTAAATGGGTTTTGCAACCCACATCCTTCAGCCAAGTCATGCTACTGCATACCTAATATTCTATCATCTTTTTAAGGTTGTCAACGGAATATGTGCTTTCTATCCCTATCAGACCTCTCATACGACTGGGGAAATATACAAACTGAATCAGGGACATGGCATAACAACATCAGGGACACATTTAAATTATTGGTGCTATTAACCTGACACATTGACAGACTCAGAGCATATGAATTCATACACATTTTCTGAGGTAAATGATGTTTATAACTCTTAATTGTTGTCGTTATTCATTATGTGTAATTCACCACCTTTCCTCCAAATGTGACTAGTTTTAGGAGGGACTAAGTGGAACAGAGTTAGAAACCGAGTCAAAATCTGGGACGTCCCTGGAAATTGGGGACAGTTCAGAGGTATGGTCCCTATTTGTTCCCCCAATGATTTATTTCCTGTCCAATGGATGTGCTCTTAGGGGTTGAGAGGTATGGGCATCAGCAATGCCCATTTCGGAAAATTACTTACATCCCACGGTGGTCCTAATACGACTGTGCCAGCCAACACTTGCATGCCTAGGCCCATAATTTCATACCCATAGTTCCCCCACCTGCTACTCCTCTACAGCACTAATACTTACTGTGGGTGCAGGTGGAGTATAAACACACCACTACACACTGCCCACTCTCCCCATGTTGGGACACATGTCATACGTTATGTTGACCCATGGGTTATCAGGCTTGCACTCCCTACTGGCCCGTGTACATCTAGAGGCTGGTTTGATAAGTCATTACAGGGACTGCCTCCAATCATTAATTTTTGGTGTCCCACAAGGGACATCAATGTCTATGTTTCAAGAATAGACCTGGCAGGTCTCCACACTGGTAGTATCCTGCCAGTGTGGTCTGGGAAGCAGTGTTGTGTTTACCTTTATTGTGTGTCTGTATCTCTCATCGGCCAAGCTGGAGGGTGGAGGGGTTGATGCTACTTTTATTTTATTTTATTGGACCCCTCACCCCCATATGCACGGCCTGTGAACATATGTTACTTGTAACTGCTGTATCATATCCTAGCTATATACGTATATATTTACAGTCACATATATATATATATATATATATATATTTACATTACTTTATACAGATATATCTGTATATGTATGCATACATGTATATTTATATTTTGCTGTCTATAGATATATATATATATATAGATATATATATATATATATATATATATATATATATATATATATATATATATATATATATATACTTCACAACATATGGGTGTATGGGTGTCTGCATATGTATATATTTATATGTGGGTATGTATTTGTATTCTGTCTCTGTATGTATACATTTGTACTACGGAGA
This sequence comes from Protopterus annectens, assembly GCF_019279795.1. Classification (NCBI taxonomy): domain Eukaryota; kingdom Metazoa; phylum Chordata; order Ceratodontiformes; family Protopteridae; genus Protopterus; species Protopterus annectens. Next base: position 348,198,815 of record NC_056733.1, on the reverse strand, counting down.
GGGAGAGGCTTATCTCTTTGTTGCTATGGGTAGATATACAAACACATACCTCTACATATACACGTCTTCATCTGGTTATTACATTCCTTGCCATATAGATTACATTTTGCTGCAGTGGGACTCGTAGTGGGTGTGGCTGCTTGTTGGGTGATGCCTCTGCCCAATGAACACATTTGCTTACATCCCCAGGGCTGTCCATATAGGCCCACATCAGCCAACACCTGCACACCTAGACCCATAAGTAGCTACCCATAGTTCCCCCACCCGCACCTCCTCAACAGCACCCATCCTTACTCTGGGTCCTGGTCTGTTCTGGACACACCACTACACGCTGCCCACTCTCCACTTTACGGGACCCATTTCATACAATTGTCTCAGCATATGGGTCATCAGGGTTTCCCAGCATTGTATTCCAAGTATGTATACACCCCAGCCAGAATGGCCGGCCTATCACCTTCATTTGGTCTAGGCAATTTTTGGGGTGTCCCGCAAGAGACGCTCCTGTCTGTGTTCCAAGATTAGAATTCATGGGTGCACTGTGTACCCCCCCGGGTTGTATTCTGCCTGTGGTCTGGGGAGCAGTGGACTCTTTACATTCTTTGTGTGTATGTTTCCCATGTCTGGCTGGAGGGGAGGGGGGGGTCATGCTACATGTTTCATGTTTCTTGCTTGGGCTCCTTACTTCTATTGGCATAGCCTGTGAACATATGTCATTCTTGTGCGCTGTTTCCTATCATAGCTGTATATCTGTGTATATCTACGCAAACACACACACACACACACACACACACATATATGTATATATATATATATATATATATATATATATATATATATATATTTATATATATATATATATATATATATATATATATATATATATATGTGTGTGTGTGTGTGTGTCTGTAAAGCAATACATACCCCACACAAATACACTTACACATGCTTACTGGTGTTTATATATGCTTGACCTGCTTACTAGTGCCTTATTCATTATGACACTGACACTTCACTCCAGTTAACTTTTAATTGATATTTTGCAGGTTATACAGCAGACAGCTGTCACAATATGTTCATGTATGGATTACCGATGGCAAATAGCATGTGATACAGTGGGATTCGATACGGGAATGTCTGTTCATTAGGGGGTTGCTCTAACCAATACACTGTTGCTGTGCTGTTTCATTTGCATATATACCCATAAACCCATGGCTCCTGGTTCACCAAACACACACCCCAACGCCTCCCTAACACTGCTGTCATCCATTCCCCAGTCGGATTCGCGGTGTATCCACACCACTACACATTGGCCACTCCCTACTCCTATAGACCCATCCCATCCGTTGACTCACTTCACGTATCCTCAGAACTCCCAAACGTTTAGTCCACAAACATCGGTGATGTGAGCTACCAAAAGAATACTATTCATAATTTTTCAGTTGTCCCACATGGCACACACATGTGTTTATGTCAAGATTAGACTCTATACTTCATTACATCTTTACTCCCGTTAACATGACACTACAATAAATTAATATGTATGACTATGTGGTAACACGTACGTTACACATGAGAGCCTAATTATGTACGTGTTCGGTGTATTTCTTTTACAAATAGACTGGTTTAGTAATTGGCATTGCCATAGCAGGCAGATCACAGGAATGGCCTCATGTGTGGGGAAGTCCTCATATTTGATTATTTTCATCACAGCACTGACTTTGGACATTGTACACACTTCTGCATTTTAGCACTTTCGTCCCATCCTTTTTCTGCACAACCTATTATTCTATCTACTGTCGAGGTTTGTAAGGGCACATTCATGTTATTTATGTCTGCAAATGGAATGAATGTGTTACAGAGAATGTACTTCTACATATTGATGTCTGCATGTGTGTATGCATATATACCTATAACAAACACGCTGACCTCCCCGGGGTGGTCCAATTAGAATCAGCCCATCCAACCCTGGCACACCTGGCTCCATAATTTCATACCCATAGTTCCTCCAAACCACCCGTGTTCAAAATACATGCATACCATCCATTGTCCACTTGTTATCGCAGCCATGACACACCTCCATACATTGCCCTCTCCAGAGCGTTAGGGGCCCTACACATATGTTGTCCCAACCCATGTATTCTCAGGCTCTCCCACCATTTAATCCTTGAACATATCTTCCCTTGCTTGTGTAATGGTCGGAAGGCCAAATGGTCTATCTCACTTCCTGCCAGGCAATGCATAGCAAATCCATGCCCTTGTATGCCCTTCTATGAGGAAATCACTTGAGATGGATTGCTCTGAGTAAATGACATTAGTGCTTACCTGGTGGTCTTCAGTCATCTGGCTATCAGTGTTAATGGATCCAGTCACCCCCATCTTCAGAGACAGTGTTCACTTGTAGGTATGTTTATAAATAAAAATAAGGCATGACATCAGAAATGTATGTGTGCAGGTGTAACACCACACACTTCTCACAGCAGAGATCCTTCTATTGTTTTTTTAATTTAATACAGAGATCAGTGGTGTGAGATGTGAATGAAAGCGTCATCTTGAAATAGTTACTGTCTCAGTTATTCATTTCCTTTTAAGAGGAGCATGCTGTTAATAAAGGACTAAATTTTGGGGAGTGTGGTAGTGAGACAGACTCATAGGTTCATAGGTGTTTACTAGGCTAATGACCACAAGGGTCTTTTTAAGGCTAGCCATGCATCCCAAATCACTGACAAGTTATACTACACTTTGATAAGTATAAACAGGGGCTTGGGAGATGAAACATTTAAAGGTTGCCTGTGTCCATTAGAGACATAGATGCCAATCCAGGGATGAATTTCCTTTTCACCATCCAATTGTCCAAGTTATACTTGAATTGGGTTAAGGAGGAACTTGGCTTTACATGGATGGCCTACCAGTTGCAGAAATGGGATAGTCTCTGGGATACATACCTAACTCTCCAGCAGGTCCTATTTATGTCACAAGCAAGGTTTAAGTCTTTAGAATTGCTAATTCTGGTGCTGTTTGTTTTGCAGATATGCAGGAGATCCATCAGAGTGGGGTCTGACAATGCCTTGTATGCCAGGCATAGATCTCCTCTCAACAGCCTGCAGGAAACAGAATACAGGGATAGGGCCTTGAGGTGGTCTGCATAGGACATGTTACTTATGCCCTGTATCCTTTTAGTGAGGATCCTCTGTGGGTGTGCTAATTCTTGGATTTGTCTGGTTAGGTATATAGCAATGGAGGCATTATACTCAATGATAGGTTTAATGAATGCCAAATACAGTGGAACAATGACTTCCTTGGATTTAGATGCCATACCTTTGTTTGTACATTGGGCAACACAGAATAATTTCCTCATTACTATAGACACATGATGGTCAAAGGCTAGATTACTGTCTATGTGTGTCCCCAAGTCCCTGACTACTTGGTCAACCCTTAGGGGTGTGTTATCAATATGATAGTTACCAGGGGTGAATGACTTCCTGAAGGATACTATTATGTATTTCTTGGCATTTAGTTTTAGTCCATGGCTCTGACACCAGTTGTTTGTTTGTATCAGCCCTTTCTGGAGAACATCTATGCCAATGTGGGACTCAATGACAGCTCCGAATTTGCTATCATCTGCAAATTTAGTCAGCCAGAAGTCATTGACATGGCCTTGACTTCAGAGAAGTAAATGCCAAGAAGAATCAGTCCAGGACCAGTCCCTTGGAAACTCCACTTGTGACTGGCCTCTTTGTAGAGGTGGACTCCCCAATTCTAATTTCCTGGGTTCTGTTTGCATGCCATTTGGATATCCACTGGGTGACATAAGTTTTTTTACCTAACCTTTTGAGTTTGTCAAAAATGGCCAAGTGGGTATTGGGTCAAATATATTAGACAGGTCAAAGTGGGCTGTGTGAGCTATTTTTCCCTCATCCGTTGCTTTGATAACCTTCTCCAAGAAGTCTACCAGGTTGAGTAGGCATGACTTGCCCTTGGCCAAGCCAAATTTGGTTGGGTCCAGTATCTGGATTTTTGCTATGTCATTATTGAACATTCCCATGATAATTCTTTCCATGTATTTGCAGTGTGAGACTAGTGAGACTTACGGATCTGTAGTTCCCAGGGTCTGTAGATGGCCCACCTTTGTGCAGAGGGATGACTGTTGCTGATTTCCATTCATGAGGCACATAGCCTGTTTGGATGCTACAGTTAAATAGCAATTGCAAAGGGCCTGATAGCTCATGTTTCAAGCTATTTAGAAGGTATCCTGGGATATTGTCTGGGTCTACCGATGCAGTATTCTTGGCTTTAGAGACAGCATCAAGGACCTACTCCCTAGTGGTAGTGGGGGTATATTTGATGGTATTTCTTTAGGAAAGGTTGAGGAGAAGAGAGGGGTAAAGTTGGAGCTAAATTTGTCAGCCAGCAGGTTTGCTATTTCTTCTGGCTCAGCATAAGTGACTCCATTTATAATGAGCTCTGCACACAACTGTGCACTACTTTTGAGGTTGCAGAGATAGCTAAAGAATGCCTTGTGGTTGTCCTTGGCCTGGGAGGACACATTTACCTCAAATTTGGCTTTGGTAGACTTTATTTGTCATCTGAGTTGTTTGTTTGGTTGAATTGGAGTGCTTTTATTCTGCTGGGTGCTGCACCTCCTAATTTTTTGCCATGATTTTCTTCTTTCTGTTATGCAGCCTATTGACTTTGTGATTCCACTGAGGTGCTTGTTTTTTAAATTAGTTCTGTACTTCTTCCTGGTTGGTAAAGCTGCCTCTATGGAGCTATTAACATGCTTGTATAGGGTTTCTGTGAACTGTTATGCATAGGCAGCAGTGCTGTCAGGTTTTATGGGGGCTTGAAATTTTGCCATGCTATAACTTTAATAGCAGGTAGTTAGCCTTAGAGTAGTTCCTGTGAAATCAAAAGGATATTCTATGATTGTTGCTAATTGATCATCAATTAGATCTGCCACGGAGGAGCATTTACATACAGTTACTTAATATGATGGTTCAGAGATCATATACTCTCACAGTCATGCTTGTTGCAATATTCCCAGCTTCCTTTAGGTGTATGCAGCTTCTGCTCTTGACAAATAATTAAATAAATTTTGATTACAGGGATAGTGCACTAATCAAAACTGGCGAAATCTAGGCACAATGCAGGAGAAAAGGACATTTTCATAGTTTAAAAAATCAAGTGTAGAATATATCTCTACTAAGTTGTCATTATACCAGAAATAAAATTGTATTACACACATATACAAATACATGTACACTCTCTCACACACACACACACACACACACACACACACACACACACACACACACACGAGCACACGCACGCAGACACACACATGCACAAATGCACATGCACACACGCGCACACACACACACACACACACACACACACACACACACACACACACACACACACACACACACACTATGTGTGTTTCACCAGAGAATATGCCATTTTTGTCATTGCACAAATATCCAGACATATCAATGCCCTGTCATTTCACTGTCACAGTCTTGTATGGTGCATTAAACCTAAATTCCATTTGAATTAGATATATGAGATGCAAGGTTAAAGACTACAACACATTTGCAATATATCCTTACTGATTTACTACTATACTCTAAAATTTGTCACTATACACTATAGCAGCCTTTTAGCTCAACTTGTATTTTTACTCATATCTGTTATTTATAGTATCAGCTTGCTTCAATGAGTATTCTATACATAGAATCTGTTTTACTTTTACATATATACAGAAACACCATATAATTGTAATGAAATCCTGGTAATGACCAGACATTACAGTTAACAATCATGAGTTTACATCCCCAGATTTGATCTCATGAAAAGATACTTTTATTTATTTTTATAACTGTAAATGTGTCGCCATGTAAAGGATGTGATGTGCTGCATTTGTATAGAATATATCTTTCCTATGCTGTCACTTCATTAAATGAAAGACATACGTATTTCCACATGACAAGGGAACATTTGTTTTGACTGAAACTTGAAGCATTGAAACTCCTTGTGCTGAAGGGAAATGCTTGCCAATCTGCTGATGCCAAATTCAGCATTTAATTGCATTGAATCTCTAATAAAATGATAGTTTTATGTGCATTGTATACATGAGTATCGTGGAGTCCAAATGATGGTTTATAAGATCTCAAAAGGAGATGTACATTTTAGATCTAGAACACAGGTAATAAATAAAGGCATTTCAGAGCTATCATCATCATCAGCCCCCCCCCCTTTTTACATTTTCTACATGGGGTTGGGGTATCGTGTTAACTGTCATCATCATCTCTCTCTCAATTAAATGCTACACTCCTGCCTTCTTTGACACTCATGGCTGTCACAGATCTTCTCTCACACAATCTATCCACCTGTTTGCTGGATGTCCTTGTTTCCTCTTACCTTCTTCCTGTCTGTCCCAAATCTTCTTCACCAGATTGTCTTCTGCTTTTCAGCACATGCGTCCGAACCACTGTAATCTGTTCTCTTTGTTTTTGTTTTTTTTTCTGCAATTGGAGCTATTTTTGCTGCTGCTCTTATGTCCTCATTTCTTCATCTGTCACACACTGTGCATCCTACCACCCTTCTCAGGCATTTCCTTTCCATCACCTCAAGGTTCCTCATCTGCTCTGCCTTTACTGCCCAGGTTCCTGCACCATACAATAGTACTGGCTGCACCACTGTCTTGTACACCTTACTTTCCAGCTTCTTGGGAATTCTTCTATCATAGACTACACCTGAGACTCTATTCCAGTTGGCTGCAGCCCCTCTGATTGTAGCTTTGACTTCTTCATTTAGACTTCTCTTCTGCTCAACCACCTCTCCCAGATATTTGAAATGTTTAACCTGATGCACTATCTCCCCTTCTATCTCAATTTTCAGCTTCTCCTGATTTCCCCAATTTGCTGCCATTACCACTGACTTTTCTGTGCTAAGTTTCATCCCATATGCCTTCAGTTTTGCATTCCATTCTCCTATCATTTGCTAAAGTTCTTGCTAAGAGTCTGCCTGTAATGGCACATGGTCTGCATACAGGAACTTTGTTAATCTGTCCACTCTGGTCTGTTTGCTAATGTAGTCCATCACCAGTATGAACAGCAGTGGGCTCAGAGCTGAACCCTGGTGCACACTCATTCCCACTAGGATCCCCTCTATTGTAACAAACACTGATCGTACTTGAGTCATTGGGTCCTTGTACATAGCCTGCACTAATTCTACCAATCTTTCTGGGACATAGAACCACCACAGTACTGCCCAAATCAGCTTTCTTGGGACCTTGCAATATGCTTTCTCCAAGTCTAGGAATGCCTAGTTGGACTCCTTCCTCATCTCTAGCTTCATTTCAGTTATCTGTCTCACTGCAAACATTGGTTCAGTTGTACTGCATCCTGATCTGAATCCGAACTGCTCAACTCCCACCTTACATTCTACTACTTTGCTTATCCACTTATCAGTCACCCACTCCAGAACTTTCATGCAACGTGTCAGGAGTCTGGTGCCTTTGTACTGCCCACATTTTTGGATGTCCCCTTTGTTCTTGTACACTGGCATGAGTATGCTTATTATTCAGTCATCTGGAATACACCTTTCTCTTCACACTGCTATGAGTACTCTCAGGAGCCATTTCTCCCCTATCTCATCAAGCATCTTTATCACATTTGCTGTGACCTCACCTGAGCCTGCTGCTTTCCCTGACTTCATTTTTTAGTGCTATTATTACTTCTTCTAGGGTGGGCTCCTCCTCTTCTCTCATTATAGGCTGTTTCTGGGACAGTGCAGCTACTTTTGGGGGTTTTCTTCATTCAAAAGCTGCTGAAAATACTTCTTCCATCTGCCTTTGATGTCCTGTAGACTGGTGAGCAGGTTGCTGCTGGCATCCCTTATGAATGGTGTTTGACTATCCTCTTTAGCTTTTTGTTTTTGTCTTGCAACCCAATATAGTTTCTTTGTACCACCTACTGAGTCACTTTCCCAAAGCTAGTAGAGTGCCTCTGATGCCTGTTCTTTGCTATTGGAACTCCATTCTTAGCTTCTTTGTTAGTCAGACAGTATTCATTCCTAGTCTGGTCTATCTATTTTTTTGTATCTCCCACTTTTCCCTGCCCTCCTTTTTTTTTTGATAGCTTCCTGGACTTCTTTCATATGCATTTCACTGTCATAGTCTGGCATGCTACATTATACATGGTTTCCTTCAGGGGTAGGAATGAGGGAAGCATTGCACACATTTAAAATGTATCTTTCATTAATTGTGTTTAAGCTGTTAAGTAAAATTTTATATATTTCTTATGTACAGGGATATTTTTCCCAGAATTTTTACCCCTCTTCCCACACTTAAAAACTCATATGCAGTGAAGAACATTGCATGAAGACCAAGCTGTATATATGTGCCTTTATATCTCAATTAATCTCAGCACTTTTCTAGAATATTTTGATGAATAGTGTCATATAGGCTTTTATACTATACTATATAGCCATTTGGGTATTCTGACCCCCCCCCACACACACACACATTAAGATCCCATCAACCATGTGCATCCCACATTTTTCATGCAGAAACACTTCATGACTTTCTGAATCTCATCAGTGCCATGTGTCTATTACATCAAACAAAAATAATACATTTCTTTTAAAAATATATTCAATTTTTTAACAACAATCACAATATATCAAAGTAAACATATTAAAACATAACAAATAGAAGTTATTTACAGTTGTCCATACCAAGGTTTTTGTTATAAATTAATACAAATGGGGTCTATATCATATGAGCGAATCGCACAAATTGGGTACACTCATAATATCTAATGTACCGGACCTCGAAGTGTTTTTTCTGAGATTGTGGGATAGTGAAGAATGGGATATTTGCCCTTTCCTCACTGTAGTGCAATCTTGGAGTTTAAATATATATTTAGCGGGGGTGTGGGGGCACAGCCCCCCACAATAGGAAGTTTGAGATTATGTATGTTCGATATTATGAGCGTTCGCAATTTGTGTGATTCGTTCATATGATATAGACCCTACAAATGTTATTAGTATTTTCCAAATAAATCATTCAACTATGTCTATGCAACATATTGATGCATGATACTAGGTGTTCACATCTTAATGTTTATAAATTCTTTTTTGCTTATACATTTGGCTAGATTTATAAATTCAGATAATAATATAATATTTTTACATACTTTTCTTTGCAATCACTAAAACTGACCATAAAAAGAGACACTTGTGTTTTTGGAATAACTTCTGGAAATGGAGCATTAAACAATATGAATGAATTTGTTATTATGAATTTATCTGACCACAAAGCTTGTGAATTTTTTTAAATTCTTGCCAAAAACTAGTAACATCCCATATGTTTTTGATAAATATGACTTATCTTTACTTATATTACTATTGATGTTAAATTAAAATTCTAATATCTTTGGGATATTCTTATAAGAGAGTCTAAAGACACTTTTAATATATAATTTACAAAATCTCTACAGCTTTGCAGACTAAATCAATTATTCTGTTTTAAACTATATCTGGCTAATACATATTCTTCTGAATGTGTTTTATTGCCATTTGTGAACTGGTGCCAAATTATCAAACTGCTATCTTTAAAATCTAGTATTTTTCTTAAGTTATGAGTTGTTAAACAATCAATGGTGAATGCTATGAGGAATAGTACGAAAGCAAAGTTTTTATTTTATAAGTATTATTTAAATATCTCTTAAATGTTGATAAAATATAATTAATCAAAGGGATAGAGAAACATTTGTATTCACTAGACACAGTGGTCTATTAATATCCAATAAAATGTATTATGTATAATTTATATATGAAAATCAACCGTTAATTTATTATTCCTTAGTAATATTTTTCTTGGATTAACTTTAATTTAGAATCACATGAATTATTTAATAATTGAGCTATAATTGGAATACTATCTGCTTTTATATACAGATTAAAATTTGGGAAGCCTTTCCAGCTTTTTATGTGCCATTCTAATGAAATCCTAGGTTTATTTGGGAACCATAGAAATTTAAGTAACATAATTTATTTAACAAAAAACTTTTATTAGGAGACATGATCAAAGAGTGAATATAAAACATTTTGGTAATATTATCATTTTTATTAATATAAGCCTGTCTTATAAGACTGTCTTCCAGTGTAATTTCCTAATATTAGTTCTGTACTACTTGACGTTATAATAACTCCTAAATAATGAATTTGATTATTATCCCAATTAAAATGAGTATACTTTTTTAGATATGAATTTAAATCTTTATTAATTAGCAATGTATTGGATTTGTTATGGTTGAATTTCAGTCTAAAAATATTTTCAAAACATTCAAAACATTGCATAGCTTTAATTATATGTTGTAATAATGAACCAATACTACAAATAGTTAATAACATAACATATCATCAGCAAATAATTGTATTTTAGAAGAGTAATTCTCATGTACAGCTTAGTGGTGCAGTGGTAGCATTGCCACCTCACAACAAAAGGTTCTCCGGTTCAATTCTCAGCTGGAGTGCTTTCTGTGTGGAGTCTGCATGTCCTCCCTGCATTCGTGTGAGTTTCATCTGGGTACTCCAGTTTCCTCCCACTTTACAAAGACATGCATTTCTTCTCAGGCTTCTGCTGAAAATTGCCTTCATTCAGACTTTCCTGGTTAACAAATGTTAAATAAATAAAATGTTTTATATTTTTATTAGATCCAATATGATTTGCAAATGGTTCAATACAAAGAGTGAATAACAAAGAAGAAAGTGGGCATCCTTGTTTTGTACCCTTTAAACTTCTAAATGATTTGGACAGGAAAAATCATATTTTAATGAATGCAAATGCAACATTATATAATAGCTTGATTAAATTAATAAACTCTACAGAAAAGTTATATTGTTCTACAACTTTAAACAAATAATTCCAATTTACAGAATTGAATGCTTTATCCAAATCTAAACATATAATGTAAAGTTCTCTTTTTATTAGCAAAATCTATCAATCCATCTCCACCTTAAACACATCTGTCACTCCCACTGCAGATCTCACTGCTGTCAAACTACCCTTGTACATATCCTGTACCACTCTTACATACTTCTCTGCCACTCCTGACTTCCTCATACAATACCACACCTCCTCTGTACGCACCCTGTCATATGCTTTCTCTAAGTCCACAAAGACACAATGCAACTCCTTCTGACCTTCTCTGTACTTCTCTGTCAACACTCTCAGAGCAAACATCGCATCTGTAGTGCTCTTTCCTGGCATGAAACCATACTGCTGATCACTAATCATCACCTCCCTTCTTATCCTAACTTCTACTATTCTTTCCCATAATTTCATGCTGTGACTGATCGATTTTATCCCTCTGTAGTTACTACAGCTCTGCACATCACCCTTATTCTTAAAAATCAGTACCAAAACACTTTTTCTCCACTCCTCAGGCATCCTCTCACTTTCCAAGATTTCATTAAACAATCTGGTTAAAAATTCCACTGCCATTTCTCCTAAACACCTACAAGCTTCCACAGGTATGTCATCTGGACCAACAGCCTTTCCATTCTTCATCTTCTTCATAGCTATCCTTACTTCCTTCTTGCTAATCTGTTGCACTTCGTGGTTCACTATCGCCACATCATCCAACCTTCTCTCTCTCTCTCATTTTCTTCATTCATCAGCCCCTCAAAGTACTCTTTCCATCTATCCAACAGACTCTCCTTGCTTGTGAGTATGTTTCCCTCATTATCCTTTATCACACTTACCTGCTGCACATCTTTACTAGCTCGGTCCCTCTGTCTAACCAATTGGTACAGGTCCTTTTCTCCCTTCTTAGTGCCCATCCTTTCATACAACTCTCCATACACCTTATCCTTAACCTTTGCCACCTCTCTCTTTGCTATGCACCTCATCTCCTTATACTTCTGTCTACTTTCTTCATCTCTCTGACAATCCCACTTCTTCTTCGCCAACCTCTTTCTCTGTATACTCTCCTGTACTCCTCATTCCACCACCAGATCTCCTTGTCTTCCTTCCTCTGTGCAGATGTTACACCAAGCACCTTTCTAGCAGTCTCCCTTACTAGCTCTGATGTAGTTACCCAACTCTAAAAGTGTAATGTTTATAATTACAAGATTTAGATTGTCATAAATTATGAATGTTTCTCAAATTCATTCTATTAACAAAGTAATTAAAGTGTTTTGCAACTGAGGATAATCTGAGTTTTCTATTAGTATTAGTGTCATTCTCCAATAACACACAATTAAAATCTCATGTTATAATTACTTCACCCTTCATATAAAAAGTTATAATATTTAAGTACTTTCTAGAAACTTTTGCTCCAATTCCAGGTATCCAATAGGAGTTAAACAAGTGTATCATACTTTTTTCCAATTTCTATTACCAACAAACCTAACATCCCATTCTTATCTAAATAGGAATCAATTACTTTTGGAATATTCAAAGAAATTTTCCATAACATAAGAGTGTCTCTTCTTTTGTTCTAAAGTGAGACCCAACTAGAATTTAATAATCTTTAAAAAAATTCTATCCACATCTTTGAAAAGCAGGTGTGTTTCTTGCCCAAAAAATGTACCTTATGAAGTTTCAGATATTTCAATAGACTACATCAGGGGTGTCCAACCTTTTCAGTAGCAAGGGCCACATTGAGTCAACAGAAATGGTCTGGGGGCAAACGGCAAGTGAGGACCAAAAAAAAAAAAAAAAAGGTCTCACATTAACTGAAGAGCAAAAAAAACACAACAAAAAGACACACCAGGTTTATGCAGACTAATGTGGCTGTATTGTAGGTGAATTTGCAAAATAAATAAATAAATTACTAAATGCATAATATCTCATTCTAATTATTTAAAAAAACAGTTAAATCTAACATCTTAGTTTATTTGTAAAAAAAAAATTAACAGGTACAAACCTTGGGTCTAATCCCCTCTAATAGTGCAATAATTTACTACAGGAAAGTCTTAATTGCACATGGCAACTGAAATCAACTATTTCATAAATAGTAGCTGAGTAACTTAATATTTATCAGACTGAACAAGGAGAAGGTCACTGTAAGCTGCCTGTCAGGTGCCAGGATCTGCCACATAATGCAAGCACTCAGGTCACTCCAAAGCAAGTACAAATATGACTCCATCATTGTCCATGCAACAAAGTTAGAACATGTCCTCCTTCTGTGAAAAAAAGAGAAAGCCTTTTTGGGACAGGGGGATGTGTTATATATTATTAGCAGTTTTGTTTCATTTCTACTCCATGTTTTCCCTTTCTCACAGAATGGGAAATGAGCAAAATTTATGTGATGTTTCAAATGTGAAAGTAATTTTTTGTTTATTAAAGATTAAAATGCAACAGTTACATAAAATATAGAAAATAATTTTGTCCTAAAATCTTAGGACATTTGCCATTTTTACAACTGTTTTGCAGGACACAACTGCCCAATGCGGGACTGTCCCTAGCAAAGTGGGACAGGTAGTAACCTTAGTCCAGATTTCTTGATCTAGAAGAGGTACGACTGCAACTACACTATTAAACTCCTAACCACCAGCTAAACTCCTAATCATCAGCTACCACCTATAATGTAATACTGCATTCAAAAGTGCACACACAATACTTTTATTTCTTGTAACAAATTCCTGACTGAAAAAGGGATACCTTTATGGCACTCCACCATCCTTTAAATAAGCAAAGGAAGGCGTCTGGGGGTAAAGCCCATAGCGAAGGGAGAAAAAAAAATTAAAAAAAGACATAAGCACCACATACATGTAACACCAGAATGTAATCCGAACTCAAACTGCTTCCAGTTTGTAACTGTTTCTTTAAAAACAGTGTAGTAGCACATGGATCCAGTCTATGTAGAGGAGGTCTTGCGCATGCTCAGTAAATTTGGGCCGTGTCAAATTAAACCGAGTCCAACTGTCTGTCAATGGGCAGGAGGGACAAAGAAGAACAGAAAAGGCAAATAAACTGAAATATAAGCAGACGCTCCGTCCCTTCAAGATAAAGGGCACCAGGTCCCTCAAATAAGACCAACATTAAAAAGAAATAGCGCCTCAAGTATTCCTACTCTTAGTTTGAAAACTTCACAATGAAACTGCAACAATTACAAATAAAAAAAAAGAGCACATTACAAATAAAAAAGACAACTCATATTAATAAAGTATACTAAAGACAAACTATATGCCTTTACTCAAAATATCACTTCCTATGAAACAGCAGACACTCACAACATATCGGCCCGAGTGTCAGACAAACCTAGAGGCAAAAGCAGCTGAATGAAACTTTCCTTTTCGTGAAGGAACGCCACTCTGCCAGCTATCACCAGTCATTTTATAACATCATTAAACCGTTTCAAACAGCGAGCGGTGACAACCAACTCGAGATATTTAGTGTTTAAAAGTCTCAACGCGAGCTGTCTTTACCTGCCAACTGTCTTCGCAATAATAAGGCTGACTGAGACTCCGTCATGGCTTACAGCTGACTATCAAGGTGAATGGAAATGTAGTCTTCCTCTAGTGAAAACAGAGTTTATTAAACTAAGACTGGCATAGAAATCAAACACAAGATCTACCTCTGTTCCTCTGAAGAGTTTTTCAGTTCTCTCCTTCCCTCTCCGCACCTGCGCAGTTAAACTCCAGAAACAGCTAGAGTCGTAACTGTAGCACAAATAAACAGTTTTACATGGTTTCACCAGTTCCTCTTTACTAAAGTTTAAACTTTAAGCTTTACTTACCTTTTGCTATGTTGTAGTGTAGTTGGTGTGTACTCCGAAATAAAATATAATTAAATCCTCTCTCCACGATCCTCGCTCCTTCCTTCAGCTTTAAAAAACGACCGAACGGTGTTTTCGCATGCATGAAAAAAGCGTGAAAAAAAGAAAGTTGGCGCATGCGCATAACAGCAAAAGTACGCGGACGTGTAAACACACGGAAAAAAAGTTAAATTAAAATTAAATTTACATTTAAGGGTCGCGGGCCGCATGGAAGAGCTCCGAGGGCCGCATGCGGCCCGCGGGCCGCGGGTTGGACACTCCTGGACTACATCATTTTACTGGGTTATTTAAACCATTAATGTTCGACGACATACATTTATAACCTGCCATTTATATTAGACAAAACTTTATATATAATATGACATTAGACAAAAACAGATAAGAACATTTCTTTTTATAACAAGCCTTGATATGGACAAGGACCTATTGACTAAAACAAAATAACCAATACTAAGAACAAATCTATCCCCATCATGAAATAACACATTCCTAGTTTGATGGTGTAGTCATACAACTCCTAATCAACCTTGCCATAAATTATCTAACCTTACCTTATTAGTACTACTTCTATGTCAGTGCTAACATAAGTTTTAAATTATATATATAAACTTACTCAGTTTTAGTTTGTTCAAAACATATTAACTTTACTTCAGTATATGTACGTAATATAACTCAATATGTTTAAAACTGATAATCTACCCTTGCTAAATAACATTATTATTGTCTATTTACAGAATCCAAATGTTTAAATAAGATATATTATTAATGGAGCACCTCTTAGTAACATATTTTTTTGACTTTTATACATATAATTAAATAAAATAGTATCTCTTTCTGGTATCACCAGTATGGAACACATATGCTTATTTCTTTCACATAACCATGTTGTCAAAACCTCTTTTTAGATAATCATACATTTTTTAGGATTAAATTAATCATAGAATACTATTATCAGGTCTTGAGTTGCCCTTTGTGAGTAATACATCATCTTATTTTCATCACAAAGCCATGTTGACAGGACCCCATCTTGTCCAAAGATACTATTTTCGGGTTTTATTACTTTGAATTGTGTAACTTCCAAAATCCCTGCAATCGAACTCATGTTGACCTTAGTATTTATTTTGATATAAAACTATCATGCGATAGTCTAAGCCTTATAACATAAACACGTAATACCGAGTGCTCTATTTCATAACTTTGTTATATCTTGACCTCTAAAACTATCAACCTGAACAGAAAAATTAAACATTAAAGTACCAATGGATCAGATCACAACAGATATAAATAACTAAAAGTCTAACTATGCTTTATCAGAAAGAAGAATATATATAATGTCAACCTCTTTTTAATCAATACATATAAGATGTATTTAGACACCAACGCAATACTTGTTATATATTTCAAATATGCCCAATCTACTATTTGTCATACTCAATCATATATATTAATTTGTAGGCAAGCCAAACTAAACACTAGTGTGTAATCAGTCCTATATATGAATACAGATAGCTATGTATGCACATAACATAAACAAAAGGATCAACACTGGCTACATAGAGTATCCGAATGAATGAGAAAAATGCATTGCTAACTGTATTAAAAAACAAATACAGAACTTATTAATACATAGACTTACGTTATTTTATCAAGTATATGACTGTACCAGCCTACCAATGCATCTATTTTAGTATTATTTTTATAGTCAGTAAATACATTTAAACATTGCATTATTAACAACAATTAAAAACTGCATGTTCTATCATTTGCAATCATAAATATAAGTTTAGAATATTATATTATTGTATATTATAAAATGTACGTTACCTCATAGTTTTAGTATATAGAAGAATATATTACTCTGACGCTCAGTTCAGTTTTACTGTATGCATTAATTACAATGCATATTTTAAGAGCTTCTTTACTAACTTACTATTTTTAAACCATATAACTTATTTTTTGTGTGACGCGTCTAAAAGAACAAATTGCATATGTGAAGTACCAAATCTTCACTGACAAGACAAAAGCATATTAGTCAGTGTAGTTCAAGCAGAGTTACACATACATTCTTATACTGTTAAATGCATATTTACAGCATTCTTTACTAAAAAAAACTAAAGAAGCTTTTAAAGTGCTTCATTTGAAACCTAAAAATCTCTTTTTTATTAGCCTTCTACAATAAAACCCTCATATTTAATGTTCACCTTATTTAATTTAGTCTTCTTTTCTGCCTTGATGATCTTGTGAATGTATTTCCTATTTCACAGGAAGTTTAAAGGTCAAACAGTTTTCCTTAAGCTGCAGCAAGTCTAAAATATTGTGGCACTTCTGTGAGTGAAAAACAGCTTGAGACTCATTCTAAGGCCTAAAAATGACTTAAATAAGCTTCAGGAGGGAAAACAGTTTTAAGCTTCACTTTTAGAGTTGTAAAATGCTTTTGACTGCATCTGCTGAGCAGTAGCAGTATAGAAAGCCATTTTAAATGTACTTTTACATGAATAATTGACAGAAAATCTGTTCTGTAAAAAAACAAACAAACAAAAAAATAAATAAATAAACAACCATACATCTCTCATTTGTCATTGAAAAGCAGTTCTGCTCTTCCATACAAGCCATGTGATCTTTTAAACAACCATATATTTAGTAAGAGAAAAGAAAGGGAGAGAGAGAGAATAAGAAAGAAAATAAACAAAAACAGGGACACTGCACATATTACACATCATGAAAATAACAATGTTATAGAACTTGCTTTTCTAAAATATCTAATATTTACTTATTATTAATATAGAACCAATATGTTATACCTTTTAATTACACTATACAGTAATGGTACTTTGTAAACTATTATTTGAATATGAATATTACAATTAACCCCAGGAGAACTAACCCCCTAACTTTTGCTCATGTTATTCAACAGTAACACATAGATTTATCATAGGTTCATAGATGTTTACTAGGCTAATGGCCCTGGGGCCTTTTCAAGCCTAGCCATAGGATTACCCTGGCATTGTGCCTTCCAACCTTAGTTCCCAGTGTTTCTGAGTAGAGCCACTGGACTTATCCCCGGAGTGAATTTTCTATTTCTCATCCACTCATCAAAATTTCTCTTGAAGAGGGTCAGTGAGCTGCTCTGCTTGATATGTATAGGAAGTCTGTTCCATAGCATGGGCAGTCTTTGGGTTATGAACCTGTCCCTCCAGTACATTCTTTTGATTGTGTTAATGAGGTTGAGGTCTCTGGAGCATGTGGTGCAGAGGGATTGGGATTTCCCTAGATGTAGCATTTCTAGCAGAGCTGGGTCAGACATGGCTTTGTAAGTCAAGCAGAGATCGCCTTTAAGTAGGCGATATAAGACAGAGAATAGTTGGAGTTTTTTGAGTCTGTCCATATAGGACAAGTGTTTAAGGCCTAGGATCCTCTTTGTGAGGTACTTTTGCAGCCTCTCCAGTTGTTGCAGGTGTCTAGTGAGGCACATGCCAAATGGGGCATTGTACTCAATGAGTGGCCTAATGAGGGAAGAGTAGAGGGAGACAATGACCTCCTTCATGGATGCAAAACCCTTAGTAATGAGACGTGCCACATAGAAGGACTTTATGACCACAGTAGCAATGCGGTGATCAAACGAGAGGTTGCTGTCAACCTGTGTTCCCAGATCTCTTATAATGCCTTCTGCATTCAGTAGACTACCATCAATGTGGTAATTCATGGGAACTGGGTTTTTCTCAAAAGGGATAACGACAGAATTTTTGGTGTTGAGCTTAAGGCCATGGTTCTGACACCAGTCGTTGGTCTCAGTGAGACCATTCTGTAGGATGTCAACATCACTTGGAGAGTTAATAATAGCTCCCAACTTGCAATCATCTGTGAACTTTGTCAGCGAGATTCCCTTTGTGTTGGCCTGGTATTCAGAGAAATAGAAACCAAACAGGAGAGGACTCAGGACCGAACTCTGTGGGACTCCACTCGTGACTAGTCGGCAGTCTGACTTGGAGTCAGCTACTTTCAGACTGTGGGTTCTATCTGTGAGCCAATTTGTAACCCACCTACTGATATAAGAGTTGATGACTAACTTAGTGAGTTTTTCTATGATTCCTGAGTGGGGAATGGTATCAAAGGCCTTGGGCAGATCAGGGTAGGTGGTATGAAGCACCTTGCCTTCAACCACAGCTCTGGTGACTAAGTCAAAGAAGTTGACCAAGTTGAGCAGGCATGATTTACCCTTCACAAAACCAAACTGTGTGGGATCCAGACTTTGGAGACTCCCTATATCCTTGTTTATTAGGTCCATGATGATGCTTTCCATAGCTTTGCATATCAGACTCATCAGGTTAATGGAGCGATAGTTCCAAGGATCTGTAGTCACTCCTCCTTTGTGGAGAGGGATGAATGTAGCAGTGCGCCATTCTGTAGGAACAAAGCCTGAGGTGAGGCTGTGATTGAACAAGGTGCACAGGTGAGGTGCCAGTTCACTCTGTAGTTCATGTAGAATACAGCCAGAGATATTGTCAGGTCCCATAGAAGCTGTATTTATCGCCTTGGACAGTGCTGTTTTAATCTGTGCAGCAGTAATACTGGGTGCCTGGTAATTTACTGGTATGATGATTGGTCCTTTGGTGGGAGGGGTAAAGTTGGCACTGAATCTGTCGGCCAGTATATTGGCAATATCTGTTGGATGTACCATTGTGCAGTAGTGCTGAGCAAATCTGGATATTGCCGTGGAGATTCTTTACATAACTATAGAAGGCCTTGTGGTTGACTTTACTGTCTGCTGCAGTTCTGTTTTCATAGCTAGCTTTAGAGGATTTGATGAAGGATCTCATCTTTTTGTTGAGGCTGATAAGGGAGTTTTTCCAGTCTTGGGACTTCACCTTATTCCGCATCAGTTTCCTCTTTCTGTTGTAGAGTTTGTTTATGGCAGGGGACCACCAGATCATATTAAATAAACAACTGTGTATTAAAAACATTATCTGTGAGAACAAATAAAAAAGTTTTACCTAGTTTCAGATGATATTCTTATTTAGATGTTAATGAGAACAAGAGTATACTAAGAACTTACAACTTACCATTATATGTTGTCATTTGTTTCTAGTTTTTTTTATTTTGCTTCTCTTTTAAATTCCATACATTTCTTGTGGCTTGCCTCTTTAAACTTGTCAGTGCCCAGTTCATATCTTCAGTTTTGTCCAGAAATGTCTTCTTTTGAACAAAATGCACTGCTTCATTTAAGGGGTTAAATGTATTTTGTCCCTCATGTAAGAATATCCTTTTTTTAGCCAGGAGCACAATCTGTTTTTTTGATGTTTACTTTCTTTGAGCTTTTAATGAAGGGAAGACATGCTTTTCTTTTAGTCATAACAGAAGTGGAATAGTAATTTCAAATCTTATGGAGTTGTCTCTTATTTTTACAGGTGAGTTAACTCAGGCTGTCTTCAGGACTAAGTCTTTATCTTAACTTGACATGAATTTTACTATAACTGATCTAGAAGAAGGTGGATTATTTTTAGAGGTGTGTTTCACAGAGATCTACATACTCTCTCAATTCCAAATGAGAGAGCTTCAGGTAAGTTTATGGACTTAGGAAGCCAGTTATTTAAAAATAAAACCTTGTTGCCTCCTTCTTCCTTCTCTAGTATTCCATAGATTCCTATATTATTTCTTCTTGGCCTACTCTCCAGGTCTATTTTTTCTATACGTTCAGTATTTTGTTTTGTAAATAAATTCAATGTGGTTCTCATTTTCAGCTATTCTCCCATCCATATAATTCACCGCTTCTTCAGTTGCTGTCATTTGCTGTGATTGTTGTTTAATCACCTCATTTAATAACTCTATCTGTTTCTTATTTTCTTCTTTAAAATTATCAATTGCACCTCCAATGTATCTATTTTTGAAGCAAAATCCTGGATACTAGATAGTATAGACTGCAGTTCGTCTTTCATTATAGATTCTTGTGGAGCTCCTTTTGAGTGACTCGTAATAATGAAGCATAAAAACATTCTGACAGGAAAAAAGTAACAGAAAAATCACCATCTAGATTTTTCTGTAAAAATCTTATAGATAACTACTTAAATATTAATCTTCCAGTGAAAAAAAGACTTTAAAATAATTTTTTGATAAAAAAATCCTGTCAGAATAAATCAAAATAAGCAGAACAAAGTTCCAGTGCTGCTAGCAGCTCTCCATCATGGTTATGCCCCCACCCAATAATTTCTCATAACACTGGCATGCCTGTCAGTATGAATGATATAGTAAAACACACATATTTTTGCTGCCTAATGAATGCCTCACAGTTTTTTGCCCAAGTCACAAAATGTTGATCGCAAAACATTTTTTTTTTGTTGCAGGGCTCAAACTCCATTAGGTTCATAGGTGCATAGGTAAGTACTAGGCTATCTGCCCGAGGGCATCTATAAGCCTAGCCAGAATGTGTTATCTTTCGCCGCCCCCTTAGATTAGTACCCTGTGCCTCGGTCCAGCAGAGCCATTATTTACCTGTGCCTCTGTCCAGCAGAGCCACTGCAGTGATCCCTGGGGTAAATTTTCTGTTTCCCATCCACTCGTCAATGTTTCTCTTGAAGAGTGTTAGTGAGGGGCTCAGCCTAATGTAGATTGGAATCCTATTCCAAAGCATGGGGAGTCTTTGGGACAGGAATCTATCCCACTAGCATGTTCTATTTATCATTGTGGTGAGGTTTAGATCCCTAGAGCATGTAGCTCTTGGGGATTTATTTTTTTTTAAGTGGAGCATGTCCATCAATTCTGGGTTGGACATGGCCTTGTATATCAGGCAGAGATCACCTCTGAGTAAGCTATATGCAACAGAGTACAGTTGGAGTTTCTTCAGTCGGGCTGCATAGGGCATATGTTTGAAGCTAGTAATCCTCTTGGTGAGGTACTTCTGTGGTCTTTCCAGCTGTTGCAGGTGTCTTGTAAAGTACATCCCCAATGGGGCATTGTACTCTATGATGGGTCTGATGAGTGATGAAAGAGGGGCACAATAACCTCTTTTGTTCTAGATGCAAACCCTTTTGTGATTAGGTGGGCCACATAGAAGGATTTTCTAACCACCTTGGCAATATGATTATCAAAGGAGAGATTACTATCTACTTGGGTCCCCAGATCCCTTATTACATTTTCTGTATTTAGGGGACTACCATGTATGTGGTAGTTCACCGGCACTTTGTTTTTCCAAAGGAGATGACTATGCACTTTTTGGCATTTAGCTTGAGGCCATGATTTTGACACCAGGTATCTGTCTCAGTGAGACCCTTCTGGAGGATGTCTGTATCAGCTGGAGAGTCAATTATGGCCCCCAGTTTGCAGTTGTCTGCGAACCTGGTCAGCCATAGTCCTCCTGTGCTTGCCTGTACCTCAGAAAAGCATATACAGAACAGGAGGGGTCCCAGGACTGAGCCCTGGGGGACACCACTTGTAACTGGTTTAGAGTCGGACCTAGAGCCTGCAACTCTTACCGTGTGGGTTCTGTCCATGAGCCAATTGGCAACCCATCTCGTGACGTAGGGGTTTATGTTCAGGCTGGTGAGCTTGTCAATAATAACAGAATGGAGAATGGTGTTGAAAGCCTTTGCAAGGTCTAGTTAGGCTGTATGAACCTCCTTTCCCTCTTCTAAAGCCTTGGTAACTGTCTCAAAGAAGTCCACCAGGTTTAGGAGGCATGCCCTTAACAAAGCCACACTGAATAGGGTCCAATGTTTGAAGGTTCCCAATGTCTTTGTTAATGAATTCCATGATGATGTGCTCCATAGCCTTGCAGACCAGGCTAGTCAAGCTTACAGGGCGATAGTTCCCGGGGTCCATTGTGGCTCCACCTTTGTGGAGAGGGATAACTGTTGCTGTGCGCCACTCTATGGGTATATGGCCTGTAGAGAGGCTGAGCTTGAACAGTGTGTTTAGGTGAGGGGTTAGTTCATTTTGGAGCTCATGTAAGACACAGCCTGGGACACTGTCTGGTCCCATTGAAGCTGTATTTTTGGCTTTGGATAGGGCTGTTTTAACCTGTGTGTCAGTGATTGCTGGGGCACTACATTCTTCTGGTATGGTTGTGTGCCCTTTAGGGGGTGAGAGGGGGTTGAAGTTTGCACTAAACCTGTCTGCCAGAATGTTGGCAATATCAGTCGGCTCAGTGTATTTTGTGCCATTCTGCACTAACTCAGGGCAGATCTGAGAGTTTCCACTTAGGTTCTTGACATAGCTAAAGAACGTTATCCTTGGAGTCCTTGGCAATTTTTCTTTCGAAGTTAGCCTTGGATGATTTTATGAGGGATCGTAGTTTCTTGCTGATACTAATCAGGGATGTCTTTCCTTCTTGAGATTTTACTCTTTTCTGCATTAGTTTCCTCCTTCTGTTGTATAGCTTGTTTATGCCAGGGGTCCACCAGACTGGTTTCCTTTTCTTGGAGGAGTGAGTTTTGGTTTTGCTTGGGATAGCATGATCCATGAATTCTTGCAGGTGCTCATAGAGTGCCTTTGTAAGGGATTCAGCAGCTGCTGCAGATTTTGTTGTGAACAGCTAATGAAGTATGGAAATATCTGATGCAGCAACAGCATATCTAAAGTTATTATACTTAAATGTTACCCATTAAGGCAACTGCTTTAAAAAATAGTAACATCTAAGCATATCCTTGTTTACTTTTGTGAAACTTGTTGTTAGCTGTTTGGTACGAGGTATTTTTCAACTATGCTTCTAGAATTAATTTCCAGTATTGGCAAAGACACATAATTGACTCTTGTGTATCTGATATTAAAGCTGTAGATTATGCACATCGACTGATTTTTTTTTCTAACTGGTATTTCATTTCAGCAGAGGAGAGCTATTATGTACAGTGTCAGAAAAGTTGAGTACAGGGGAAAGCAGTAGGCTTTTTGATATTTTCAATGTCTATGACAATTTAAAATACATTCAGTAGTTCCCCTTTTATTGTTAAGCTCTACTTTCTTCAAGTATAAAATATAAATGCGTCATTTGTTCATCTGTCTTGGCAACCTCACCTAAAATTGCAACCAATGTTTTTAACACTCCTAAAAAACTCATAGTTATGAGTTAATTCCAGTCAAGTAATTCATTTACCTGAATGTTCCATGTTTTGCTCTCTGTATTAGGTATATAATATGGAAAGAAATTAGCATCAAGAAATGAAGACCACATGCTTATTACTAAAAAGTATAATTGCTGAGCATGATAGCACTTGCAGAAATTTAAAAAAAATGTGTATTTTGGGAAATTTGGAGATGAACATGAATATGGCACCACTCAATTTTGAACTTATTTCAGACTGCCATCAGTATCACTTGCAAATATTTGTCAAAACAAGAAGACATTAGAACTGGTGCTGTTAACTTCAAACATAATGTCAAGATGAAAGTTCTTAAATGTTGGCTGCTGTTTTGAGATAAAAGGCTATATACCTGTAAAAAATACATGAGTATTTATGTTTAGAATATATGTTGTATTTATGAGTTTCTGTAGCCATATGATGCTTCAAAGCCTGTTTATTCTACATTTTTTTCAGATATATGTTGTTGTTCATCCATTGTTATCAACGATGACCAAAGACATCATGTCAAGGAGATTGACTGAGTACGGTGTCTCTGACTGGTGCTGATCAGTCCAATGCGAACTCGGAAATCTCTGCCACACGTCAGGCATGGGTGGTCTGTTGGATTGGTTGACAAAGAGCTGGCTGTGAATTTGTACAGATCATGCTTCCTCTGCACCTCTGTGGTCATGCTGTGCTCATAGGAGGTAGTGCCTTTGCTGATGCAGCTTCGTCAGGTGAGGCGGTCTTGTGCTAGGGTTTCCCAGGAGTCTGGGTCAACGCCAAAGCTCTTCAGAGAGATGTTCAGCATGTCCTTGAAGCACTTTTTCTGCCCACCTTGTGTGCATTTGCCTCCTGTGAGTTCAGCATAAAACAGTCTCTTGGGGAGGCGTGTATCTGGCATACGTACAAGGTGGCCTGCCCACCTGACTTGGGCTCTCCTCAGCAGTGTGTAGATACTTGGCAGTCCAACTTGAGTGAGGACAACTCTGTCTGGAACTTTCTCCTGCCAGATAATTTTCAGCAGCCTTCTTAAGCAGTTCATATGGAAGTGATTCAGCTTTTTGGCATGATGCTCATATACAGTCCATGTCTCACAGGCATACAGTCATGTGGGCAGTATGACTGCCTTGTACACCTTCAGCTTTGTGGATAGTTTGATGCCTCTCATCTCCCACGCTGACTCCTGTAGGCATTCAAATGCGGATCTTGCCTTGGAGATGCATGTGTCCATCGTCAATGTTCACAAATCTGGAGAGTGTGCTGCCGAGGTATGTAAATTTGTCAACAGCCTTCAGGATCTCACCTTCAGTAGTGATAGTTGGTTCCACATACGTCTTCTGCAGTCTGGGCTGATACAATACCTCAGTCTTCTTAGTATTGATTGTGAGGCCGAAGTTTCTACAGTCAGTGGAAAAACAGTTCATACTCTGCTACATCTGGGCCTCTGTTGCACTGCTGAGTGTGCAGTCATCTGCAAACAGAAAATTGTGCACAAAATCCTCCCCAACCCTAGTCTTGGCCTGTAGCCTCCACAGGTTGAAGAGCCTGCCATCAGTCCTCTATCTGATCTTGATGCTAATTTCTTCTTCATCACAGAAACCATCTGACAGCATGGTCGAAAACATCATGCTGAACAGCATGGGTGCCAGTACACAGCCTTGCTTGACTCCGTTGGTAACTGGGAAGGCATGTGAGAAGTCTCCATCATCCAGTACTAAGCAAGCATGCTGTCATGGAACTGGTGCACCATACTGATGAATTTGCCTGGGCAGCCAAAATTCTCCATGTTCTGCCATAGCCCCTCACGACTAATGGTGTCAAAGTCTTTGGTCAGGTCCATGAACATTGTGTAAAGGTCCCTGTTTTGTTCCTGGCACTTCTCCTGAAGTTGATGTGCTGCAAATATCATATCCACTGTCCCTCAGCCCTCTCTAAAGCTGCACAAAGAAAAGACATTGGTGACTTCATTCACCATTGGCACATGGAATGTGCACACACTCATGGATAGCTCCAAAACAGACAGACCTGAGAGATGGACAGCACTTGTTGCAAGAGAACTCAGCAGATACAACATCCAGATAGCAGCCCTCAGTGAGACCGGGTTCATAGATGAAGGCCAGCTGACAGAAGTTAAAGCCAGTTATACCTTTTTCTTTTGGAGTGGCTGCAGCCGTGATGAATGTTGTGAAGCAGGAGTGGGTTTCTCCATCAGATCCAATCTGATCAGTAAATTAGCCAGTCTTCCAAAAGGATTCAATGACTGACTCATGTCTCTGCAGCTTCCCCTCAATGGAAAGTGTTACGTCACTTTCATCAGTGCATATACCCCCACCATGACAAATTCAGAGGAGATCAAAGACAAGTTTTATGAAGACTTGGAGTCCCTCATAGTATCTGTGCCCAAGGTGGATAAGCTCGTCCTTTTAGGTGACTTCAATGCCAGAGTTGGTGTAGACTATCAGACATGGGAGGGAGTCATTGGGAGGAATGGAGTCAGCAAAAGCAACAGCAATGGTCATCTGCTTCTGAAGACATGCGCAGCTCATGACCTGTTGATCACAAACACAGTCTTCTGCCTACCCAACCATAACAAGATGTCTTGGATACACCCACACAGCAAGCAATAGCATCTTATTGATTACATCATAGTAAGGAAAAGGGACAGGCAAGATGTTAGACTGACTAAGGCCATATGTGGTGCAGACTGTTGGACAGACCATAGACTCTTATTCTCAAAACTTAACATACACATCTAGCCTAGGCGGCACCCGCAGGAAAAAAGACTGTGTCTGAATGTCAGCATATTAGAATGGCATTCTGTGTGCCAGAACCTCAGTGAGGACCTTGATAATAAGCTTGACCAACTCAGCTTTGACACCAATGTTGTAGAAGAGGACTGGGCAGCCTTTAGGCATGTGGTCTACAACACTGCTCTTGCTCACTTGGACCTGAACACAAGCAAACACCAGGACTGGTTCAATGATAATGATGAAGACATTCAGAAGCTGCTGGATAAGAAGCATGAAGCCTTTGGATCCCTCCAGCAAGACACTATAGCCGTCTCCAAGAAAGCAGCCTATAACTTCATCAAAAGCAAGGTGCAAGCAAAGCTCAGAGAGATGCAAGACTCCTAGCTCAGCAGAAATGCTGATGAGATCCAGAAGTATGCTGATAGCAACAACCCCAAGCATTTTTATGATGCCCTGAAGACCATCTATGAGCCACAGTCCTCTGGAACATCACCACTGCTCTGTGCCAATAGGGTCCACCCTGCTCATTGACAAGAACACCATCCTGGAAAGATGGTCTGAGCACTTCAACAATGTCCTGAACAGGCCTTCCTCTATCAATGTCGAAGACATTGACCGCATGCCGCAAGTTGCCATTAACACCTCCTGGCAGAACATCCAAAGGAATCAGAGGTTAAGGAAGCAATTAAGCTTCTCTCAAATGGCAAAGCACCTGTCTCTGACTTCATTACAGCCAAAATCTACAAGACATGGGGGACCAGTCTTGTTATAGAAGCTCAGCTAGCTCTTTCAGACCATGTGGCAATAGGAAGCTATTGGGAAACAGGCAGTCTTGTGACAGTCATAGAGGAATCTCTCTCCTGGTCATTGCTTGCAAAATTCTTGTCAGAGTCCTCCTCAACTGTCTCACTCAATACATGGAAGATGAACACCTGCCAGAGAGTCAGTTCAGATATACCACTCTAATGAAGTTCCATTCATTTTTAGAATAAAAGTGCTCACTTATTTGTTTTAAAAAATAATAAACAGCAAGACCACCATGGCAATAGGCATAAAAAAATTTAATAGAGACAAGCACTTTCACATTAAAATTAACACTTCTTAGTACAGGTCTTAGTACAATGTAAAGATGATGTAAAAACCAATGAAATAATACATTTAAAAGGAAATAAACCAATCACAAAAAACATTTAAATTGCATAATATCAAACAAACAATTTACAAACCTGAAGCAATTAGCATATCTTCCGCCCATTCAAGGCTGGCTTTAAAGGAACACAGCCATTTAATCCTGGAAATCTATCTGCTTGTAACTTAAGTATCCAATGCAACTCAACTCTTTCAGTTAGAGTTATCAGGTTCCCCCTCTTACACTAGAGTGTACCTGTTGAAGCCCCTGAACGAAAAGCTATGTCCCTGATGTTCCAAAATATGTCTTCCTAACGCATTCTTTACATCTCTTTTCCTGATGTCATATAGATGCCTCAATATTCAATCTCTTAGCTTTTAGTTGGTTTTCCCTACATGTTGTTTGTCTTTCGGCTTTTCCTGGTTGGAGGTCGCCACAGCAGAACTCCGATCCACTAATGATTGGCAGTAGATTTTTACGATGCCAAGTTGCCAGCTCTATGCCCAACCTTCAACGAAGGCACGTCCATTCATGCATGTCTTTCGGAAAGCCACTCGACCAAGGGGAGGACACGCATTCTTCACACAGAAGGCACTCCCCACACTACAGCCGAGAATCGAATGGGAGAACCTTTTGCTGTGAGGCAACAACGCTACTGCTGTACCACTGTGGATCTAGTTTTTGGTTTTCCCTACATAAAGGTTTCCCTACATAAAGTAGAAAATGTTTCCTGCACGTACGGTAACTGCAAGGCTCCAAAATACTGACACCATAACACAAAAAAATGAAGCCAGCAGACAATGGCAAAACTGTGAGTTTAATAGACTCCTATAAAATACATAGGTAGTCCAAAGCAGCAAACCGGTTTCGGCTAACACTATAACTTATCCTTCTTCCTCAGTGTATAAAATGAGTAATGTTAGGCAGATTTAAATATGATGCATGTTAATACATAATCATCAACCATTGGTTCCTCACAAATATTCATTTAATCCCAGTGAAAATAATGCTCCCAATTTTATAATCCATTTCTTTTCTTTTGAATTTAAAAGGCTATTCCACCCTGCTTTAATAGCACATGCAGCACTGGGGTGTTTGTTAGTGTGTTTAAATAAGGCATTACTAGGTTTTTTGGTCCTGATTTCACTTAGATGTTCAGAAATACGGATCCTCAGTGGTCTAGGGGTCTGACCTACATAGAATGCAGAGCATGTACAGGTAGCTAGGTAAACCAGCCATTCAGACCCACAGTTAGCAAAAAAACAAATGTCAAAAATATTGCCTGTATTATGACTAGTAAAGACATTTGTTTTGCTAACATCCTTACAATGAGTACAGTGGCCTCATGGTACACACCCTACTAGTGGGTCCCCAGTCAATGTTCTTTGACTATGATTATTGGGGCCTCTGAGAATGTGCTTATAGTGGCTCAGCTGGGAACCAATGTTTCTACCCTTATAAAATGAGAACAGACACCTGTCACCCAAAATTGTAGAAAAGTATTCATCAGCCTGTAATATATTCCAATGTCTCTGCACGCTATTGAGTAGAAGATCCATATTTCTGCCATAGGTGGTCACTAGACGAGTGACTGCTTGGTTATTCCCTAATTTACCTAGCTGCTTGTACATGCTCTGCATTCTATGGGGAACAATCAGGAACAAAAAACCTAGTAATGCCTTATTTAAACACAATAACAAACACCCCAGTGCTGTATTTAAATTTACAGTTATTAATAAAATCATGGGCAATATGGCTATTAAAGCAGGATGGCATAGCCTTTTAAATTTGAAAGAAAAGAAATGGATTATAAAATTGGGTGCATTATTTTCACCTGAATTAAATGAATATTTTTGAGGAACCAATGGTTGATGATTATGTAGTCACATGCATAGTATTTAATGTGCCTAACATTACTCATTTTATACACTGAAGAAGGCTAAGTTTTAGTGTTAGCAGAAACCGGTTTGTTGCTTTGGACTACCTATGCATTTTATAGAGGTCTATTAAACTCACAGTTTTGCCATTGTCTGCTGGCTTCATTTTATTGTGTTATGGTTTCAGTATTTTGGAGCCTTGCAATTGCCGTATGTGCAGGAAATATTTTCTACTTTGGGTTTCTAAATTTCCTGCTGTTGGCCTTTGGCATGCTGTGTGTCAGAGTAACTGCTGGATGTGAACAACCAGCTCTTCTTGATATTTCATCATCCATCATTTCCAGCCCAGGATTTTGCATTGTGTTTATTTAACCACTTTTCTGCTTATTTTGGACTATTTCCATTATGGCGGCGGCGTTTGGGGTGATTTTGAGCTTATTACTTGGCTCATCAGTTAGACATATCTCCTTAAGGCACAGTAACTTGGAAGGTTTATTTTTTACTTTTTATTTGTGTGGCTGGATATTATCCGTAGGTGTATTGAGTTGCTGTTGGTTGGTAACCAAGGTTTTTTAACATCTTCTCCAGTTGCCATTAGACTTTTCATCATTCTCTATGAGGGTGTCAACATTACGCTTTTTTGAACATATCAGCTCAGATTCTGAAGAACAGGGAGATTAATATGGGCATATCTTAATGAAAATTGTCGTACGAACGACTTTGGGCTTATTTCGAACTGAGTCAATTTATTATGGTCATCACTTATACTTTTGGTGGAACGGAGTCATATTGTGGCCACGTTCGTTGCAATATTCCTGCTTGTTAGTACAAAAGGCATTTGGTGTGCTGTGATTTGATTCAATATAAGGTTCGGGAACCAGGAGGTGACTTTTTCATTTATGTGCCTACATTTGACTTTAGTCATGTACAGAATTGTCATGGGATTTTCTCATTTCGCCACTTGTTAACTCATAAGACTGCCGACATTTTTTGTTGAATAAACTGACTTATTTGTTCATCATCAGGGCTATTAACATTTGAATATTTCATCATGGACCTATACAAGATGCAGTTTTTGACCTAAGGTTCCATTTATAAGTGCTCTATGTCGAATTGGGTTATGCAGCGATTATTTTATCCATTATTTTTTGATGTTGTAGCTACATTTGTTTGTTTTTCACAGGTTGGGTTTTTCGTATTGACATTTGGCTATTGCAATTACATCTTTTGAGTGTGGCTATCAGTGAACATTGAATGGACATTTTTAGTGTGGACTATGAATGTTCTACTACCTTTTAAGAGTGGCATGGAGGGGGGCAGTATCTGATATTGGATGCTACTACTATATATCAGTTCTGCTTTGCCATATGTGCTTGATCTAAACTAGACTTTGGGCAGTTTGTATATGTTTTTCATTCAGGCCTTTCTAATCTTGTTTAAACATTAGGGCTACACATTACTCGAATGTTGATTTCTATGTATCATAACCAATATAGTCCAATGGTATATATATGTTTTGATAATTTTTTGGCAATTCAAATGCACTAATTCATTGCAATTATATTGTTATTTATTTGGAACCATCAGATGTTTATTTCTAAGTTAGGTCCCTGTAGGTCAGGTTAGGCCCAGTTAATATTTACTCCGGTGGGATTCTGAATGCGGTTTATCCTTCTGACCCAGTAGTAATTCAAGTACCTTGCTTTGAGAACAGTTTATTGGGGCATTATAGACATTTTTTGGAATTTTTGCATATTTTTATGCATTAGCAGGACCTTACCCTCATATACTACATTGGACATGCTTGGGTAGATTAAGGGCTCTGGTTAGAATCATTCACTTGATTCATTAATCAGCACTTAGTATGCGTTCTTTGGCAACTTATAGGTGATGATTTTTATTGTTTATCAGATTCCTGCCCAATAGGTAATTTTGGACTATTTTCCATCTTTAGTGCAAACTTTTCTTTAAAGGGTCTGTATGTATGACCTTATGGAATGGTAATGACAACCCTATCAATTAGCTGACAAATTCTGACAATACTGTGCAAATTTGAGCTCCTTATAGGATCTTATTTTTGACCCTTTGATCTGCTGATTTTGGTGGAGGTCCATTTTGTTGAAGTTAACACTCTTTGGAGTGTTCCAGCAGTGTGGTCCAATTTTGTTGTTTTTACCCGTCACAGCAAGGGTTATTATTGTTCGGTCTTTATTATCGACAGCACAATTGGACATAGCATTGCTCTACAGTCATAAAGATTTCTTGGTTTCTTTTTGGAATTGAGAGCAAGGGCTATCTTGGCTAAAAAATAATTAGATGGTTGGTTTATGTACCATTCCGAATGTAGCATTGCTGTGTTGGTTATAGCTAAGGCCCGTATGAGGCTTTTTGAAAATTTTAGTGAGTGGTTATTGAACAGTAATGTTATATACTGCTAGGCTGAATACAAAAGTTAACATTTCTTTTGTTGTAATTTGACTTTATGTCCCACCAGGAACAGCAGATCTGGTACTTTATTTATTAATCAACAGGTCAACTGATTTAAATTTAATTTACGGATAAGATTTTCTGTCACATCTATTGCCATGAACTTGTCTAGCATTTTGAGGGGATTGTCAGTTGACAAGGATGACTTGGGTGTCTTTGGCTTGGGCACTGGTACTGATACACATAATAATCCTATCCCCATAACTATGAAGGTTTCTTGTGAAGCACATTTTCAGAATTTAACCAATCAAATGAGGTCTCTCAGAAGCAATGTTTGGCATGCAAAATTATTCAAGGCCTATTTGGCCAAAGATATGGTTCCGCGAGGCCTGAGGGTTCGACTTTAGCCTTTGGTGGCAAAATTGATAGTGAATTGACTGAACAATGGGCGATTGCCCAGCAACAAGCATCAATGGGATTTGTTAAAATCCTATCAGCTTATTATGATAGAATCATTGAAACTGATATGGTGTAAGTCACCAAGCTATGTGAGATTACTAAAACATATGAGGGATTACCAGCATACCAAATTTGTCTCAATAAATTAAGCAAGGATTTGCTCAGTTTGGAGCAATATCTTAAACCTAAGAAGATGAGAAAATTTCAGAGAGATCTAACAGATTATGAAAAGGGAACTCAGTTTAGTAAAATGAGTATACAGGTTAGGTTTAGTGATATGGTTACTAAAGGGGGTAAACGTAAGAGACCCAGATCAATCTTGAAAAGAGCTACACAGTGTAGTTCCAATTACGAAACTTCTGGTGATGATTCATCATCTGCAACAGACCCCGACACACAGCACTATGGAGATTCACCCACAGCTAAAAGAGCTAACCCTTTAGACAACGGCAGGTCAGGGGGGTAGGAAACATACAAAGAATAGACAGCATCGATGGCCTACTGGAATTGATAACATGGACATAATGGATAAGAATAATGTTTTAAACATCTCCAATGTATCGTCTGACATACAAATAAAAGTAATAAACAAGGGACTCAATTTTATTCCTGGTTTCTTTGTGTCAGAAGACAAACTAGCTCAGGATGTTATTGCCTTCTGTAGATTATTAAATCTAAGAATGTTTTTCAAGGACTTTGACAATGTTGCATCTAGTGATAGATTTCAATATCATAGGTCCAAATTTACACCCCCTATGCACCCCCATGTGTTGATGTTTCAAACTTCTGTATTGAAAGATTTACATTACAATTTCAGGGAACATATGTGTAAAACTTCCAGCAACAAACAAATAGGAAGACATAGAGACAGCTGATATATCCAGTTCAAAACTTTTACTGCAGTGCTACAAAACACAAGCACTTTCTCCAAACAGGCATCATCAGGTGTATTACAAAAGCACTAATAAACACACCCCTATTTATACATCAAATGTCACATGATACAAATTCAAATTTAAAACCACAAGTTTAAAGGCACAACACATATAAAAGACATATAAATTTAATTTAAAAACATATATAAATAATACATACTAAAACTATACTTTAATACTAGTAACTACCTTCTTAGGGGTCTCTTCTTTAATTTAGGTACTAATGGAACTGATTCATTAAGCCCATGTCCTACATCAGCCCTAAACCTCACTATCCATGAGGATTCCAAATCCTCGGTCTTGGCACGTATATCACCTTGCCTCACATTCTCATAAACCCTAGCAATTACTAAAAATTTAAAGCCGTGACTACAGCCAGTACTCAAAACATGCATTACCAATGCACTAACCACATTGCCTTTATTTATATGGTAGCTATGTTCTCTTATGCGTTCACTGAATGGACGGTCAGTCTTACCTATGTAAAACATTTTGCATACAATGCAGTAAGCTAAATAAACAATATGTGAGGTATCACATGTAGCTGCTATTGTGAAATTATAACATCTACCTTGGTTGGGATGTTCATATTTGCAACTGCTGTCAATATATACACACCAGTTGCAATGACCACATGGTTTAGTTCCAACTAAATGAGAATTCCTATTAGCATCCTTTGGGTAACACAACCTACTTCTCAGTGACCTACTGTTCTTATATAAAAAACACGGCACTTCAGGTATGTGCCTAGAGATATCATTATCAGTTCTAAGGACACCCCATTGTTTTTTTAATGATATCCTTGTAACAATCTACATCACTAGTGTAAGTAACTTTAAACCTCAATTATACTTACTTTCTCGCCTCCTAACAAACTCACTATTACCTGGGTAAAAATATGGTCTAGCTTCATTCATCCTTTTATCAAAAACCTTAACTGTGTTTTGGATAAGATATTCCTCATAACCTCTCTCCTTCAAACTCATCTTCACATTATCAACTTCACCAATAAAATCACTATCTCTAGCATTTCATCGTGAAGCTCTATAAAATTGGTTGGAAGCCACACTTCTAAAAACATAAGGAAGATGAAGACTGTCCCTATGTAATAGATGATTCACATGACAGTCTTTCCTGTGGAACTTAGTGTAAATAACACCAGTTTCACCCTTAATGACAGAAATATCTAAGATATCCACCACTAATTCTGAGGAGTGAGATGTAAACTTCAAATAACAGGTATTACTATTCACATATGCCATAAAGGAAGCAAATATATCAAGGTCTCCCCACCACAAAATAAATAGGTTGTCCACAAATCTAAGAAAAAACAAAACATGTTCATTGAATGGCCCATTAAATATATGGTCATACTCCGAAACGACCATAACAGCATTGGTGTAGCTATTGGCACAAGAAGTTCCCATAGCCACACCATTGCATTGCTTGTATATTTGCTCACCAAAAGCAAAGATATTGTGTTCAAGCACAATCTCCAACAGTTTCACCAACAATTGAACTTTGTTAGGGGTGTAATCTGTAAACCGCTGCAAAAATTGAGTCACTTTATTAAGGGCATCTAAATTGGGTATAACAGTAAATAAAGACACCACATCCATAGTAACAAAAACCACATCATCATTCAAACTAGTAAAGACATATTCATGCAAGTCTCTAAGAAAATGTTCGGTGTCCCTTAATACGTGTTAATTTATTAATACCCGGTCTCAAATGTTTTTATATATATATATATATATATATATATATATATATATATATATATATATAGAGAGAGAGAGAGATACAGAGAGAGAGGGATAGTCTCAGTGCACCAATTTCTACCAGAAACAATAGGTCTAAGTGGTGGATCAGGCCCATCTTTGTGTACCTTCGGGAGACCTTGTATAACAGGAACAGTAGGTTTATTTATATAAAAATATTCCAAAAGAAGACTATCAAAAAGATTCATATCAAACATACATTTAAGTAAAATCTGCACATCATGTATAATTGTGTTGACTTGAATGCGAGTTAATTTCTCATAGAATAACTCATCATTTATCAATGCCTGCATTTTAAACACGTACCAGGTCCTATCTAATACCACTATTGGTCTGCCTTTATCCGCGGGCCTGATAACGATATCAGTATTGTTCTCCAACCCCTTCAGCGCATTGAGCTCATCTTTAGAAAGATTTTGCTTCTTCTTGTAACAAGCATGCTTATTAGTATTAGCCTCATTCAAAGCATACACATCTTGTATGACTAACTTCTCAAATGCAGCAATAAGAGGATTAGTTTTAGGTAAGAACAATCTGGGCTTAGAAAAAATGTTACGTTCTGCATTAGCAACACTTTCAGAATTATTAAACATTACTTTCAACCCCAAATTCCTAGCAAATAATTTAACATCAAAAATGACATCTGCAAAATTAGAACAAGTAGAGGGTATAAATGATAACCCTTTACTTAAAACTCTCAGTTCATAAGGCGTCAAAGTTATACTGGATAAGTTCAACACTAGACCTTTTTGGCGTTCAAAACCGCCTTTTTTATTGTATTCTGCATACTCACAGTTCCTTCCATATTTCGTTTGTTGCGGCTCCGACTCCGCCCTCATTGGTGTTCCGTCAGCCGTTTAAAAGTTTGCTCCTTCACCAGTAGTGGAAAATTGAGGTTGTGTTGCTGGTTGAGGCAGAAAAAAGGATGAATGAAGCTAGACCATATTTTTCTACAGGTAATAGTGTGTTTGTTAGGAGACTGTTCATTCAGAGAACGCATAAGGGAACATATCTACCATATGAATAAAGGCAATGTGGTTAGTGCATTGGCGAAGCATGTTTTGAGTACTGACTCTAGTCATGGCTTTAAATTTTTAGTAATTGCTAGGGTTTATGAGAATGTGAGGCAGGGTGATATACGTGCTAAGACCGAGGATTTGGAATCCTCATGGATAGTGATGTTTAGGGCTGATGTAGGACATGGGCTTAATGAATCATTTACATTAGTACCTAAATTAAAGAAGAGACCCCTAAGAAGTTAGTTGCTAGTATTAAAGTATAGTTTTAGTATGTATTATTTATATATGTTTTTAAATTAAATTTATATGTCTTTTATATGTGTTGTGTCTTTAAACATGTTGTTTTAAATTTGAATTTGTATCATGTGACATTTAATGTATAAATAGGGGTGTGTTTGTTAGTGCTTTTGTAATACACCTGATGATGCCTGTTTGGTGAAAGCGCTTGTGTTTTGTTGCACTGCAGTAAAAGTTTTGAACTGGATATATCAGCTGTCTCTGTGTCTTCCTATTTGTTTGTTGCTGGAATTTTTACTTTGGACACAGTAAGTGAGCCTTTCATAGTGGTAGTAGTTTTTGTAGTTTTATATGTGTAAAACTAACAACTTCTCAAAGATCGAAACAGTAGCCTTACAACAGTTGATTGAGAACAGGGACTTGGTCATTTTACCCGCAGACAAGGGGGGAGCGGTGGTGGTCATGAACTGGACACAGTATAATGAGGGAGCATTGAGACAAGTAGAGGATGGACGCTATTATACTTGCATGCCCTTTGATCCCGCCTTTAGGTTCAGGAAGGAAACTGACCAATTTTTGAGGTCAGCCATCAGGATCAATAGCATCTAACGGTCATGGATCATACTAATCAATACATATATTTTCTTCCCAAAATACATAAGGACCTGAACCATTCACCAGGTAGATCTATTGTCTCGGGTAGGGGTTCCTTGACAGAACCCCTATCCCAATTTCTTACCAGGTATTTGCAACCTTTACTTAGGTGGGTAAGATCCAGATTGCAAGACACCACAGAGTTTCTCCAAATCATTCCGAACACCCAATTAGAATCTGGGTGGTTACTCTGCACTCTGAATGTCTCCGCCTTTTATACCAATATTCCCCATTGGGCGGGTTTGGATGCCCTGGAGTATTGTTTACAGAGGTCTGAAATTTACTCTCCAGGTTTCAATACTCTTCTCATTGGGCTTGCTGAACATGTATTGACTAAGAACGTCTTTTACTATCAAGACAAATGTTATTGCCAAACTCAAGGGATGGCCATGGGGGCATCTTTTGCCCCAATTTATGCAGATTTGTTCATGGCCTATGTGGAAGAGTTTTTGATCTATGATAATACTAACAATATATACCTGGATGAAACTGACATCTGGAGAAGATTTTTGGATGATTGCTGGTTGGTATGGAGATCAGATGTTATATATCTAAGGGAATTTGTAGAGTACTTGAATGATAATAAGTGGGGTATTAACTTTACAGCTAATTATCATT
This sequence comes from Protopterus annectens, assembly GCF_019279795.1. NCBI lineage: Eukaryota > Metazoa > Chordata > Ceratodontiformes > Protopteridae > Protopterus > Protopterus annectens. The sequence goes on along the minus strand of NC_056733.1, from coordinate 348,161,087 downwards.
CCCAGAGTATTACATTTTTAGATGTATTAATTATGAGGAATGAGGATCATACTAAAGCGACATATGTATATCGTAAGTACCCCTAGTACAATTCCCTTCTCCATGCCTCCAGCTATCATCCACCCCACATCTGCAGAAACATACCCAAGTCCCAGTTCCTCAGGATCAAACGTATCTGTTCGGAGAAGAACACATATGAACATCTTAAGGAGGACCTTATTTCTAGATTTAAAGATAGGGGTTATGTTACGGGGCATGTCCTAAGTGCTAGCAATACTGTCTCTACTATGTATAGGCGGGAAATTTTACAGTATAAACAAAAATTTTAAAAGCCTAGTAAACACACTAACAAACACCCCAGTGTTGCAATTAAATTTACAGTTATTGATAAAATCATGGGCAATAGGGCTATTAAAGCAGGATGGCATAGCCTTTTAAATTAAAAAGAAAAAAAATGGATTATAAAATTGGGTGCATTATTTTCTCCTGGATTAAATGAATATTTGTGAGGAACCAATGGTTGATGATTATGTATTCACATGCATAGCATTACTCATTTTATACACTGAGGAAGGTTAAGTTATAGTGTTAGCCAAAACCGGTTTGTTGCTTTGGACTACCTATGTATTTTATAGGAGTCTATTAAACTCACAGTTTTGCCACTGTCTGCTGGCTTCGTTTTTTTGTGTTATGGTTTCCCTACATAAAAACATAAACATGAATTGCAGGTAGCCAAATAAACTATATGTTGAGTTGTGCAATCCATGTAATGATGAGGTGCAAATTTAAAATCCAACCTGGGGTGTTGAAATATATGTTCCTTTGAAATACAACTACATGCACTACAATTACAACAAGTAAAAGTCTCAAGTCTCGCAGAAGCACTATTGTGTGTAGATGTGCTTCTAATGCCACATAGATGTCTCTTAAGATTCAGGGAATTTCTAAAACTAAAAGAGGGGTTAGCTCCTACAACAGAACTAGTTTTCTCATAAATAGTTAAAGATTTCCAATTTTTACGTATGATCTCACAAACAGGACCTATATCATTCATAAATCTAGTTGTATATCTTAATTTGCAGGGTCTAGTTTTCTTCAGAGCCTTAATATGAGTATTAATACTTGATGTATAAGAAGAAAAAAATTATTTAAAGGTTGTAGCCCTGCCATCACATATCAACTTCCTATTCAAACTAATTATCCTTGTTATAATCCCTTTCTATAAAGTTATTAGATGGGCGGAAGATATGCAAATCGCTTCGAGTTTGTAAATTGTTTGTTTGATATCATGTGATTTAAATGTTTTTTTTGTGATTGGTTTATTTCATTTTAAATGTATTATTTAATTGGTTTTACATCATATTTACATTGTACTAGGGCCTGAAGAAGTGTTAATTTTAACGTGAAAGCCTTGTTTCTATTTATTAAATTCTTTTATGCCTATTGCCGTGGTGGTCCTGCTGTTTATTATTTTTTATTGCATATTCACTGTTGTTTGTGGCTTGGACCTTAACGGACTGTTGGTTCAGCCTTTTATTTGGATTTGCGCTTATATGTTTTGGTTGTTAAGATGTTCTCAGTCTTGCTTCCATAGTTCTTGAGTATAGATTTTTATTATTTTGTTTTTATTTCAGCATAGTTTCCAAGCACTCTGATGGGCTCACATTGTCCACATTTTTCATGTTGCTAGTATTGAGATACCCCTTACCAGAGTTCTTAATGATCTCCTTATGGTATAGAATCAGTACAGTTATTCAGTTTTGCTCCTGAATGATCTTTCATGGGCATTTGACAGAACTAACTGTAGTAACCTTTTACAGCAAGTAAAGATTACTGTAGTTTCTCAGGTGTTGTCCTGGCTTAGTGTGTTTTCAACCTTTTAGGTGGTCTCCAGTAACATATCTTCTTCTTAGTACCTGTCAGCTGCAGTGTATACACACACACACACACACACACACACACACACACACACACACACACACACACACACACACACACATGTAGTTTGAGTTCTGTATTCTCCGTATATATTCTACCTTACAGAGTCCTTATTTCAGGGGAGGGTACCTTACAGAATCCTTATTTCAGGGGGAGACTTGTGCTATCACTGTTAGCCAACAGTATGGAAGTGTTACCTTTCATTCTTACAAGATACAGTGCTGTCTGTATCTCCTTTGCAGATGCTCTTGAGTACACCCATCACTGGATGAAAAAATAATCGGTTAAACTTCATATCTACAAGACAGTCACCTTGGTAATACACTCTACTGTTTGTGATTCCAGTGCTCCATTTTTTTTCCACAATATTATCCATGATGGTAATAGTGTGGTATTCATGTCAAAAGTGCTCAGTGTTGTTATAATATTTGTGTAGAGACTGACTGTAAAGGAAAAAGTGTAGTCTATTATTTAGATCTCATGCTTCCAGCTTAAAAGCAGTGCCTTTATTAAGCACCTTGTAGTGCATGGAGTGCCATGATTATGCTTTAAGATGGGCAAAATAATAAACTTGATAAGCATATCCCTACAGCAAGACCTGATCTTAAAACACTTATGGATTTTTATCAAAAATCTGTTAAAATCATGGCTCATATTAGGGAAATAGGGTTGATAACTACCAATTGGGCCAAAAAATAAAAAAAAAACAATTGTAGATCAGTGTGTGTAGGGCGGCCACGGTGGTGCAGTGGTTAGCATTGCCGCCTCACAGCAAGAGGTTCTCCGGTTCGATCCTCGGCTGGGGTGCCTTCTGTGCGGAGTCTGCATGTCCTCCCTGTGGTCGCGTGGGTTTCCTCCGGGTGCTCCGGTTTCCTCCCACATCCCAAAGACATGCTGCAGGTGGATTGGACACTCTAAATTGGCCCTAGGTGTGCGTGTGAGTGTGCCTTCTGTGGAAGGTTGGGCGCCGGGCTGGCAACTCGACACCGTAAAACTCCACTGCCATTCAATGTGCGGACAAGGTGATCCGCTGTGGCGACCCCTAACCGGGAAAAAGCCGAAAGAAGAAGAAGAAGAAGTAGATCAGTGTGTGTGTGTGTGTGTGTGTGTGTGTGTGTGTGTGTGCGTGTGTGTGTGTGTGTGTGCGTGTGTGTGTGTGTGCGTGTGTGTGTGTGTGTGTGTGTGTGTGTGTGTGTGGGTTTGCACAAGTGCATAAATACTGAGCATGTGAAAGCCTGACTGCCATTTTGTATTATGCTGTTGAGATGTAAGCAGCATGCATGTCTGTGTAGTCTGTCTGTTAATCAGTTTGTTTATATTTTGTAATGCTGCTATCCATCCTGATACGTTTCTATTTAATAAAGCATATAAATGAACTACCCCACCTGTTTGTCATCTATACTAGAGAAGGATGAGCGACATGGTGTCATAAGTGGCATACCTAAAAAAGACATGGAGCCAGAAGGGAATCCAGATTCTTCATTTCAAGACTGAGAGGCACTTAGTTAACAGTGGAGGAACATACAGCAGTGAATCATCCCTGCTGCATGTATAGCTCACAAAACGGGTCAGAAACGAATTTCAGGTATTAAAACTTGTTCAAGCTATTTCTTATTTGCAAAATATGAAACAAGGTATTCAGAACACTATAAATTAATTTCTAAGTAACAGAAATATCCAATACTGTGATATATTAACAGAAATATTCAAAATAATTATGAAAAATGTTTGAAATAAAGTCTAAATTGCATAAAATGAATAACATAAGATAAACATCCACATTTGTTTGCTAAACACTACTTTTTCACATTAATCAAAGTTATTCAAGTTGTCCTAAGTGTATGAAGTGTTTGCATGTTTGTGCAGTATTTCAGTACAGTTATTTGGCAGAATAAAGCCATTATAAAGCATATTTTGTGAAGTAAAACATTCTGAAGAGTTTCTTGTGCATTTGAATGTTATTACAGTACTGGCTGTGTGCATGTTTTTATATAATTACAAGGACTATATTTTTCAGTGTGTTTGGGCATAATTTATTGGCATGGCAGACGGATTTCAAAAACCAACTCTACTTGTGTTTGACGATAATATTATAAAAAGCTGGAGAGTGTTTGAGCAAAAGTTAAATATCTTCATGGAAGTTGCATTTTCTGACAAGGATTCATGTACAGGCTGCATTTTTTGATAAAAATGACTGTACAAAGGCATTTATTCTGCTTAATTTAGCTGGTTCAGAAGCCATAGTAAGAGAGGGTTCATTTGTGCATGCACCTACTGTCTTTGCAGGAGAGGAGGAACCATCATATAGTTGTACTGGCTTGGTCAAGACAGGACCCAAAGTGCTTAAAACGTAAATTTATATAAATGTGTAACCCCCAAACAAATGTTGCAATGGAAAGGCACTTATATTACACAAGAGATCAAAAGTCTGGTGAGACTTTTGCAGCGTTTATAACTGATGTGAGAAATAAAACTAAAGCGTGCAGATTTGATGATTTAAGGGATGAGTTGATAAAATACAGACTTATATGTGGTATTAAAGATGATGCTGTGAGAAAGACCTTGCTTCATGGCAGTGATTTAACTTTGAATAAGGCCATTGAGATTTGTCAGATATATGAGCTTACAGAAAAGCACACAAGTATGCTTACAAATGAGAAATGCATGCTTACAAATGAAAGTAGCTTTGGAAGATACTGCAGTAAAGCAAATGTTGATAGTATGCAGGACGTGATTAAAAGAAACAGGCCCAAGCACATGGCTGCAACTGTAAATCCTGCAACACTCACTGGGAAACCTCGGTAGCTTTCTAGCAAGTTCCAAGGCATGCTCTGGAAACTACACAGTCTCAGTGAAGCATAAGAATGAGTCAGCAAACTTACAGCATATGCCCTCCCCCAGTTTCATAGCCAACTGCCATAACTGTAGGGGAAGTCATGAGCCTAAAAGGGAAAAATGTTTAGCTTTTGGTCAGCAATGCCATATATATAATAAGTGGAATCATTTCAAAAGGTTTTGTAAATCAAAAGTCACATATTATTTTATCAAAAGGGAATATTCAAAGAAACAACTTGATCAGTTAGAAAGCTATGATCCTACTTTTTATGTTGATGGTGTCAATCTTTCATAAAACAGTCAATGCAGTAGATATGTGGGCATATAATGAAGTATTTTGTACTGTTTGGATAAATGGAAAACCCACACAGCTCAAAGCTGACACAGGTTCAAAGTGCGATGTTTTGTTTGCAGAAACATTTGCTAGCCTGTGTGCTGGTAAGAAGCTTGATTTGGCAAAGTGTGCGAAGCTTGTTGCTTATGGTGGTGAAGAAATTCAGACTAAAGGCTCAGTAGTACTTTCATGTTGTTCTGCTGGGAGAAGTTACAACTTGTAATTGCATGTGTTTCAAAGGCACATACAGTCATTATTAGGCTCAGAGACAGTTTGAAAATGGCATTGCTTTCATTTAATAAGGAAGTCCATCATGTTAATTTGAAAGACCACAGTTCAAATTTTGCCCAGTATATTTCCTCTACCTATGCTGATCTTTTCGAAGACAATCTAGGCAGGCTTTCAGTTGTGTACTCATTGAAGTTAGACCCAGATCTCAGCCAATTTTCAGACCAGCGTGAAAAGTTCCAATAGCTATTCAAAACAGAGTCAAAGCCAGGCTAGATAAAATGGTGCAACGAGGTGTAATTTGTCCAGTTGACTAACCAACTGAATGGATATCTTCCATGGTGATAACTCATAAAAAGAGCTCAGATGATATCAGAATATGTAATGATCCATGAAATGTAAACAAAGCACTGAAAAGACCTCATCATCCAATGTGGACATTTGAAGAAGTCACAGTTCTGATGCCAAATGCAACTGTTTTTTCTGTCTTAGATGGAAAGAGTTCATTTTGGCAAACTTTGCTTGACAACAAATCCTCGTTGCTAGCTACATTCAGTGCTCCTTTTTACAGGTACAGATTTTTGAGAATGCCATTTTGGATAAATTCTGCCAGTGAAGTCTTTCAACGTGCAATGGAACAAATTTCTTCTGGGTATCCTTGTGCTATTATAGTAGACGATATTCTAGTAGGAAGTAATGGTTAAGCTGACCATGACAGAAACCTTGAGAAAGTTCTGGAGAGAGCTTGTAAAGTGAAGCTTAAGCTGAATCCTCAGAAGTGCAAGCTCAGGTTATGAGAGGTCACTTTTGTTTACCACTTCAGGCGTATGACCAGACCCATCCAAGCAAACAGCCATTCTTCAGATGCCAGCTCCAGTCAATGTTCAAGCCCTTCAAAGTTTTTTTTTTGCCATGGTTAACTATCTAGGCAAGTTTATTCCAGATTTAAGCCATCTAGCAGCACTACTTATAGAGCTGACATGTAAAGATGTATCCCGGTCATGGTTGGAACAGCAGTAAAGAGCATTTGCTGTCATGAACAGAGACTTGCCATTCCACCAACTCTCAGATACTATGATGTTCACAAACCAGTTACACTTTCCTGTGCTGCTTCAAAATTTGGTCTTGGTGCAGTCATTCATCATAAGGGTCAACCTGTAGCCTATGCATCCAGATCAATTACCCAAACTAAAATGCAATATGCTCAGATATTGAAATAACTCTTGGCAATTGTGTTTGCATGTGTGAAGTTCCATGATTTTATATATATATATATATATATATATATATATATATACACACACACACACACACACACACACACACACACATATATATATATATATATATATATATATATATATATATATATATATATATATATATCTATATGGTAGACCTATCCAGATTGAAACAGACCAATAACCTCTAGTCACTATTTTGAGAAGGCCTATGTATTCAGCTTCAGCCAGATTGCAACATATGATGTTGAGATTACAAAACTAAAGTTTCAATCTTATCTACACAAAAGACAAACTTATTTATCTTGCTGATACTTTATCCAGATCACCTAGAATTACCACAGAACAACATGAGAATGATAACCTTGATTTTGAAGTCATGGAAGTGAGAAATCTTTCTTCCACATCTCTCGATGACCTTAGAAATCATACAGCCACAGATCCTGTTTTACAGAAACTCAACCACTTTATCAATCAAGGATGGCCAGCAAAGCAATCTAGTTTACCTCAGGAAGTGCAACCTTATTTTGCTTATGGAGATGAGATTTTGTCTGACAATGGCATTGTTTATGAAAGGTCCAAAAGTAATTGTTTCAAAGTCCTTGCAACAAGAGTATATTTCTGACATGCATCGTGGCCAACCAGGAACCAATTCTACTAAAAGTAGGACAAGAGGACTAGCATTTTGAACTTCTATGTCACAACACATTGAGAGAGTACTTTCATCTTGTTCTGTATGTAATAGTACAAAGCCACATCAGCAGAAGGAACTAATGCAGTTAAAACAAATTCCTGAACTACCTTGGCCGACAGTAGCCACTTACATTTTCGAGTGGAATGGTCAACATTACTTGGTATTAATACACTCTTATTCCAATTGGTTCGAGATTGATCTACTTTCTAACCTAGCATACAGCACTGTCATTATTAAGATGAATTATCATTTCTGCAGTTCATGGCAATCTGCCCAGTTATTTCTGAGAATGGTACAAAATTTACTACCCAGAAATTCAAAAGATTCTCCAAAGAGTAGGACTTTACTCATGTTACAAGTAGTCCTGAATATCCGCAGTCAAATGGTTTGGCAGAATGTGCAGTTCAAAGTGTGGAACAGTTACTAGAGAAGTCAAAAATGAGATAATAGTGACGTTTTCTTAAGTCTCTTGAATCTCAGAAATTTTTCTCATGATAAGCATTTTGGTTCACCAGCCCAGAGACTTCTGTCTAGACAAACCAGAACTACATTAACAATCAGCAGTAATTTATTTGTTCCAAATGCTATGAGTAACAAATCAGTTAAAGCCCATCGTTAAAGAAATGTCTAGCCCGAAGTCTTATTACGATAAGTCCAGCAAACTGCTCAATCCCTTACATGAAGGAGAGAGTGAGAATGCAAACCTGCAAAGGTTATTATGATAGATTGGAGTCATGAAAAGTATTTGCCCAGAGCTGAGACAGTACATTGTGGAATCACAAGGAGTAGAGTTTAGGCAGAATCAGAAACATTTGATGCTGGTGTCAGAGCCTGTACCACAGCACCTTGTCTGTGAGAAAGAATCTTTATCTCACAGTGAGTTGTCCAGCATTCCAGTTCCCGAGGACGTCCCAGTAAATATCCCTATTCCTGAGATGAATCCCGAAGTTACTGATATGAGATGTTCATCAAAGACTGTCCCTGTTGCTAAACCCAATTCTGAACACTATGTTACTAGATCAGGTCGTATTTCCAGACCATGTTGCATATACATAGCAACTTGGACATGAATATTGTATTTGCTTCTGATGTCTATATTATTGCATGTCTTATTCTAATGTCATTTCATTGAAGACAATTCATTAAGAGGAAAGATATAGATCAGTGTGTGTGTGTGTACAGCATTAAGAAGCTTTTAGGGGCTTGCACAAGTGTATAAATACTGAGCACGTGAAAGCCTGACTGCTATTTTGTAGTAAGTTGTTTAGATGTAAGCATGTATGTCTGTGTAGACTGTCTTTTAATCAGTTTGTTTATATTTTGTAATGCTGCTATCCATCTTGATGTGTTTCTATGTAATAAAGCATATAAACAAACTACCCCCCCCCCCCGTTCATCATCTATACTAGAGAAGGCTGAGCAACAACAGTGACAGAAGGTAAACAGCTTCTAAAAGCTGTTACAAATTCACATTGACATACTTATATACTGCAAGTATGGCAGAATGAAGTGTCTAATAGTGTTTAAAGCCATTAGGGCTACAAGAGGCACTTTGTTTATGACCGCTGTCAGTGACAGTACTAAGTATTTTACAGATTTTCAAAGGTTTTGAAAGCAGATAAAACACTATTTTCTAGCTTGTAGTAAGTGGAGCAGGCAAGGCTACATGCACTGCAAAGAGTTATGAATTGGCCACTGATCATAGCATTTTATTATGTGTTCTCAAAATGGATGCCAAGATTCACCTCTTGAACTTCCCTTTTAAGCTGAGCTGTTTATCATCTATGATTCAACCACATAATATAGAGGACTATGATTGGCTTACTGATCATAACCAGCTTATTATATGTTTGAGACATGGATGCCAAGCAATTTACCTCGAGAGAAAAGCAAATTATAACCTCTATATTTCATCTCAGGATTTCCTAGTAACACTGAATACCATGCTTGCTTCCCACATGGACTACCATAACTCCTTATACCTGGGGCATTTCGACTTCTAGCTTTTTATGTGGCACTTACTACAGAATTACTAATAGGTGCTCCTCATTTTCATTATATTATGCCTGTCTCCTGGAGTTTATGCAGTTTCTTGTCATGATCTGCAATGTTCTGATCTTGGTTTACCTTGCTCTGCCTGACATGGATCCCATTATCTTTCGGTCCTGGTATTGCCTGCCTTGTGTTTCTTGTTTGTCTCCCTGGTACTGCTGGCACTTTTGAGGTTCTGGTAGGAGTCTTTTCATACCTGCTCCTTTGTATTTTAGGGTTCATAAAGTTGTAATCTTCTCTGCTGACAAATGTAGTCACCCACACTTTCAGTTTTAAGAAGTCTGTAATGGTATATCTTTCCTACCTATATTTTAACTTGTAATTTATGAGTCTTTTCTCAAAGATATTGTGTCTTTACTGTTTTGTATATTATTTTAGTAGCTGTGTCTTTTTATACATTGTTTTAGTAGCTCTGCCTTTTTATGTGCACTTTAATAAATCAAACACAAATCTGAACTTAATTTCAACTGTCATTCTTCCCATAATATCCATACCCACACTACCCATAATATCCATATCTATACTACCCATAATACCCATATCCATACTATCCATAATATCCATACCCATAGTACCCATAATACCCATAACCATATTACCCATAATACCCATATCCATACTACCCATAATATCTATATCCATGCTAACCATAATATCCATACCCATACTACCCATAATACCCATACTACCCATAATACCCATGTCCATACTACCCATAATACTCATACCTATACTGCCCATAATACCCATATCCATACTACCCATAATACCATTATCCATACTACCCATAATACCCATAGCCATAATACCCATAATTCACATACCCATATTACCCATAATACTGTGACTGATTCAGCATACTGGGTTCAGTACAATAAAGGTGGATGATGATCAGTGCTTGAAATGTCAGGAACAAAACTCCTTTGATCCATGGCTAAGTTAGAGTGGATCAACTTGATAATCTATCAGTTTCTAAAACATGGCTATAACATACATGCCTTGACTCAGAAATTCTACCTCTTTGCTTTAATATGCTGTGGCTATACAGAAAACCCATAGTGCAGAAGGTGCTGCTATGCTATACTATTACAAACTTGCTTGTTTTTTTATCCGATAATCAAATTCCATTTTCTATACAAAAAGTATACAATTTTGTCCAATGTAATATATATAAATTAAAGATCCTCTCAGTAGCAGTCTATATATTCCCCAGTGGCACATAAATTTGTTGCAAAAAAGGCCTCCAGTAGTCCATATCTAATGTAAATATAGAACTTATCATAATGATCCACTTAAATATCAACTAGAAACCCTCTCTGGGTGATTCCAGCCATACATTTTTACAGTTCTGTGATTTTTACTCAGTAAATCTAACAAGACTAAAATGAATCTCTGGCCATTACAGTGTACTGGATCAGATTCTCATAACTGCATTAAGCAATATCAAATTAGTAGGTATCTTGAATTCATCAATGACCACTTACTTACTTCTCTTGGCTGGGGATATATGAAACTGCAGCTGATACAAACATCTGGCTACTTCAGAAATAGGAGTAGCTTTGATCATTCAGTCCAGCTCAGCATTCTATAGAGTAACGCATCCTATGCCTGCTACTGCTTGGTGATGAAGTTCATTATATATATTTCAGTCTTTTACAATGCCTTAATCAGAATAGCATCCTTTTAAAAATCTGCCTTGGATTATGTCCCATCTCAAAACTGTGCTGTCTCATATATATGTTTAAGAACCAATATATTTTCTTCCTTAAAAAAACAATGTATATACTCAAGCAGTTCAGAGATATTGAGCTAAATACAAATAATAATAATAATAATAATAAATAAATAAATATAACACTGGACATAAGTCTACTCTTTCACCATTTCACACAAGTTACATTGCGATAGATATCTTTAGCATTTTTTATAATAAACTACAGAACACCAGTAATGAGTGAAAAAAGGGCTGGCTTTAATACTTCTCCTCAGCATGATTGTCCTGCCCTATCTCCCAACCCTCAGGAACAGTCTTATCAAGTTTAGTGTATAAATGTTAAACCACAAAGAATGCTCCCTGGAGACACTAGGACTAAAAGCTTTGGCTTCAAAAATAATTGTATTAGCCAAGGGGTTAATGCATAACACTTTAATAAAAACAGCAAGACCACACAAGATGAAATACTTATACCCTTAATGTTAGAGGGACTTCATCAAAATCATGTAAATAAAATGAGTGACCATTTAAATAGTCTTCCTAGTCACATAGTACAAAACAATTAAAGGATCCTCGACTTTAACCAATTCTATGTAAAACTATTTAAACCTGTTAAAAATAGTACAACAGTATAAAGCCAGACCATGGTCAAATGGGGCCCAAGGCAGGGTAATGGATCAGGGACCCCCAGACAACTACTGCCCCACAGCCAGATGCCACCAGCCAGAACCCCTCACAACCAGGCCTCCCCCTCAACCAACACCACCCTTATCCATTGTAGTGCCCCATTACTTGGCCATCTCTCCCCAGTTACTATACACAATGCTCAAACCTGTCGGTGTGCAGACTGTTTTTCTACTTTACTTCAGCAATGATTACAGATATTTAGATTACATTTAAAACTTTTATTTCAAATTCTATAGCAGACACACTGATAGCCATTTGCTAAACAAAACAACACACTCTCACAAAGAAAACATACTTATCATGTGCAACAATAAACTTCTCTGCCCCTGAAACACAACTACATTGAAATCTGTATTCATAAAAAAAGCATTTGGCCAGTTGTGGACTAAGTGTACCTTTGAGCTGTTTTCAATCCATAGGCCCCCTGTACACATTTTTAGGACCCTGCAAAAATGCATGTGTTCTTTGATTTACCTTCCTGATAGTATTACATCATATTCTTTATTTACTATAGCACCACTTGTTAGAGGGTTTGTTTTACATTTGTAGTTTTAAACATTTTCCATTAAGCAATGAAACAAACACATGAACCAATAATGACAGAACATCTCAGCCATAAAAGGCCACTTGAATTTTTGTCATTATACATCCGTTAACATCAGTCAATATGCACAATCCCTGCAGAAGTAAAAGTCATATAAATAATTCTACACTGAAGAGCACTATAACTAATGAAGAGGTTTCTGCTTGCAAACAGATTTGCATTCCAGTGTTCCATAAACAAAGTCAGTGCCTTCTGCCCTTGAAGAATACATTCCCTAAGTTCCATAAAAATGCTGTGCTAGTGATATGCAATTGGGAATGGCTGGCAAAATGATAACAGGTTCATAATTACTAAACATCTAATCCAAAGGAGGACACACTCAGGAGTCCAACCCCCCCCCCCCAACACTGCACAACAGTGTCAGCAATTGATCTACATGGTGAGGGAACAGAACTCACAGTCTTCTGCACCTAAAGCAAGAGTTCAACCTGTTGCAACACTGACACTGAACAACAGAGCTCTGAAAGTCTGACTGATATTGACAGACTATAAATCTAAGTGATCTAAAACAAAAAAACAAAAAAAATAACAAAAGAAAATGAAAGGAAAACTTGCATTTGGTTTTAAGGTTTAATATAACGGTTCAAGCTTTGACACTGAGCAAAGTTACTTAACTAAACAGTGCTCTTAAGTGGAGCATCACACACACACACACACACACACACACACACACACACACACACACACACACACACACACACACATGCACACGCACATGCACACGGACACACGCACACACGCACACACGCACACGTGCACACATGCACACACACACACACACACACACACACACACACACACACACACACACACACACACACACACACACACACAGGTATTTCCTGTAAAGAGCAACAAATCCATCCACATCTTTCCTGACATTGCCCTATCACTTTCCCACAGTACACCTGTTCTACAAAATCAGGGCTTTCTACATACACACCTGTTTACTGGAATACCTCTGCTCCGTCACACACTTGCCTTGCTTAATAGAACAGATCTGCTCTTCAAAATCAGGGCTTGCTGTTGCTTTTATACCTCCTGCACACCGTAGTTGCTCTAAAGAGCAACAAATCCATCTATATCTACCCCTGACATTGCTTCTAAATCTCCCACATGGTTTGATGGTAACATTGAACCTTCATGTCAGGAGAACATATGCAAAGTCCTACTGCTTGCTGTGCTTTGTTGGAATTACTGGACTTTTTTTTATTTAACAAGATTTCTTTTTTTTTTTATAGTGAACCAAGCCATTATGGGTTCCCCTCAAGCCAACATGGGCCCCCCTAAGTCAATCCAGGCCATAGGTAACTGCTTAGGTTGCCTAGTTGCCTAGTATTGGATTCAGCTCTGCTAATATATAGTAATTAAAAATATATTAATTAAAAATATTAACTATGTTTGAAGTATAATTCCCTAAGTTACTGGAATATGAAAACATTAGACACATGTCATTAGTTAACATACAAAATGTTGTGGTAGACATTTTCTTGCGAGCTCCCACAATGTATAAACCACCTTCCAAGGAACATGCCTTACAAAGATCACTGTTACACTGTCATATCTTTTAAGTTCTTTTGCATTAGTATATAACCAGAGCCAGTTTTAGTTAATAACATATCTCATAAATTCAAAAATTTGGACAAGTGATATTAATCACTCCACTTTAGTTGTTGTTGTTGTGTCTTTCGGCTTTTTCCCGGTTAGGGGTCCCAACAGCGGAACTCCAGTCCTCTAATGATTGGTAGTTGATTTTTACATGCCGAGTTACCAGCCCTGATGCACAACCTTCAATGAAGGTACGCCCATTCATGCATGTCTTCACGCAAAAGACGCTCTAGCTGAGAATCGAACCGGACAGCGTCTTACTGTGAGGCGACAACGCTACCGCAGCACCACCACCACGGATTCAATCACTCCACTTTAGTATCAGTTGAAATAAAAGCCTGTATTTCTAATAGTTGTATTAGAAATATTTATTTTATGCAATTATTGTTACCCTTCCTTAAAGGCAAAATGCTGGCTGCTTAAAAGATATCCCTTGGTTCCTTGTCATACATTCATTGACAACTACTTTAACATCCAAGCAAATATACCCTTATCTTGAATTGGCATATCAGGCCTAACCATGCCACTGATCCTGGATGAAAGCGCTCTGAGTTTAAAACTGCTATTTGACTGACTGCATTGAGTTTTGGATTTTCTACTTTAAGGTTTGGATATTTTCATTAATTTTTGATTTTGTTATTATTATATTACAGTTTGCTGTATTTTAAACTTTGTTTTTCTACAAAGTATTTTTGAAGACTTGAAAGTTGTTTAGAGTCAGTCAGGAAACAATCCTTTTTCATTAATTGATTGAATGTGAATTAGATCTAGCTAATTACTGGGAGGAGCTAAGAAATGTTTTTCTTATTTAAGGTATTTACCTACATTCCTCTTCAGCTTCTACTGTAAATTAGAGTTTGCTAGCCACTCCCAGTGTTTCTCTCAACTGGACACTGATAGCTAAACCTAATAAGGCATTCACATTATACTCTTAAAGCTCAAGTTAGCTTTGGTTCATATAATTCCATTTTAACTAGTGCACACTGCAACAGACAGAGTGTTAATCTGAACTGTGTATTGTTCCTTTCTGCATTTTTCCTTGTTTTAATCAGAGTCAATTGTTTGCATTTTTAACTTAGACTGGAGTCCTTAATCCTGAAGTATAACTCACAAAATTGAGAGAACTGTGAACCTTAGTGTTTTAGTATCACTCACAATGGTGAGAGCATTGTGAATTGCTTCAGAATCTGAGTCTCATTTATTACATTTCTACTGCGCTTTTATGTTTTCATTTTACTTCCCCTTTTACACTCCCATACTCACTTTCCTTATCACTTCTTTCTGTAATCTTAAAAGCCTTCGTTCCTCCGACAAACTACTTATATCCACTAGTAAATCCAATAACTCAGCTGTCAAATCCTTGTTCTCCAACACAGTAGGAAAAACTTGGAACACTCTTCCTCACAATCTCACGGCAATCTCCTCTCTTCCCTGCTTTAAATCCCACTCAAAACTCACCTCAAAACCCACGGGCTCTGCCTCTGTAGCAACCCTGACTAGCTTTCCTTGAGTATCTAGGTACTCTCAACTTTTCTGCTTTAAGAAACTCTTACCAAAGCACACTTTTTATTCCTTGTCTTTTGTTTTTGTAGTTAATATCTAATGTGTTTTGATGTATATACTATTATATATGCTTAATTTGTACCTGTTCTTACTAATGTTTGCATGTGGAGCTTTTCTCCCCAGGCCTCTGCTGAAAATGGACATATATCCAGTTGGACTAGCCTGGTCAATAAATGTAAAATAAATATATAAAAATAAATACTTAGTTTGGGGACTTTAGTCTTGTAGTATAACTCAAACTAGTGAGAGAATTGTGAACTGATGCAAGATCTGAACTTTACATATACCTTTATACTGCATATTTACTGTTTACTGATTGGATTTCCCTCTACCTCATCTCTTATAACCTGTGATGAGTTCTGCAGCAATAATTTGCAGTGCCCTGTATAGAAGCAGATGGGTTCCTATTACGTGATCGAACTTCAACAAGTTTGAGCCCTATATGGTCAAAACCATATAGTTGAATTTGCAGAAGTTCAAACACGGAAAAAAAAATAAAACATTCAACAGTAAACTAACTGTTGCAAGCAGGGGAGCAAGCCCCCACACCCCCCGCTCTTTAAATATACCAACTCCGAGACCGCACTACAGTGCGGAAAGGGAATATTTATGTTAGTTTACTGTTGCATGTTTTATTTTTTTTTTTCATGTTTGAAGTTTTGAAACTTCGAACAGACAAGTTCGATATTGTCGTGTTCGAAATTTCAAAACTTTAATCACATAATAGGAACCCGGAACAGATATCGAGAGTTGTAATTTTCCATATACAAATTCCTCTGCTATTTTTTCAAGTATCTAACTAAGTGTAGGGCAGCTAGTTTGCCTGTTGAGAAGGATTATCCCCAGAGTGTTGTTCTAGATCAGTCCTAGACCTCTACTCCTCTAGCCAAACAACGTTAAACCCAGATTGCACCATCCTTAGTAGAACACACACACAAACACGAAATAAAGATCTACAGCCATGGAAGTGCACTTTCCTACTGTCTCTGCAGCCAGCCGGGTATAAATGAGCATCCTGAAACAATGTAGCAATTTTCTCCTGTTTATTAACTAGCACTTTATTCTTAAGTAAACTGACACAGTAAGCAAGAGATGTCATTACAGTATGTGTTTGGAGGCAACTCCAAACATGTTGGCAGTAACACATACACACTACACCTACTATGGTTCAGGTACATAAACTCACATATGCTGAAGCTCTTAAATGCAATCTACCCAAAACTCAAAGGGCTCCCATATGCTGCCCTCAGCAACCTCCCAAACATTCTATAATGACAACACTCCCCAACAACATACAACCACACCTCATAATATCTCAGCCTCTAAGCCCTTAAGGCAAACTGCTACACAACTCAATATACTGGTCAATGAAAGACTCTACTGTGAGACACACTGATGCCCCCCTTCCCCACCAGGCTGAGCTAGGAGACAGTCATGGTCAGTTAACTATCAGGGCAAGGATTTGCCAGATCACACATGCATTCAGGACATTGAACCACAAGTACCAGAATTAATCTATCATAATCCTTGTCAGTGTTAATCAACTGAGAAGTACCGCCCTTGACTATATGAAGAGAGACATGATGGAGTTTTCAGATTATGTGCCCCAGGCTGGTATGATCCTAGCATTGAGTAACATTCTACTATCTCTCCTGGGATGATACTACAATATAAAGAGAAGATGATTGACTTTAACAATTGGTTTAGTTTAGCTTGGGAGGACATGATCAACAGACTAATCTGCTTTACCAGGGATGATTTGCCCCTGTCCCCACTAGGCTTTTGGATAGTGGCCAAAACATTCTCCACCCCTAAAGTGCCTTTTTAAGTAATGAAAATATGATAATCCTTTCAACATTGTAAATTTTACTCAAGATAAACTAAAGGTGAAACTGCTCATTGCTAGGAGTCTCAACAAGAAGCTCCACTCCCTGGAAGCACTCCTCACCCTGGACAGTGTTAACATCTATGAAGTTACTCAGACATGGCTTAAAGCCATGGAAGGCATCCTGGAAGTACAAGTCTATAATGTTTTCCACACATTTAGTCCAGCTACTGCACAAGAAGGGACAAGAGGTGGAAGTGCATCAATCTATATAAAATGTAAGCACACTTCAAGATTGGTCAAACAATGTGACATGTTTGAGCTACTCCATGTCCAACTAAACATAGATAAAGTCTAATATCATATCCTTGCTAGCTATAGGTCCCTGTCTATGACCAATGATAACCATATGCATACTTGAATGTACTGGAGTCATTCACAATTCAGCCCAACACAATCTTCTTGGGTGATTTTAACTATCTTGTATAAAAACTACGATACATATACAACCATTGGCCTGCAGGCTCAAAGATTCCTGTATTTTGTCAATGCAACCACCTTGGAATAACTAGTCTGCACACCTACTGTGCTGCAAATATCCTGGATCTGGTATTCACAAATATGAGGGAACATTGCACCCCCCCCCCCTCACTGGTCAGATCAGATCACAAAGTAGTAACACTTGAAATAAATATAAAGGCTGAACTCCTGGCAAACCCTAGAATCAGTCAAAACTTTTCCAAGGCTAACTACATCATATTTAGTGAAGGCATAACTAAATTCTAGGCCACCCAAACTAAGAGAATACTGTGGCCTACGTGAAAGTGTTTATGGAAACCTTGAACAAGCAAGTAAATAACTGCAGACAAACAGCAGTACCAAACAAAAATTAACTTAGAACAAACTCCAAAGACAAGCCCCTATGTGGACCCCAGTATAAACAGGTTATACAGCAATGGAAAGAAAATCCTGCACAAAAGACAAAATATTTCCCTTTTCAGTTTCAACAAGCAACTCAGGGGATGTATCAAGTCCACCAAAGGCAACTTTGAGGCAAAAATAACCTTCCAGGCTAAGGATAACCAACACCTACCAATGCCAACAATGCGCTGAACTAATAGTAAATGGAACTTCTTTTACTGAACCACTGGCTATAGCAAATTTGCTAACTGATAAATTTAGTTCCAATTTCCCCCTCTATCACCCTCAGTTTCCCCCAGGAAATACCCTCTACCATTTCTCCACTAACTATAACTAAAGTACAGGTCCTCACTGCACTCTCCAGAGCTAAAAACACTGCATTACTGAGTACTGATAATATCACAGGATGTCTCCTGAAGAGCTTGAAACATGACCTGTCAGTCCCACTAGAATCTCCATTCAACCACTGCCTCCAGAGAGGCTTCATCCAAAGGGAGTGGTTGACTGCAACTGTCATTTCTCTACACAAGGGTAGACCATAAACAAATACAGGGAACTACAGACCTATACGTTTTTTAGTCTTATAATCAAGGCCATGGAAACAATTGTTGTGGAACAGATAACCAATGACATAGGAAAACTTCAAATACTGGACCTATCCCAGTTCAGTTTCATCAAGGGCAGGTCATGCTTACTAAACTTGGTCGACTTCTTCGAGAAGGTCACTAGAGCCATGGATAAGGGCAAAATGGTATATACTGCCTACCTTGACTTGGCAAAGGCATTTGACACAATACCTCACTTTGTATTAGAGAAACACTCACAAATTTAGGCACAAATCCCTGTGTCACCCAAGAGATAGCCAAATGATTCACAGATAGAACAGGTGAAGTTAGGGTGAGGGGATCCATCTCCAGTAAGAGGCTTGTTTCTAGTGGTGTCCCACAGGACTCCATACTGGGACCGATCCTCTTTCGAATATACTTTACTGAAGTCAAGGCAAATGTAGAGGGCCTTTGGCTGACCAGATTTGCTGATGGATGCAGGCTGGGTGCGATCACTGAATCCCTCAAAGATATACTAGAAGGTCTGACTCAGTCAAATAACTGGTGGCAGAACTATGACCTAAAACTCAATGCCAAAAAATGTATGATCATACCCTTTGGGAAGACAACTACCCCTACAAATTACAACATTGATAACACTTCCCTAAGAGTAGACCCAATGGTAAGGAACATAACTCTCAACAGTACAGATTTATACAGAATGTCTAGATTCTTGCTTCATTCTTGCTTCATTAGTTATGCAGCCCCGCGCTTACTTCTAACAATGGTACCATCATAACCCCTGATGCTACCACCAAGCTCCTAGGAATTACTATAGACAACAACCTCAACTTTGACTCCCATATTAATAACACTATAAAAACAGTCAACAGAAAAATGGGCTCCCTATATAGAGTCAAATCCTTCCTCACTCCTATAGCAAGATCTACTATTGCCCACTCCCATCTAATCTCAACACTACTTTATGCCTCACCAATCTATACTAATCTGTCAAAACATAATTGTTTCAAACTAGCTACATCCTATAACAATATTGCAAGATTTGCCACTGTTAATCCCTATAGAACCCATCACTGTCAGAATCCAAAACAACTAGGATGGCTTGAGCTACAAAATCAGCTTCAATATAGTCAACTTATCATTGCACATAAGATCCTCTACCACTCAAATAATACTCCAATACTTTCAAACATCATTACCCCCTATAAAAATCTTACTAATTTACGTTCATCAAATAAATTGTTAGTTAACATTAGTAAGTCAAACAACTTGGCAGGTGACTCTCTGTTCTCAAACACTACTGGGAAAAACTGGAACCTTCTACCTACTGTACTAACTTCTCTTCCTTCTCTACCCCTCTTCAAACAAAAACTGAAAATATTCCTCAGAACAAAATGGCTATGCCCTTGCAATAACCCTGACTAGCTGATTAACTCTACTAATTTTCCCTCTACTTATCCCTCTTGACACTGTTGTTCTTATTTCATTTGTATGTAGAACTGTTTACTTGTAAGCTACTATGATTGACTCTTTATAAATGTCGTATCCTATAATTTTGTAAATAGTACTCTTTTTTTAAACCATTGTCTTTGATGTATTGTAATTAGTTACTTACCAGTGTGTTTGATATTTTTGTAAATAATTACTAACCAGTGTGTACCTAAATGTATATCAATATTTTTTGCTCTATGTAAACTTTATTTTATTCTACACTATTTTACTTTTTTATTTGTTATTGTCCTGGAGCTTTTCTCCCCGGGCCTCTACTGAAAATGGACATATATCCAGTTAGACTAGCCCGGTCAACAAATGTAAAATAAATAAAAAATAAATAAATATTTTTGGTGTGTTTCTTATAAAATTATGGTTTACTGGCAAATCATTGCGGGTTGAAGTCAGAAAATAATGACAGTCATTTTATTTTCAGAATTCATACTATTAAGAACATTCATGCTAATGCAAACCATGTTGCTCTATCAACTTTCTAAGTTTGTAAGAGCAATATTTAAAAGTTTCCCTATTTTTGGGCCTTTGTCCCAATATTATTTATGGCTTTGTCTAGACTTCTTGCTCTAAGAAATTGAGAGGTATGGTAAGGGACTTGGAGATCAGGTTGACAGTAACCTGAATTTTGATCACCATGTGTCCATGGTTGTAAGAATATACTTCTTAATGGTACAACTTAAAAGTAAGGGCACAGTGTCCAGATCTAAACAGATCATAGTCCCACTATATTCAATCCTCATTAGACCAGTCATCGAGTACAATACACCCTTCGGCATGTACCTGATCGGGCATTTGAAACAACTGGAATGGCAACAGAAGTCCCTCACTAAAATAACACAGGGAGTAAAGACCTCCTCAAGGCCCTGTCTTTGTACTAGGTCTTCTACAGACTACTGAAGGGCAATCTATGCCTAACCTACCAGACATTCACTAAAACAGCCTCGATGGATCTGCTACACATTTGCAAAACAAATAACATCAGAATTACCCAATCTAAAGATCTAAACCCAAGTCTGTGACATAAACAAAATATGTTGGAAGGACAGACACTTGTCTCAGACATTACCCCTTCTCTGGAACAGACTCCCCATTCAGGTGAGGCAGAACTCTTCCCTAAGCCTATTCATATGCAATTTGTACCAATGGATGGGAAATTGCAAATTCACCCCAGCCTGTTACCTGTGGCCATTATGGACAAGGTCAGGTTTTCAGCTGCCCTGAGGCACGCAAATATACCAAAGCCATTGGTATTGATAATTAATAAAATTGGGACATGAACGGCTAGGCTTAAAAAGGCTCTATGACCGTTAGCCTAGTAACCTGCAATGAAGGGTGGGAGGTTGGCATAATGGTTAAGGTGTTCACCTTACAAACACAAGGTCCAGGGTTTGATTCTCAGATGGGGTAAATGGCTAGGCTTAAAGAATGGCCCATGAAAGAGTTAGCCTAGTACTAATCAATCTATCCCATGATCCTATGACTGGATAATGCAGATTATATTCATGACCAATGAAATTATGGGGGACTTCTTCAATCGTTTTTTTTTTAACATCTTCAAAACATTTGATACTGCTGACCATGAAATAGCTCTCTTGATTTTCTGTAGCTGTAGTCTTTTCTTAGTCACACAAATGGTTGAAAAGCTGTCAGTGGGAAAAAAATCAGCTGGGGAGTAGTGCTATCTTGCAAATGTTTGCACTTACTGTTGGGACACCTTGGATATTGGTACTCACTACTCATTTTTAGTAGCTTTGTAAATGATATAATCTGTTTTTGTGAATGCTATCATATATTGATGAAGCTATGGAACTTTCTGCATATTAAAGAATCACTGCAATCATTGACAAACTGCAGCAATGGCTTAAAGTGTTTGGACTTCATTGTTACCACTGTTAAGACTAGAACTATACTCTTCTCATCCAAGAGCCAAAGTCATCATCATGTTAAAAATCCAAAAGTAACTTGAGTACCTCCATCCTCTTAGAGCAACCATCTTACCCTAACCTTTTGGACAATTTACTAACTGAGGATGTAATTGCAGCACAATTGCTTGGTGTTTATTTACACTTTGACAAAACTATGGATAATACTGTATCTAAAATCAACCTAAAGCTAGGTTGGTTGCTTAGAGCTTTCTTTCTCATAACACTTGATGATCTAATGTTAATAAATGCTTACTACCATCACTTCTGCATTTCATAGCTCTCCTAACTAGCCTCTAATCTTAACTATTCCTTAATTTAAAGCCAGTTTGCAGTACATTAGCTATATGTATTACAAGAAATCACTCTAGAAGGCACAACTGCTTGGCGCTTATAACCTCAAAGCACAAAATTTAACCAGCAGTGACACTTGTCCATGAACTCTGCACATTGCCAAATGTCCTGCTTTGGTTATATTCAACTTAGTTATAACTTTAGCTGAATGGTTAGAACAATTCACTAAAAATTCTTCCAAACCAGTGCATACTGGTAAACTGTAGAACAAGCTGCCTCATTTTTGTAAATGTATTCCTGAAATGGAAGACTTCAATATGTCTAAAGACATCAATAAATTGTGTGACTTGGTAACTTGCCATTTGGTGAAAAAAAATGATTTCTAGATATTGTTATTATCTATATGTGAATTTGTAGCTTAACTACACTACCTTCTTATTAGAGATGCAAATTCAATCAGCACTGTTTACATGCTAGTCATTCTTTATTAGCCCTTTGTTAACATGTGAAGCTTATAGACAAGCATTATTAGTTTTGTTTATGTGTACTGTTCTCTGTGAGCATTTATACATATCTCTACAAGAAACGTATTACATTTATATCATGCTTATATCAATTATTCTTTGAAAATCAGTGAATTATCATACCATTCTTATGTCATGGTCAAAGTTTCTAACTCTTCTTAAATCAGTGGAGTGGCAGATAAGTTTTATGTAGCTTGCTTATTTATTTATTTTTATTTTTTTTTATTCTAACTGTTGGCCATGGTATACAGCAAGACAATTTTTCTCAGCTGCTATTAAATGAATTCTGTGGATAGATCTCATTTCTGTGCTCCTAAAGAATGTTACAGAACTGTCTCAAATCAGTACTTTTTTCTGTATACAGATTGCTAGCTGTTGTCTTTGTTCACACTGCTCCTAATCATACAGCATGCTCTTTTAATGTTCCATGGATGTTCCTGGTGAGAGATGATTTTATGGACTTTAAAGCTTCTGGGTTTTTTCCCCCGGAGTACACAGAAAACGTAAACACCGTATTTGAAATTCTGGTTTACCACTGTAAATATATAAATAAACAGATAAATGACCACAGATTTCATATTTTATGTCAGATCACCATATACATAAAGCAATAAAAACAGTCAGTCAGTCATGGATAATGCTGGATTAACTCACAGATACTGAAGTCTGTTAATCCAGTCAAAGCCCAGATCGTAAAAAGGTTACTAACCATAAGTATAATAAGAAATACCTCAATTTGAGTAAAACTTTCTGCATATATTTTTACACCTGTTTTTCATTCTGGTTTTCAATTATTCTGTTATATATATGTGGGACTCCTGAACTTGATCAGCACAAGAAAATGTTGACAGCCGCTTGATTGATCAGAGTTGGTCGACATATGCAGATGGTCAACAGATGTGCTAGACTGACAGTCTTTGGGTGTGAAAGATTCCCTTTCCCTGGTGACTGTGTGATCTTGGAGTTAATATATATTATTAGCAAGGGGTGTGGGGGGTGCAAGTGGGCTTTTCCCCCTGTAAAAAATGATAGCATTTATTTATTTTTGCATGCTGCAAGGATTTGTCTCATGCACTCACAGTTGACTGTTGAAATTTGTGTTGTCGAATTTTCATAGTTGATATTCTTGCCATCGACATTTTTGCTGTGTTGGCCAAGGTAAGTAATCTTCTATCTATCTATCTATCTATCTATCTATCTATCTATCTATCTATCTATCTATCTATCTATCGATCTATCTATCTATCTATCTTTTCCTCAGAAACAACATAAAAAGTGTACCTTTATGCTATGCTCAGGCATGAAAAATATTCTGGTACCCATATTCATTGTTAGCATCTGTAAGATGGGACAGTAATGCAATGGATAACAGTACTGCCTCACACTATCTGGCCCTTCACTTCAGTTTTCAGATAAAGTGTCACATAAGGAGCTCATTTCTATCCTGCATTTTAAAGATGAACCGATGATCTTCCAGTTTGCCCAAAGACGTGTGTGTATGGGTCAATGAGTGTGAGAGAACTGTGTGTTTTTGTGTGTGTGCATCCAGTGATATGATGGCATCCAATCCAGGATTAATTTTTTGTCTTGAATTTTTGTCTTTTGTGTGTGTGTGTGTGTGTGTGTGTGTGTGTGTGTGTGTGTGTGTGTGTGTGTGTGTGTGTGTGTATGTGTGTGTGTGTGTGTGTGTGCCTGCGTCTGCGTGTGTGCGTGTGTGTGTGTGTGTGTGTGTGTGTGTGTGTGTGTGTGTGTGTGTGTGTGTGTGTGTGTGTTTTACAGGATTGGAAAAACCTCTTGCACTGTAGTATTGGTGACAAATTTCAAAACAGCATATTTGTTTAAGCTGACATTTTTTCTTACTTGTAAGGATGGATTTACAGCAGTTAGAAATCACTAGTATGTCTAGTAAAATTCAAAGTCTAATGACCTAGTATTCTCCCTACTTGCACCCTAACCATGGTTATACAGATGAAACATTTATAGCCATGGCATCTGTAGTCACATAAACAATGTTGATTTAAAAACTGAAAACAAAAAAAATAAAAGGAACTTATCATCCAGCCCAGCTTTCAAAACTGTAGATGTCTTATAAAATGATCATCTAATTCGTAAACATTAAAACAACTTTGATTCACTCTTTCTCAAAGTCAAGATCAGAGCAGACATCTGTGATCTAAACAACCCTAGCCTTGAATATTGAACATGCTTGTGTGCATGAAGAATAAAATCAATGTTCAATTTCCTTGCACTTCTAATGTTATCATTATCTGTCAGTCATAGCTGCTTAAACTAATGCAGCTTCAAGCTAAAATTGGCATCTTTAATTTTGAAATGTCAGTACTTAAGTAAAAAAAAAAAAATTTTGTCAGTAACTGTACTGAGCAGCATTAAACTAGTTTTCTCATTCTCAGTTTTGGTTAGGGCATGAACACAGACATTAAAGAAATCCCTAAACAGCAGCCAAACAAAACACACCTATTGATCACTGATAAACCCTAAATGCAACAAGCTTAATTTTAAAAGGTCAAATAAAATACTAAAAGGTTAGCAGCAATTATAAAAATGTGATGTGGCAGAAAAATATGCTTCTTACTCTGTGCACTCATATCTGCTATTTTATGAATTATTCTTCCTATATTTGAACCTGATTACATACGTTATGTTGAACTATATGTCTGCAGATAATTATTTCCCAAGTTAAAGCTCTTGATTTCTGTTTTATTTTACTGATATTTGTTTGCTCATTGCATATATTAAGTTGGACAGTTTCTTATCTGTGCAAACTGGAACACAGAGTATTTTTATATTGTATACATTGCTTGAAAGTAAACGAAAAACAAAAATGTACTGAAATGCAGAATAAAAGAGAAACAATCAAACATTCCACTTACCGAACAGCTTATTATAACTCAGTACAAAATATACATTGTGTGATGGCGGTGGGGAGTTAGAAAAGTTTTCTTTATTAGTGTTTGGGAGGGAATTGATTTTCAGAATGTTAATTTCTGTTGCAGTGAACTGGGGAGATTCACTTCTCAAAATGTCTCTGGCCGTTGGGTGGTGGTGAGGGAATTGCTTTTCAATGTGTGTCTGTTTCAGTTGTTGTTTTGGGAACATGCCTTTCAGTCTGGTTATTGCTGTTGCTAGGTGTGTAGGAAAATTTCTTTAGAAAAACTTTTCCTATGATGTTGCTTAGGGCAGTGAAAATTTCTTTTCACAATCTGAGTCTCTCTGTTACTCACTGAGTGGAAACTCTGATGGCAATTACATGCACTGAACTATAAGATATATGCAACATGCTGGCCAGGTATACATAAATGCACATACCCACTCTACCTGTGATTATCACATGGGTTAGACATACTCAAGGATGGTTTGCAGAAGGCCTCAAGCTCATGTTATGTTGTACATCTATAGAGGCCCAGGGGACATAGATCATCAGACAATAGCTTACTCTTAAAATTCCAGTTGTTTTTGAAAATGTCTGTTACTGAAAGGACTGGATATAACAAAGCTAGAAGATGTTGCAGACCAACCCTAGGTGATAGTTTACACAGAAAATAAGGCTCTGAGCTGTTAGTAGTCTGCTTTCTGTTGTCAAGAGTACAAGGTTTTATTCTTTCCACCTCCATTTGCATACTGTGTGGTTTTGTGCAAGTCACCTGACCAGATAGTGCTTCTGGGTCAACTCTTAAAAGGCACACTTGTGTCCAGTGTGCGCATCATGTTCACAAATATATATAAAAACAGTATGTTTGATTACCTTATCTGTGGGGAGTTTATATATATATTTTTATTTTATCTTTTGTTGACCAAGTAAATCCCATTAGGCTAGTGGCCTCTTTTCAGGGGACACCTGAGGTGGTATTTATAAAAGTAGGGGAATGTGGCCACGGCATCGGGGAACTTCTCCCTTCTCTTTTCAATTAGTGCTGTGGGATCATTTACAACCAATTGATGTACTACCGACTCAAGCAGATGTGGCCTCAGTTTAACATCTCGTTCAAAGGACAACAAATGCAGGAGTGCAACACCCACCTTATGCTGCACTGCAGTGTCAGCTACAGATCTACCAAGTGCAGGAATACAATTCATAGACATCTGCACCAAAAGTGAGTGTGCTCCCTGTTGCAACACTGACACTATTGCTTTTTGTATATTTACTTTTTCTAGAAGACTGCAGAGAGCTACACCTTCATACGCTCACTGAGGAATTTATAAAGCAGTTTCTGGAGTTCACCTACATCACAAAGACTCAGGAAAGTTTTTTTTTTTGTATTTTTGTAATACAGTTAATTTGCCTTGCTACGTTTGCTGTTTTCTATGTGTCCTGTGCTGTTTTACCTATGTTTAGTTAAATTCACTGTTTTTATACTTGCCTAGAAATAGCATGTTCTGGCCTGATGTGAGGGCCATCTTGGAGAGAGTATTGGTTATTCTAATGAAAGTAGTTTAACTGTTTCTTTTTCTAGGTAGTTGAGATCTTCTGTTATAAATCTGTAGTTGCTTTTGGTTGGATACCTTTTTTTATTGCTTGCTATTTACTGCACTGAGATGTATGTCATTGCAGTCTTTCCAGTAAGACCTTCGTGCACTCACCGAGCAGCATGTAAAGTGGTTTCTGGAGTTGTGTAATGTCACAAAGATTCAGCAAAGTTAATTTGTTTGTACTTTTTTATTCTACTAAATTGGTTTTACTTAAGCTTGCTCTTTTTTTCCTTGTCTGGAAGCACTCTGCTCTGGCCTGGTGCGGAGAAGAGTAGTGGTCATTCTTGTGAGGACAGTTTAATGTTCCTGTTTCTAGGTAGTTGAGCATTCTTGGCTGGAGCTTATTGCTGTTATGGATTGGTTCTGTTTCTTTTATTGCTTTCTGTTTACTGTTTTAATCTGTGTTGAGTGCACCACTTTGGGATGTATAGCAGAATATTGGGTAGTGCACAAAATATGAAGTGTTCCTTAGTCGTACTGGAAAAAACATCTTGCTTCATTTCGCAGGCACTAAGCATTAATGTGCACTGGGCCAATTTAAATGAGGTGTTTACTCATGACAGCCAGCAAAGTTCCTCCCTGAACTCTTTTTTTTCCCCTTCTTATTTACCATTGTGATTCTATTATAGAATAACAATGAAAATCATTGAGAAATAGCAAACTATCCATCCTCTTCTATTGCCAGCCATCTAGCACTTGGTATACTAAAGCAGTGTAGGAACTGCCTCATGTTTACTAAAAATAAACTCCTGATAAACCTAGTAGATTGTATCACTGAGAAATGTAAATACCTAGCAAACTTGGAAGCATCCTTCTTCTATTCCGCTGAAAGCAATGAGCATCATAGTAGCACGTACCATACCTTATGAGTGCAACATCCTTAGAATGAGACAAAAAATTGTTGTACACTGATTAAAAATCTCTGCCCAAGCCTCCTAGAACTTTCAAGGTTAGGCATCAGGGAAATGTGCAACAATTATTCGATTGGGTAAACAAAAGCTACCTGTCAGGACACTCAGGGGGTGGACAGTGGTCATGTTGTGCATGCTGCCTATCTTGATCTGATCAAGTCATATGACACCATACAATAGGATGTAATTGTAAATTAGCTAAAGGGCTTAAATATTGATCCCCTAAGTGATAATATAGATGGCCATTTGGTATTAACATGTCCTTAAATCCACCAGAAGTAGCAATATTCACGACCTGGTTCTCATAAACTTGGTTCCTATCTGTTACCTGCCCCTGGTTGGTCTCTCCTTCTTAGTACGTTAGACCACCAACTGGTTTCTCTTACCCTCAGAGCTTAGACATCCCTGGAAACCAGCACCACTCTCATTAGAGACTTCAGTAAGGTAAGCCTTGTGCAATTATACAACAAAATCTCTAAATGTCCCCACTAAAACTCCACAGTTGACCTTGGATATGCAGCCAACATAAGGATCTTTATGTCAATTTAGATAAATGCATTGACCAAGCAGTCTCTACCAAAATCAAATATAGTGGTAAATTCAGACCAAATGACCCTGGTGGTCAGTTGATATAAACAAACTGTATAACATTAGGAAGAAATCATCAAATTACCAAGTAGGTTCATCACCACCCCCCTGCGCGACAGTACTATAAAGAGCCTTGCTAAGAAACTAAAGGAAGTTATAAAAACAGCAAATGATCCTAACAACTGAGGCTAGCAACTGGGCAAAGGATAATAAAAGTTATTTTTCATTTACATTAGAAAGCACAGAAACAATTCACAATGCTGATCCAAACTTTTCCACAATGGAACCTTCCTTCCAAACCTGCAAGTAATTGCAAACAAACAAACTGGTAAACATGTCTGCTGCCTATTTCTCCAATGAAACTACCATCCCAACTCAAATCATTCCTGAATTACCCACTACCATAGCTATAAATCATATCCTTAAGGCACTCTCAGAAAACAAAAACAGTGTTAAACGTGCACTCTGATCTCCTCCTTAAAAGAATTAGCTTAATCCTACCTACAGGCTGTATTCATGAATCCTGGGTACTGCTATAGTAATGAATATTTATTAAATTGGATCCACCATGGACCCTGAGAACTACAGACTCATATATGAGTTGTATCTGAAAAGCCATGATGTTCATCATCATTGATCTCATTGATTATGACATGAAAAGTCTGATTATGCTTGATCCGCGACAATTCAGCTTTGTAAATACTAGGTCCCGCCTGCTAAATCTTGTCAGCTTCTTTGAGAATGTCAAGACACTCAGGGGGTGGACAGTGGTCATGTTGTCCATGCTGCCTATCTTGATATGATCAAGCCATATGACACCATACAACAGGATGTAATTGTAAATTAGCTAAAGGGCTTAAATACTGATCCCCTAAGTGATAATATAGATGGCCATTTGGTTTAAGATCAGAATGATCATTGTCTGAGTAGGTGAAAACTCTTAATTCAGAAAGTAGGTACTAATGGTGTGCCCCAGAACCTGTGTTAGGTCCCTCTCCTGTTTACCATTTATGCCTGATCTCAAAACTGAAAACATTGATCTCTAGATAACCAGATTTGCTGATGACTGCAAGTTGGATGTAGTTGTAATGTCCCCAGAAGATGCATATACCCTCCAAACTGAATTAACATGAATCAACACCTAGTGCACAGAAAATTAGTTAAACTAAACATCAAGAAATGCATTATGATCCATTTTAGGATGAAGCAATATGCTGCAACCCTCTGCATTAACAACACCCCATTTACTACGTGAGAAGGTGGGTAGATAGCTCCCTTTCCTTTGATTGCCATGAGTGACTATAGTTAGGAAACCCTTCTATATTTCACAAGTAATTGCAAAAGGCATCTCTTGTAAAACCAAGGAAGTAATTGCTGTCTTATATTCTGCATTACTCAGATCAGTTATAAAATGTAATGCACAGTTTCACATGTAAGAAGGTAGATACATTAAAAAAATGGAAAAAAAAATAAAAAGATCTCTGGTGTGAAAAATCTTAGATACCAGAAACATAGCTTTCAACCTCTTACTGCAAGATATCTAGACAAAGCCTAAAATAATGGGGGTGGCAAAGTCCAAAAATAGGGATGGATTTTAAATAATGCTTGTATAAATTTGGAAAGTTGCTAGAATAACAGGTTTTTCTTTAACATGCATTTTCTGAAGGATATGGAGTCTGAAACTCAAATATATGTCATTATTTAGTGACTTCAATCCTCAGTGATTTGCCAGAAAACCACCAATTTTATGCAGAACAGACCAAAAATATGAGGCAAAAATCTGGACATTCTGCAAAAATCTGGACAGTTGAGAGGTCTGTCAGAAGAGCCTAGAATTCTTGTCCCTGTACACTGTGTCAGTATAGGCTGCAGAGTGGTGACGTGTCATGCTTACTATGTCCTCGGGGCTCCTGTTTTTTTTATTTTGATAAGTCAAATAATGCAGCTAGTGCTAGAACCAGATATCTAAATCAACACCAGTTAATAAATAAAACAAGATGGAGGGATAGGTTCATACCCACTAGCTTCCCTTGCTATGGAATAGGTTCCCTTACATGTCAAACAATATTATACCATGTGATCTTTTAAATATAGCTTGGACAGCTGCATGGGTACCATTACATTTACCTAGTGACTTACATGCCTTATCCTATAAGGTTAGATAGAGTCTGAGGATGGTTATTAGGAAAGTGCACATGACCTCTGGTCTAATTCATTGCTTATCCTATGATCATAAGCAGATACAATTGAAAACTGCTGTAGCCATCCAGTTGTGTAGAACAGGCCGTATGTGTGATGTTGTGGGGTCTTGAGACAGTGTTTACATGCAAGGAAGCAAACTTCAACTCACAGTGCAAGAATAGGTTTCACCAGTACAGACTACACAGTGTGGTATGGCAGTTGCATACCTATGATGATCTGTAGACAGCTGCCTCATGGTAGTGACCTTTAGAGGTGGTCTTGTCCACTTTGGAGGTCAGCTATTGCATGTTTGGTGCTACCTGTGGGCTGAGTGGTGGGTCATGTGGAAGCTGCAGATACCACAAGCCTGCATTTTAGCATATATATCCTCACACTAATTCTAAAGACAGCCACACAGCATTCTATAGCTATGTCAAGAATCTCAATGGCAACACTCAGGTCTGCTCTGAGTTACAGCACAATGGCACTAAATATACAGAACCAACTGATATTGCCAACATCCTGGCAGATAGTTCCAGTGCTAACTTTATCCCTCCTCACCCCCTAAAGGGCCCATCTGTATACCGGAAGAATGCAAAGTTCCTGTAACCACGGCTGCACAGGAAAAAAACACACACTACAAAGCCAAGAACACAGCATCCATCGGACCTGACAACATCACAGGCTGCATTTTACATGAGCTACAGAATGTACTGGCACCCCACCTAAGCACCATGTTCAATCATTGCCTCACCTCAGGCTTTGTGTCCACTGAATGGGGCACAGTGACAGTTATCCTACTCCACAAAGGGGGATCCACCACAGACCCCAGGAACTACCACCCCATTAGCCTAATGAGCCTGGTTTGCAAGGCCATGGAACGTATCATCATGGAACTTATAAACAAAAACATTGGTAATCTCCAAACTCTGGACCCCACCCAGTTTGGGTTTGTAAAAGGCAGATTATGTCTCCTAAACCTGATTGACTTTTTTGAAGCAGTCACCAAAGCTATAGATGAGGGTAAGGTGGTTCACACAGCTTATCTAGAGCTCACCAAGGCTTTTGACACCATCCCCCACTCTGGAATTATAGATAAACTCACTAAACTAGGTATAAATCCCTATGTTACAAGATGAGTTCTCAACTGGCTCACTGACAGAACCCACACTGTGAAAGTAGCAGACTCCAAATCTGACTTCAGACCAGTGACAAGTGGAGCACCACAGGGTTAAGTCCTGGGCCCGTTCCTGTTTGGTATCTACTTTTCTGAAGTACAGGCTAACATAGAAGGTCTTTGGCTAATGAAGTTCGTAGATGACTGCAAACTAGGAGCCATAATTGAAACTCCTAACGATGTGGACATCCTACAAAAGGGCCTGAGTGAAACAGATGCCTGGTGTCAAAGCCATGGCATCAAGCTCAATGCCAAAAAGTGCATTGTCATCCCCTTTGATAAAAACACTGTGCCCATGAGCTACCACATAGGTGGTAGTCTACTTAACACCGAAAGTGTGATAAGAGACGTTGGGACACAGGTGGACAGTATTCTCTCCTTTGATAATGACATCAACACAGTAGTCAGGAAATCCTTCTATGTGGCACACCTCATCACAAAAGGTTTCTCATCCAGGTAAAAAAGGTCATTGTTCCCCTCTACTCATCACTCATTAGACCCATTATAAAGTACAATGCCCCTTTTAGTATGTGCCTCACAAGACATCTGCAACAACTGGAAAGGCTGCAGAAATACCTTACAAAGAGGATTACTGGCCTCAAGATGCCCTGCGCAGAGTGTCTCAAAAAACTCCAGCTTTACTCCATCGCATATCGCTACTCAGAGGCGATCTCTGCCTAACATACAAAACTATGTCAAACCCAGAGCTGTTGGACATGCTCCACTTAAAGAAATCCCAATCCCTTTGAGCTATACCTCTCAACCTGGAAACATCAAAAATCTGGACAAGGCCCATGAAAAATAGGTACAAATCTATACGCTGATTAACGTCTAATTTGCATATATCATTACATAACCCCACCCACTCCAATGGAATCGTGGGATACCAACTTGCAAATGCAAACTGAAGAACAGACAACCAAAAAATGTCACCAGAGTCCCCCTGCAGCCATTCCAATGTCCCATTACCTGGAGATTTCTCCCCATTTACCTTAGACACTAATGTGTGCATACTGCTTTACTTCTACAATGATTATTGGTATTTTATTTTTTTCATTTTGCAGCACAACAATGCACAAACACTAAGACATCTGTTAAACAAAGCAATACTGTCTCACAATGAAAATAGACTTATCATTAAAATGTCTCTCCCCTTGAAACTCACATTCATTGAAATAGCATTGAAACCCACACACCACATCCAAAGAAAATGTATCTGGCCGGTAGTGGATAAAGATTACCTTTGGGCTGTTTTCAAATCATTGGCTCCTTGCACACATAACAAGAAACATACATGTATTATTTTCTTTGATACATCTTCCTGACTTTATTAAGTTATATTCCATGTATAATACAGCACACTTGTTAGACAGAGAGCATTTTAAATTTGTTTGAACATTTTTCCAGTAGGCTGTACTGTAGACAATGAAACAAAATGCATGAACCAATAATGACAAAACTGTCCAATTCAGAACATTTCGATCATAAAAGTCTACTTCCACACCCACACTATAAATAGAATGACAGTAGTGTAAAACATAGGCATCTTGCACAGCTTCTCACACTTATTTTCAACTTCAGTTTTTTGGGCTGGACAAAAGGTCAAAAACCAGCGCCACATTTTAAACATTGCCTCTATAATTTTGGAAAGTTGCTAGAATAAAATGTGTTATCACCATGCATGTCACTGGCAAGTCTTGAACCCAGGACTCTATGCACTACAGTCAGAGCAGCATACCACTATGGTGAATCAGCAGTTTCCTGAAAAAAAGGAAGACTGAAACTTAATGGCTATCATTTAGTGAATTAAGTTCTCACTTCTCACCATAGCTCTCAACCTATTAGCACAAAAAACCTGGACAAACAATGCCAATAATGGGGGGAATACAAATGCAGTTCTCACTTCTCACCATAGCTCTCAACTTTTAGAACAAAAAAACCTGAACAAAGCTCACCAGTGGTGGTGGCTAGGGACTTAGCAGGGACTCATTTTAAACATTGCTTGTATAATTTTGGAAAATTGCTAGAATAAAATGTTGAGTTACCACCATGCATTTTACTGGCAAGTCTTGAACCCAGGACCCTATGTACTACAGTCAGAGCAACATACCCCTATGCGAAATCAGCAGTTCCCTAAAAATTAGGAAGACTGAAACTTAATGGCCATCACTTAGTTAATTCAGTTTTCACTTCTCACCATAGCTCTCAACCTCTTAGCACAAAAAACCTGGACAAAGCCAATTATGGGGGAATACAAATTCAGTTCTCACTTCTCACTCACCATAGCTCTCAACTCTTAGCACAATAAACCTGGACAAACAACAAAGCCAATAATGGGGGAATACAAAATCTGTTCATGTCTCACCATAGCTCTCAACTCTTAGCACAAAAAAATCTGGACGAAGTTCAGAAATGGTTGTGGCTAGGGGCTTTAGGCTCTTTAGCCTGTATATCTCTAGCCACCAGGTGTATTACATGGGGGCATTTTCACTCCCCCCCACACACACACACACCTTACTTGCTTGAGGGATAGATTCCTGTCCCAGAGACTACTACCTATCTATATCAAACACAGCTCCTCATTAGCACTCTTCAAGAAAAATGTTGATGATTGAATGGGAAATAGGAAATTCACCCCGGGGATCACTTTTGTGGTTCTGCTCAACAGGGGCACAGGAAAATAATTTTCTTGGGTGGCAAAAGCCAGGGTACCTTTTTGGCTAGGATTGTATAAGCCCTAGGGCTGATAGCCTAGTACCTACCTATAAATCTAAGAACTTATGAACATTTGTAGAACAAGATGACTCCAAAAAAAAAGCAAATGAATGTAGAAGTTCTTCCTGGCAGACAGACATCTTGCAGACCCACCATAAACATGGACAGCTGAGCTGCCTAATAGACAAGAGTGAAAGAGTGACAGGGCCTCCATCAAAGTCATGTGACATGCCGTTGTTGGACAGGTAAACACTGTTGGTGGCTATAACAGATATCAAACATGCAATCAGTCACCAACATGATCTATCACACTTGCAACAAGGCCTTGTGCAAAAGCAACTAGGCACAGCGAGAGTCCATCCACACAGATCTTGCTAACAAGCACAGATAGTTTCTTTATATTTCTGTCTCAGGTACAAGACAACTCCTTCATGCCCAATTTAGGACTTGAGATTTGTGCAAAATCTTACTCTCCACCATTGGTGTTAGCAGACAATGCCCCAGGTTGGTATATCCTTACATATATTTCATGTAGCTTTTATAGTACAACTTCTCAGAGCCAGAACTAGTCCTGTAATTAATATGATCATATCATTCTGCATCTATTTCAAGTCTTCAGCTGTTATGTGAGTCTGTACAAGGTACAAGTGCATGACACAGATGACATTTTATATTACAGCTGTAGCAACAATTTATAACCTGGGATTGGCACAAAGCAGCCCAGATACACTTGGGTGCTTCTGTTTTCGCTGCTGCTTTAGTGTATTGGTTTTCCATTCTGGATGTTGGCATGTCTGGTGCTGGGTAATATCTGAGACTCATAATGATGGCATCCACAGCATGACATAAACTGAAACCACTGTGCCACTTTGAAGCAGGGGCACTGTGACAGGGCATATCAACCTCCCATCTACAGTCACAGCTCCACTGCCTGTGTAACTCACCCCTGAGTCATGAGATATTTTCTGTAAGACATGAACTGGATGAAACAACATCATAGGGAACACCTTCTTCCCCTGCTACCCAGACAAAAGTGGGTGCTGATAGTTCCCATGGAGACAAAAGTAAGGGCTGGCTTACCAGTAGCTGGCATCATCTGATTTCCATTCCATACTTGACCTGCATGCCTCCATGGTCATCACACAAGAAATGTGCAGGGTAATCATACAGGCACAGGCCGATGCTACCATAGTCATTGCACAGCAGATCAGTGTAGTATGCTCTTCATAAGTAATTATTAGTCATGCAGTCCAGAAGACAAAAATGACTCTAAGCCCACATTCCCAATTTCCCCAAAGCACTGTCTGGTTAAGACTTGCTTAAGGTCACACAGTAGGCAAATAAAGGTTGAGGGAATCAAACCCTGTACCACAGGAAGAAGCTTGCTAACAGCTCATAGCATTAATCCTCTGCACCAACTGTCAGACTAAAGGGGTTGACTTAAAAGCCCTAAAAAAATTTGAACCCTCCACTCTTGTCACAAGAAATACCAGTGTTAACCCATTGTGCTAATGGATATCTTAGTGGGTTATTTGATGATGCCAGAGAGAACTTTGCTCAACTATGTATAATTTTAGACAGGCATAGTGAGGAGTCTGCATTCCTGATATGTATGTGTGTAGCCTGTGGGCATTACTGTTCTCTTTACCTTGACAATTCTCCTCCAGTGAGGAAGTCTACTGAGAGATAGTAAGGTGATGGCCTGGATTCCTCAAAGCCATATCCTCCATGCCTACTGCCATTGCTTATGCTGCTACAACCCACTGTGGATGCAAATGCATACAGAGTCTACATGTTAAACCTAACCTAGTTGTTTTATGCTGTTAATTCATGCTCACAGTGAATACCATCTTCTGTACTGCAGATCATGCAAGTGACATTCCTCGGGGGGGGTGCCCTTGTAGACAGGATCATGCAGTGCCAATGCACACACATCTTGTGGGTGATAGAAACTGGTCACAGAGAGACATATTCAGAGTGCAATAAATTCAACATAAGATGTGTCCACTCACATGACTTCAGAACAAACCCCCACCTCTGCCAGAGTATATTACTCTGAAGACACCACCCCCTCCATTCACATTCTTATAGACTCAATTGCATTTATCAGGCCATGCCACATGCACACTGATATCATAAGCTCCAGCCCCCAACCACAGAGTGCACATTGTCAACCTATGTCACTGTGCCCCCAGACCTGTGCATATGATGAAACGCCCCCCCCCACTTTGTTACCAGGATAACTTGTGTTTGATGCACAGTGTGGTCAGTCTGTGCATTGTATAGCATATCCTTGTTATAGTACTGTATACATCATTATTACTTTGCTATTTTGAATGTGGCCCATAGTTGTGAACCAGGTGCTGCCTCTTAGTTACTGCCATGGTGTACATCACCTGCCTGCACCCTGCATGGTCATCCAATGCAGCCATGTCCTCCATAAACTCCTCACCAGGCACCTCCTGTACTGCTGACACCAGCATCTCTTCTCCTCCAGTGTGTATATCCTGTTGTACCTCTCCGCATAGCAACATGTTTTGCAACACTGCACACATGGCAAGCATCTTGCTGTGTGTTTCAGGAGCCAGTATAGTCAATGCTAAGCATACATTGGTGTCCACTAGAATGGGTACTCCAAACATCCCATTAGACTGCATTGGGGGGGGGGGTCACACATAAGTATCAGTTCCTGAGTGGCATCTCTGTCTGTACAGTAAATGTCCACTATTTCTGTGCCATGAAGGGATGAAAGTTTAGGTGCTGTCCAGTCTTGTTGAGATGCATAAGATAATGATGCATGCCTTTCTAGCTAATGGCTGAGAGGAATGCCTCAGACATGTACATCTCTGCTTATCCTGCTGATGCCCTTTACATTTTAGCACAATCTCCCTCTCTCACCACATGACTTTGTGGTGTACATTAATGTTGGTGCTCAAGGCTCATGGTGCAATTTTTCCACATTTCAGAATCATTCTGCCATGTTGCTTACTCTCATTTGCATTCACCATCATCGTCTTTATCATAATCCTGCTCACTTTCATCTCGTATGCTCACTTGCATGCTATGCAGACCACAGTGTACACTTCTGAATCACATCATCTCTGATAACAAGCAATCATTGCACAATTTTGCCTTTCACATATTTTATAGCATATTTATTAAATCACAATTCAACAACACAGGTACACATTTATTAAAAGAAAAGAAAACATAATGATATTTTTCATTGCTTTCATAAAGTATACATTTGTTTTCTTTTTAGCAATTAGCATTCACTCTATCTTCGAAAAAATGTATCAGTTCCTGCCATCCTACATTGAGCTATTCATTTTTGAACCCTGGCCAGTGACTTTTTCAGCAGTGTCATTCCCAGAACCTTCGCAATAATGCAGAACATGGCTAACTACATACACTGGCAATGGATTTTGAACAAATTAGACTAAAAACAGAAAGTCACTGCAACTGTTATTCTTTGTATGTGGTACTACAAGAATTCATTTGATGTAAGTGACTAGTAAAAACCTTTTGATCTCCTGGACACAATGGAGTCTGTCAATTTGACTAAGTATTAGAGCAAGGTAAGGTTTTGGAAAACAACCCTATAAAAGGCAATATAAAAATAGCTGGTTAGCTGCATGGAAGGGAACAAATGGATGAATCCTTGACTACAACTCTGATGAAAGGTTTGATTAGAAGCACAGACACCCGAGAGACTGAAACAGAAGGAAGAGTGTTGAAAAGCCTCGTTCCTTCCACATTGAAGGAAAGACATTCAAACTAGGCTGTGAAACAGGAAATCAGCAATAGTTGGGCAAGGCATGTTAGTTGGGAATAGTAAGATAACACTGTGAAGCTGAGGTGCTAGCTATGAACAGCACAATAAAGTTTAGGTACTATTTAGGAACCACAGTGTGAAGGTGAGGTGCTAGCTATGAACAGCAGTGTGAAGGTAAGGTGTCACCTATGAACCGCTCTGTGAAGGTGAGGTGCCAGATATGAGCAGCATTTTTAAGGTGACATGCTTGATATGAACAGCAGTGTGAAGGTAAGATACCACCAATGAAATGCACTGTGAAGGTGAGGTGTCACCAATGAACAGCAGTGTGAAGGTGAGGTTCTAGCTATCAGCAACACTGTGAAGGTGAGGTGCCACCTATGAAGAGCACAGTGAAGGTGAGGTGCTAGCTATGAACAACACATTGAAGGTGAAATATCACCTATGAACAGCACTGTGAAGGTGAAGTGTCACATATGAACAGCAATGTGAAGGTGAGGTGCCACCAATGAACAGCACAGTGAAGATGAAGTGCTAGCTTTTAAACAGCACTGTGAAGGTGAGGTTCTAGCTATGAACAGCACTGTGGTGGTGAGGTTCTAGCTATTAACAGCAATGTGAAG
Organism: Protopterus annectens; assembly: GCF_019279795.1. NCBI lineage: Eukaryota > Metazoa > Chordata > Ceratodontiformes > Protopteridae > Protopterus > Protopterus annectens. Next base: position 348,121,573 of record NC_056733.1, on the reverse strand, counting down.
GTCAGATGCTAGCTATGACCTGTACTGTGAAGGTGAGGTGCCAGCTATGAAGAGCATCATGATAGTGAGGTGCCACCTGTGAACAGCACTGTGAAGGTGTGTTAATAGCTTTGAATGGCACTGTGAAGGAGAAGTTCCAGCCACAAACACAATTGTGAATATGATGTGCTACTTAAGAACAGTGCTGTGAATGTAAAGTGCTTGCTATGGATAGCACTTTGAAGGTGAGGTGCTTGCTATTAACAGCACTGTGAAGGTGAGATGCTAGTTATTAACAGCACTGTGAAGATGAGGTGCTCGCTATGAACAGCACTGAGAAGGTGAGATGCTAGTTATTAACCGCACTGTGAAGATGAGGTTCTAGCCATGAACAGCACTGTAAAAGTGAGATGCCATGTATGAACAGCACTGTGAAGCTGAGGTACTCGGTATGAAAAGAGCTGTGAAGGTGAGATGCAAGTTATTAACAGACTGTAAAGGTGAGATGCCATGTATGAACAGCACTGTGAAGGTGAGGTGCTCACTATGAATGGCACTGTGAAGTTGAGGTGCTAGTTATTAACAGCATTGTGAAGTTGAGGTGCTAGTTATTAACAGCATTGTGATGTTGAGGTGCTCGCTATGAACACTGAGAGCAAGTATTTATTTATTTATTCCAGTTTGGTGACCGGGGAGGTCCCCTGGGCTCGAGAGCTCATTTTCAGTGGAGGCCCGGGTAGAAAAGCTCCACAATACAAAGTTAAATTACATAGAGAATTACAAGAAAAATATTTGCATTGCAATCAACAGGTAGTATAACAACCAACAGGTAGTATAACAATCAACAGGTAGTATAACAACCAACAGGTAGTATAACAACCAACAGGTAGTATAACAATCAACAGGTAGTATAACAATCAACAGGTAGTATTACAGTCAACAGGTAGTATAAAAATCAGCAGGTAGTATAACAACCAACAGGTAGTATAACAACCAATAGGTAGTATTACAGTCAACAGGTAGTATAACAATCAGCAGGTAGTATAACAACCAACAGGTAGTATAACAATCAACAGGTACTATAACAATCAGCAGGTAGTATAACAACCAACAGGTAGTATAACAACCAACAGGTAGTATAACAATCAACAGGTAGTATTACAGTCAAAACAGGTAGTATACCAATCAACAGATAGTATAACAACCAACAGGTAGTATAACAATCAACAGGTAGTATAACAATCAATAGGTAGTATAACAATCAGCAGGTAGTATAACAATCAATAGGTAGTATAGCAATCAACAGGTAGTATTACAGTCAAAATAGGCATCATTCAGTAAAGACAGCAAATATATTAAACATTTTTCAAGCGAAAGACAGGCATACAGCATACCCCGGGCATGGGACTCAAACACTTTAGCTAGCCTTGAGACTATTTCTGTGTAGAAAGTGAGGCCCAGCCAGTTGAGCAATAAAACACGGTATGTTGTAATTGTATGATGACTGCTTTGAGGACTGAGCTCTGTGAGATAACTATGCAGGGTTGCTGACCCCACTAAGGCAAGCAAATCAAGCAGAGGGAAATAAAGATTGAGGGCAAATAAAAACAAGTTAGCTGAAAGTTAAAAAAAAGAATAACATGCAATAAATGCATAAATAATGTAACTGCCAACGGTACCTTTTGCAATGTACAGCCCACTGTCACTAACCCTTAACTTAGCCCTAAATATAACCTTAAACCACTTCAGCAAAAAACATAATTCATCTCTTATGTTAAAGTTAATGACTTTTGCAAGTGCTGCATAGTCATACTAATCTAACACTAATTCAGAGAACATTAACATAAATGAAATGCATTAAGTGAAAAATTCAGACAAATAATTTTTTTCCAAAAAGGATTTGCCAAATGGTTTGTCAGCAAGTAACCTAGTCACTACAGGATTATATATCAGTAGAAAACTTAATTTTTATGAAAAGCTATGGTGATGACTGGTTAAAACATAAGTTACTTGAGGATGGGCAAGGAAGATCAATACTGGTGAGCATTCTTCTCAGATGACCTTAACTTTAATGTGTCTTTTTTCTCTCTGAGTACGTTAAATGGAAAATTATCACATCTGTGAATGGATAGCATTATAGGTGGGTTACTCTTTAAACTTAATTTTAATTTGTTGAATCCTGCACACGTAGAGATTATCCATCATATTATGACACAATTCACTTTATTGTTTACTATGTGCTAATAGATATAAATTAGAATACAGCTGAAGCAGTTAAAACCCATTAAGGACATATCATGCTGTAAATATATGAGTTTCTACATCAGTCACATCTTACTTTTTATTAGGCTTTATTGGGACATTCAGGCCAATAAAGCCAAACCCAATTAATTATAAAAATGACAAGCGTGGCCCTTTCCCCTGAGCCTTTTTCAAAAGAGGTTTGCGGTTTTACACACACAGTAAAGTATCTGGTCTGCCAGGGTCCTTTCTGATGTTTAGCCTAGGAGTTTTTTCTCTGTAATCTTTTTACTTGTTTTGTTCATATCTGAGAAATTTTGCAGTCATTCTAATGAATGTTTTGAAAAATAGTCAAATTATCGACTTTTGCTGTACTAACGAGCCCAGAAAAAAAAATAAAACGTCAGGTGTAAAGCTGGTGAGGTTTAGCTTTACTAGACTTATAAAAAGTAAGACGTCACTGAGCAAGAAGAAGCTATGTAGCTGAAATACCTGTATGTCCATAAGGGGTCATTTGTGTATTTCTCATGAGCATCTGTCAAAGGTTTACAGTATTGCACAAATAATGAAGTCTTTGGTTTGCTAGCATCTTTTTGATGTTTTTTGCCTAGAAATGTTTTTGTTTCCTGTGTGACTGTTTTTCTTGTTTTCTTTTTTATATTAGGTCTTGCAAGGTAAGCTCAAAACAGAATAATAAATAAGGGGAGAAAAGTGTGCAAAAACTTGCCTTATGATGCTGTGTGGATGATGCTGATATTTAAAAAAAATGAAGGCATAGCTGTTATTAAAAATGCCTTTGTTAAAGAAAGTAGAGTTTCAAATAAGTTACCTTTTCTTATTGTACCCTTTCTCATTATTTGGAGTTTAATCCTTTCATCACGTTTGTCACTGCTTTTCTGATTCTTCGTACTTTGTGAATAACAATGTCTACATATGTTCATGCTACGCCGATGAGTCAAATAAATTAGTGATGGACTACTTTCAGCCAATATGTTCCATGTTACTTAAACTGACAAAAACTAATCTGCTTCATGCCCTGTGTTGGAACTGTTTTAAACATATGTTAAGTGTCGTACAAACTGACAATGGCCTGCCCTTCCGAGCTGGGAAATTAAACTCAGTAATCTGCTGGAAATAAATGAGGTAAAGTACACGCAAGATTGTGATAAGAAAACTGCAACTGTCATTTTTGGTGATGAAGGTTTTCTGAATGCACACAGTAGATCCAGAGTGTAGCTGATGAGAGGGTGTGGGTTTTTTTAGGAAGTGACTCAGATGTAAAGCATTTATCTATTACAGGGGAATTAGCTCATGACGTGAGAGCCTGCAGATGTAAGTAGACTTATTTAGGGCCATCTGGGCTGGCCTGGGGTAGATGTGTACCAGTCTTACTCATCCTCTTTAACAGATTGTTGGCTGTTAATTAGCATGGCTTGTTTACCTGCAGGTGTTCCTGCAGATAATTTTATTTGCATCATCAGTGTCCCTTTCAGCAGCTGCTTAATGCTTGGCACATTTTTTCTGCTTTAATTAACAGCTGTCTACTATTTAGATGCAATGAATTTTGGACATAAACACTGCAACAAACAGCCAAAACAGAAAAAGTTCATACAATGTATCTTGTACGAACTTTGGCCTCAGACATTCTAGAGAGCATTTCCACACTCCATATGCAGTATGGGATGGTTTAATTGCCTTATGCATTATTTTGTAAAAGTAGAAAATAAATGAAATGATAGTGACAGCTCAGAGGCAATTAACCATAAAAGAGAATGCATATTTCATTTTGTCCTGTTTCAACATATATGCCCTTCCAGCCTTGGTGTTTGATATTTTTTCTACTGACCTGACAAGATATGTCTTACAGCATGGTGGCTCCTGTCTTGTAATGATGTGGGCCATGATGTAAGCTGACTGTTTTGGCATCTCTGAAGATTATTGTTACTATCCAATAATACATACACATCAAGTGTCTTGTTATTATCCTTTGGTAACTTATTTCTTATTATAACAACAACTGAACTTTTATTTTTTTATTTTTCATTACCCATTACAGAATTATTAATTTTGTTTGGGCAGACTGTGCACGCTAACATGTAAATAAGCGGAACATTACTACTTTGTTGTTTGTCTTTCAGTCTTTTCTTCATCAACATTATCTGTGCCTTCTGCTTAGAAGATTTCAGTTTGTTATGTAAAAATACCTTTGAAATAGTAACAGCTTTGTTTATATGGCACCAGAATAGGTTGGTGCAGCTATCATACTCCAGTGGATTATAAGGGCTTTAATAGGGATCTGATTCAGCAGTGCTACAGTGGCATTTGATAGCATATTATATTTCCCAAAATAATAACAGGAAAAACATATCTCACTAGGAAGAGGTCAGTGTGCATCTTAGGTGATTTTTATGATTTTGTTCTCTCCAGCTTTTCTGCTTTACATTTGCTATTTTATATCGCTCACATTATCTTTCTTGGTCTGTGAGCATCATGTTCATTTTCTCTCATTTGAAGCAAACATTTCAGTATCATGCAGAGCTAATCTTCATACTTTTAGTAGAAGTATTTTTTTATATTTGTACCCACTCTGAATTTTATAGGACTCAGTGGTTGGATGCTCCTAAAATGAATGAATGTTCCCTACCCCTGAGAGTTTTGACATCCTGTTTTAATAGTTTTCATTCCTAATGAAGATGACAGTGACATGAAATGCCCTGTGGGACCTCTTGCATTCACTTATCTGAAAAGAGTCACACAGGTATAGCATCTCATCTTCCTGCCCAGACCAACCAAGCAGTGTTCTACATTTTAATCAAAACTGATTCATTGAGAGTACAGCATACATTTCCACAACACCTTCTGATTACTTATATGCTGCATTTTAAGGTCTGAGAGACAGAGTAGAAGGTACAAACCGAAAATTGGAAGAATATGATGATTCAGTCTAGTATCACTTCTGTTTTTTTTTTTTTTTTAATAGTAGATGTTTTCAAAAGAGTTTGCAGTCCAAACATTAAAGATCAGGCCAGCAAATAAATGCATGCACTTTGTATACACAAAAGTTAGTAATGGAAGTCTGAATGCATTGTCTGACAAAAGCTGTTAAAAATAAGTGGAAGTGTGATACAATAGGAGCAATTACCCATAAAGGAAAGGTAAAAATCAAATCATAAATTCCCTTTAAGGTATGCTGTGTGAAAACATGAGATGCAGGATTTCAGTGTCAGTGCACCTTTTTGGTTTAGTAGAAAGTACTGGTCCAACGACACTCCTTCTTAGACCCAAATAACCCATGCCTTTCTCCACTTGGGCAATAACTCTTCAGCCAATTCACTACCAAGTAGAGGAAAGAGTTGGAAGATAGAGAGTGGGCCATTCAGGATGCCGTGTGACCTCTCATATCCTCTCCCCTTTAGCAACTTGCATACTACAGTACAACTACTTTTAGGAGGTGCATGCACACCACCACATGTGTGTGACCTGTTACTTGGATAACCACTGTGCAGTGTGACAATTTGCTGTGCAAGAACAGTACAGTTGTGTACACTTACCATAAATGTAGATGTTTGAGTGTATTCACTGTTGCAATCATTATATTTGGGTTATCTGCTTGCAGTAGCCCTCAGTCGGCCTGATTAACAAAGTCTTGGGTCCTACGTCAGTTGCTGTCTCTTTTTCCTTGACGTCAGGTCATCAGGGGTATAAAACATGCAGCTGACATCATTACATCACTTTTTCTTGCCTCAGATGTCAGGTGCCCCCCTAATGGGAAGCAATTAAATCTATAAATATAGAAGGTTATACCTCAAACAAAAAAAGCAAATACACTAAAAAGCTTATAAGCATTGAAAAGGAGAGAAGAGGCATAGCCAAACGAAGTCATGGAGCTGGAGGGAGGGTAACCAGGACTGCAACAGTGAATACACTCGAACATCTTCATTTATGGTAAGTGTACACAGCTGTGCTATGTTCTTCATGTTTCACTGTTACAGTCATTACATTTGGGTAGATTCCCAAAGCTAAGGATGGGTGGAGGAATTTAGATAGCATTAAGACCAGCAATAAGGCCCTGCAAAACTGCAGTGGCAAAGCCAGCTCTGGATTTAGAGAAAATTGGCAAATGGTAATGCTTGGTGAAAGTATGTACAGAACTCCAGGTAGCAGCTTCTAGGATGTCCCTGGTAGGTATGCCTCTGAGAAAGGATGTAGAGGTAGAGGCAGCCCTGGTTGAGTGGGATCTGATCCCCTGTGGGACAGGTTTTCCATAGTGTTTATAGCAGAAGTGAATGCAATGGCCTATCCTTTTGGAGATGGTTCACTTTGAAACAGCCTTCCTCTCTGTCCCTGCAGCAAATGCCACCAGCAGTTGTGCAGACTTCCTTTGAGGTTTAGACCTGTCCAAGTAGAATCTAAGTTGTCTGTGCACATCTAAGGAGTGCAGTATCTGTTCCCCTTTGTTCTGTGGATTAGGAAAGAAGGAAGGCAAATGAATGGGCTAATTAAAGGCCACACTGGATACCCCCTGTGGCATGAAAGAGGGATTGGTCCTGAGGGACACCCTGTCTGCATGAAAGATGATGAAAGGCTCCACTGCCATAAGGGCCTGTAATTCAGATACCCTTCTTGCTGAAGTGATGGCTAAAAGGGAAGCTGTTTTCCAAGAAATTAATTTTAAATCTTCAGTAGCAGCTGTCTCGAAAGGAGAAAGGATGAGTTTCTCCAATACAAAGTTAAGGTCCCAGGCTGGAGTTGGAGCTCTCCTGGGTGGTCTTAAATGTTTGGCCCCTCTGAAGAACTGCTTGAGCAGTAGAATAGAGAAGAGGGGAGGTTCTGTGTTATAATGAGCTGAAATGGCTGAGGCGTGAATTTTTATTGAGGAAAAAGACAGGCCCTTGTGAAGCATCTCAGTTAAGTATTGTAAAATCTGAAGTAAATTGGTCACTGCTGTGCTCATCCCTTGAGATTGGTTCAAGGCACAGAATCTTTTCCATTTTTCAGCATAACATTTTCTAGTGCTAGACCTCCTTGCCTCTAAAATGACATCCGTCACTGGTTTACTGAGGGATGGTAAAGGCGAGCTTAAGTAATTAGCCAGGCTGCTTGGTTCAGTGTTTGAAGCTGAGGGTGAAGAATCTGGTTCTTCTGCTGAGACAGCAGGGTAGGAGTCTGAGGCAGGTGCCATGGGGCTAACAGTGACACACTGCGTAGGAGGGGGTACCAGTGTTGGCGTGGCCAGGCTGGTGCAATCAAAATCATCCTTGGTTTGTCTTGTTTGATCTTTAGTAGTACTTTGGAGAGCAGAGGCAGAGGAGGAAAGGCATAAACTGATGGGTTTTTCCAGCTGAAGGACAGAGCATCCACTTTCCAAGCTTGTCTGTGGGGAGTCCTTGCGCAACATTTTTCCAATTGATAGTTCTGGGGGGAGGCAAACAGGTCTATATCTGGGCTCCCCCATTTGCTTGTCAACATGTTGGAAATCCCTGGTTCCAGTTTCCACTCATGTGGGTCCATGAGGGTTCTGCTTAGTCCATACTTGGTAGTGCAAGGCTGTGTTCCACAATGCCATGGCTAGTCTGCAGAGAGAGTAAGAATGTGTACCCCCCTGCTTGTTTATGTACCACATAACAGTGGTGTTGTCCGTCTTTACCATTAATTGTCCTGGAAGAATGTGGTCCTTGAAGGCTGTCAGAACATTTGTACAGCTAACATTTCTTTATGATTGATGTGAAGGTACATTTGAATTGGGTTCCATTTCCCTGAATGCACTTCTCTGCCAGGTGCGCCCCGCCATGCATAGTCTGATGCATCTGTTGTTAGGGTTTGGGCGGCAGGGGGTAGTGTGAATGGTAGTCTCTTGTTTTGGTGGCAGGCCTCTGCCCACCAAAGGAACTCTAGGCATAGACAAGAAATGATAGGAATGATTGCTTCTAGATCCTGAGAATGTTGACACATTAGGCTTTTTAGATACCATTGTAGTTTCCTCGTATGCAGTCCTGCATATGGAATTAGAAGAATGCAGGAGGCCATGAACCCCAAGGCTTGTAGTATTTGCCTTGCAGATAGCAGAGTTTTTGTGACCACTTGTTTGAAGTAGGTTGTCAAGTGAATTTGTTTCTATGGCATGAGGAAATTCATCTGGGAAGTTGTATTCAAGCTTGCTCCCAGGAATATAATTTGTTGACAGGGTACCAGGTGTGATTTCTTTTCGTTTATGGTGTACCCCAGACAAGTTAGCACCCTCTGTACAAAAGCCAGATGATTCAAAAGTATGTCCTGGTTTTCTGCCTGAATTAGACAATCGTCCAGGTATTGGTATATTTGAATATTTCTTTGACTGCAAAATGCAATGACTGGAGCTAGGCCCACTTTGTGAATACCCTGAGTACAGTAGATAAGCCAAAGGGCAGTGCAGAGAACTGATAGTGCGTGTAGTCTGCTTTGAAGTGTAGGTATCTTCTGCAAGATTCCCTGATTGGGATGTGCAGGTATGCTTCTTTTAAATGTAGTGTTGCCAACCAGGCATCTTTGCTTAGCATAGGAAGCAACTGGTGAAGAGTCAGCATCTTGAATTTTGGAATCACCAAAAAGGTGTTTAGAGTAGGCAGGTCCAGGATAGGATGCCATGAATTGTCTTTTCTGGGTACCAGGAAAAATCTCGAGTAGAAACCTTGTCCCTTTTTCTCTTCTGGTACCAATTGAATAGCCCCTATGCTTAAGAGAGACAGTACTTGTTTTGGGCCACTGTCCACTGCTTTGGAGGTAGATCCGGCCAACCGCTTGGAGTTGGTGACATGTGGAACTGAAATCTGTATCCTTGGGACACTATATTTGAAACCCATTTGTCTTGGGTAATGAGTCCCCAGTTCTTTGCATGAAGTGCAATCTTTCCCCCCAAAGGGGCAGTCAGTTGAGAAGTGCTTGGAAGTTTTAAAAAGAAGTCATTGAGACAGTTTACCATAGGAGGGAGTTTTATTACTCCCAAATTTGGAAGTGGAGGCCCCCCACTGCTTAGTCCTGTGCGTCCCCTGGGACTGAAGCCTGGGTGTTCTGCTGGATCTGGGTTTTGACTGAGAAGGTCTGGAAGAGGTAGGAAAGGACAAATTCTTAGAGGGCCAATGCCTACTAAATCTTGGACATTGTACTTGCAAAAAGTCTTTAACAGTTTGCATAGATTTAGCTTTTTCCTCCATCTTTTTAAGAACTTCTTCTGCCTTGTTGCCAAACAGGTGGCCCGGATTTAAGGGAGCATCCAGTAATTTTGCTTTAACATGATCTGGCAAGGATTTCTCATTAAGCCAAGCATGCCTTCTAAGTACAGACCCAGTTACTACAGCCCTGCAAGATGCCTCTAGTGATTCAAAACCACATTGCAATGTATGTTTAGCAACTTGTTCAACAGAATGCATAAAATCCTGTAAATCCTTATTTTCAGCACAATCAGGAATCAACATCCTTTTCTGTTTAAGCAATCCAATAATATGCAGCTGATACTTTAACATATGAAACTGGCAATTCAAGGCCCTAATGGCCAAAGTTGCAGAAGTGAATATATTCCTACCCCATCTATCCAGCACCCTGGAGTCTCTATCAGAGGGGGTAGGATTTTTGGCAGTAGTAGCTTTAATGCCCTTGGGTCCCTGTGAAATGGTTTTAGGATACGCAGTAGGATTTTTGAAAAGGAACTTGTGAGAGTCAGGAACCCTGTAATATCTATCAGGTTTTCTGGAAGCAGGAGGTAAAGAGTCAGGGGCCATGCAAGATTCTGAAAAGGCATCATCAACAATGTCCAGTACAGGAGGTATAGCTAAAGGCCTGTGCTGGGGCAGGAGTAAGAAATCCTTAAGCCTCTTTTTAGAATCGGAGAAATTCTGACTTTCCCAATGAAAAAGCTCCCTGAGAGTATGCAAGGTTTCACCAAAAGAGAAATCCTCTGGGGGGGAAGCAGAGGGAATAGAGTCCACAGCATCAGAATCCTCATAGGTATATAAGGGTAAATCCTGGTCATCAGAGGAAACAGATATTTCAAAATCCTGGTCAGAAGTATCATAAGCAAACTCAGTCCTAGGTCTCTTAGAGGGGGAAGGTTTGCTTCCCCTGATTAAAGTAATAAGGTCTTCAGTCATTCTTATCATTTGTTCTTTAGGCATAGAGACCATGCAGTCTGGGGGTCAGTTTTCTAGGCATAGTTCAAGTTTTAGGCCTTAAAGAAGAAGATGGCACCGGTTTAATATGCAAGTCAGTAGGCCTGAATACACCCTCAGAAGCCGGTGCCTGCACAGTGACTCCGGACCCATCCAAGGTAGAGACATCCGCAGGTTCCACAGTTGAAGCATCTCGCAGCATACTGGACTCTGAATGGGTCTCAGTAAAGGCCTGCGAATCTGAAGTAGCGGGTATCAGGGGCTGAGAAAGCACCTCACTGAGAATTGGGCCACCTGTCTCTGTCTTTATCTTTGCATTTTTTAGGAATGTCGGTAGTCAGATGGCTTACCAAAGACATATCAGGATAATTGAACCGAACACCAAAAAATTTAGAAGTGCAAATATACCGACGATGGATAGTTTGTGGTTTAAATAAGGCACAAAACCAACAGCGAGGTACATCGTGGTCAGGGCCTAGGCAAGGAATACAGTATGAATGAAAATCTTTATAAGGTATTTGCTTTCCACAAGAAATGCAATTATTTACTTTTACTGACATCGGTTTAGAGCAAGAAAAAATTTTCCCCAACGGGGTACTTAGCTTTTAGTTGAAGACTTCGGTTCTGAAACTCAAAAACAAAAATTTCAGGAGTCGGCCAACCGGCACTTGCGAACTGCTTTTGCTTCTTGCACCACATGGCATGTTTTATACCCTGGACGACCTGATGTCATGGAAGAAGAGACAGCAACCGACGTAGGACCCAAGACTTTGTTAATCAGGCCGACTGAGGGCTGCTTCAAGCAGATAACCCAAATGTAATGACAGCAACAGTGAAACACGAAGAACATCTGCAGTCCTGCAGGTATCACAAATTCAGAGAGACCTGAGCTGTCTCCCTTCCCCCAGGACTGGCATTCTGGCATCAGCCAGCCATACCCATGGTCCCTCCAGTGCACAAGTCACTGGTCAAGCATGGATAATCTAGGATGCAATCAAGGATTTGGTCTACAACATGGAACTCGATCACTGCCTGTGCATCTTCTGCAGTCTTTTAAATTGTAACTTTTGATCATTTTTTTATGGATAAATGGTATGGCTGCCTCCTTTTTCATGGTATCAACTGCATTATATGTCTTTTATATGGCATCAGCAGACTTAATTGTGGTATGAGACTCTTAGCTTTCCCACCCTGAATTAGAAGCAAAGTTGCAGAATATCAATGCCTGACTGGAAGAACTGTCAGGAGGGGCCTGCCTCCCAGAATGGTAGAAGAATATTATGCTGGTACCCATTTCAGAAATGTTTTCGAGGAGTTTGCAAGTCTTGGACATCTTACTTTACTGAAGGCTAAGACAGTACATGTTAAACCATGCCTCAAAAAAAAAACTGCTGTTGTTCAGACTAGAAACAGCAAAGCTTATTTCAGTAAAAGGAATTTAAAATGGATGATGGAAAAGTCTGCTTGAAGACATATTTCACATTAAGCAGGATATCCTGAAGGGGGCTTGAAAAGGAATGGCCTAGTACTGTGTGTTTTGCTTGAAGGTGAAGCACCTAGCAATGCAATGGAGTTGTTTACATATGTTCTTCCTAAAATCAATGTTAGCCTCTTCCAAGAGTTGTAGCAATGGAATTTGGCATCCTGGGCAGCACACACAGTTGCTGCCTCCCTCTTGTCAATAAGGAATCACAATGATGACTAAGAGCAGCTTGTAAACTGTAAAATTATCATGAGAATAGTTGGATAGTTTGCAAGCTGCCATTAATTGCTCACAACTGTAAGTGGGGGGAAGTCAGAAGGTGATGCTGCAAGAATCAACCTAGAGGGAGGAAGGTAGTCTGATCTACTGTACAGCCTGACATGCAGCAAAATGCTGGGTGTACATTGTCAACCAGAAGCGGCAAAGTCAATATAAAGAATAAGTACCCACCAAGCAGTTTGTGCACTGCAGAAGGGCAATAAGATGTGCAAGAATGCACGTGGGCATCGGCATAGCTAGGATGGTGCAAAGATGCAGGACCTCCAGGCACAAAATGATAGGGGGGAGGACAATCGGTAGATCATAAGTGACCTTCATTACTTTATTAGCATTCAGAATTTAATGTCAGCATTGTATTTGCAGAGAGAGCAGAATTCCTGTAGCACTCCATGTCTTCAGTTGATTAATAGCATTTAGAAATGAATGCTGTTATTGCATTTGTGGTCAGAAATGAAGTACTGTAGTACTCTATGTGTGGCATAAACTGTACTAAATTCATTCCTATAAAATCTGAATCTGCCTGATTAATATTTTTGCCAACAGAGAACAGTTAGGGATTTTATTTATTTCAGCTAGAGTCAGATAGATTATGTATCTATTATTAATCAGATTCTTCTTTAAATATTTCTTGCTGTCCTACAGATTCTTATTTTTATGCATTAATTACATCTCCATATTTAATGTGTATCAGCACTGCTTTAGCTTCTTCATTGTTTAAATAAAGTTTTATTTGTTAACTTTTAAGATCTTGTAGTTCTTATTTATTATTTCATTTTGAATTTTTATTTATTATCTGAGAAAAGAATATTATTTAGCACTTTATATTGTCATACTGAAGTATCCACCTCTGAAATGGCCATATCACTTGAGAACATTACTGGAATGAGATTTATCTCTCTCTCAATATATATATATATATATATATATATATATATATATATATATATATATATATATACAGATAGTACTGTAAATATAAATATATATATATATATATATATATATATATATAGATATATATATATATATATTTTTTTTTTATATATATACATCCATCTCAAGGAGATGGTGGCTGTACTGTGAAGCCAGTACAAAAGTCTAGGGAAATTTGAGAGGTCTGCCATCCATGTGTGTGTGTGTGTGTGTGTGTGTGTGTGTGTGTGTGTGTGTGTGTGTGTGTGTGTGTGTGTGTGTGTGCCAATAACCATGGATTATGGGACACTGGAAGACATTGTCATTTATAGAGAGAGTGGCAAGAAAGGGCTGTTGGGGTGCTAGGACAAAGACTCAGATTTGTAAGTGCTTAGTGCATACTCTTAGCCTGGGTGTGGATGTTAGAAGCCCATACCCAGGACAGCACTGGTATGCCTTTTATGCTCTTGGGACCAGCTTGCAGTTGAATAATTTGTTGAATCAGACTTCTGCGCACATCTCTTTTGTTTTTTTTGTTTTCCTGTAACCTGATGGGTACCATTGGTGTGACTTGAGAGTACATCCTTCTAGTAGTCATGAAGCCTTTTTATTTATTTTATTTATTTATTTATTTAAATTTGTTGACCAGGAGTGTCCGACTGGACATAGGTCCATTTTCAGCGGAGGCCCAGGGAGAAAAGCTCCACAGTAAAATAAACAGACAGTAGTTACATTGGATTACATAGCGATTAACAATTTAACATAGCAATTACTTACAACATATTTACAGATGAAGAACAAAGTACATCAGTAGACAACTAGAATCTTCATCTGTGAAGTACATAACAGACATTAACAAATGTTACAATGAGAAGTTCCTGCTGTATAATAAGTACTAGGCTTATGAGCATCTGAGCTTGCTATAATCAAGGTAGTTAGTGGAGTGGAAAGAAAGGTAGTGGTTGGATGGGGTGGATGATATTAGAGTGGGAGTTGCAAGGGCATAGCCAGCATGTTTTTAGGTGCGCTTTTAGTAAAGTTTTGCAGTGGGTGTATGATGGTATGGAGGTAATTGTGGGTGGGAGTGAGTTCCATAATTTGGCTATGGCACAAGAGAATAGTGCTTCACCAGCAGAGTTATTGGCTTTAGTGATCTGCAAGTGATTTTTGTTGCTGGATCTTAGTGATCTGGTGGTGCGATAGGGTTGGAGTAGATTCTGGAGGAATGGGACATTTAGTGGATGGTTTACTAGTTTGTGGGCGAGTGAGAGTTGATACCACTGAAGGAGGTGAGGGAGTTCAAGCCAGCCCAGTTCAGCAAGTGAGAGACAGTGGTGACTATGGTAGGATGCCCCTGTGGTGAATTTGGCGATTTTGTTGTAGCAGGTCTCTAGCTTGTTTAGATCACATTGCCTTAGGTTGGTATATATTAGAGAGGCATAAAGTAGGGTGGAGATAAGGTGGGAATTTGCTATTGAAATCTTTGCTGCTTTGGTGAGAAATTGGTTATTTCTGTATAACGCTCCTAGTTTTTTGTGGACTTTTTTTATGGTCATGGATATGTGAATGTCAAATTTTAGTTTATTGTCTATTTCCACTCCTAGCAATTTGGTGTGTTCAGTTGGGTATATAGTGGTGTTGTCTTTTGCTGTGATGTTAAAGTGAGAGTTGTTTTGAGTATGTTTGGTGGGTTGGAAGATGAGTAGTTATTTTTTTTTGGGTTGAGTTTTAATTGGGCATTGGATAACCATGTTTCAACAGAGGAAAAGGCTTCCTGTGTGACTTTTTGCAGTTTGGGTAGGTACTGGGCTGAGCAGATGATGGTCGAGTCATCTGCATATTGTATGAGTGTGCCATGTTTGGTGGCAGAGGCTAGATTATTGGTGTAAACAGAGAAGAGTAGGGGTCCAAGGATGGATCCTTGGGGAACCCCTATGGAGACAGGTAGTTGGGGAGATATGTCATTCTGCCATACAACGGATTGCTGGCGGTCAGACAGGTAACTCTGAAACCAGTTGGTGACTGATTGTGAGAAGGATAGGTTATTGAGGACAGAGATAAGTTGTTTGTGTGGGACCATGTCAAATGCTTTAGATAGGTCTTGGAAAGTAGCAGAGGAGAGATAGCCATTGTTTTTATGCTGAAGGATAGTGTTAGTAAAGGAGAGTAAGGCAGTGGTGGTGCTATAGATGCACCGAACAATCGAAAATGTTCCAATAACAGCCACTTTTATTCAATCCACAAATAGAGCAGTCTGCTCTATTTGTGGATTGAATAGACTGCTCTATTTGTGGATTGAATAAAAGTGGCTGTTATTGGAACATTTTCGATTGTTCGGTGCATCTATTTCTAAGGTTTGAATTTGGTGGTTGTTAGTGGTGGTGCTATGGTTTGGTTGGAAACCATGCTGAGTACTGGAAAAGAGGTTATTAGTAAGGAGGTAGTCTGAGAACTGAGAGTGTATGCATCTCTCTAGTATTTTGGAGAGTGGAGAGAGAATAGCTATGGGGCAGTAATTGGTTAGTTCTGCGGAGGGTCCACCTTTGTGGAGGGGAATTATATATGATAATTTCCACAGTGTGGGAACGAAACTTTCTGACAGAGATCGGATAATCAAGATGGATACTGGGTAGGCCAGAGCATCAGCTGCGATTTGTAGGTATTCACTTGGGAGATTGTCTGCTGCTAATTTGGTGGGTTTAAGTTTAGTTAAGAGTTTTTTTTATGTTGGAGGTAGGTACAGGAGAAAAAGAGAAGGCAGTGGGGAGATTACTAGTTGAAGGTGTGGGTTGGAGGGGGGGGGTTGTGTTGTTTAGCTAGTGATAGTATGGTTTGGGTGAAGTGTGTGTTGAATGAGGTAGCAATATTTTCTGAGGAGTGAGGGATGTTAGGAGGAGGGGTACTGTCTTTACCTGGGTGGAGGATGGAGTTTATGGAGGACCAGAATTGTTTGGGGCTGTGTTGTGAGGAGTGTAGGGCAGACTGGTAGTATTGGGATTTGTCCTGTTTTATTAGCTTTTTGACTCTATTGCGTAGTTCTAGGAATTTCTGTCTAGCTGAGGGGGTTTTGGTTTTGCGTCAGTGCTCCCAGGCTTTATCCCTGTTTTTAATTTCTGACTTAGTGGTTTTCTGTAGCCATGGGGAGGGTTGTGCTTTGGTTCTGGAAAATCTTATGGGGACATGGTAATTAAGGATGTTCAGGAAGGTAGTATTAAAAAATTCAACTGCGTCATCTAGACTGAGGTACTTTAGAGGATGCCAGTTACATTCTTTGAGGGATGAGATGAATGTGAGTGGGTTAAAGTTTAGTTTTTTATGTATTTGACGGTAGATGACAGGTTTAGCTTGGTATAGGTATTTTTTGAGTAGGAATGTTGGGGAGTGATCACTGAGGCTATCTGATAAGCAGCCTGTTATATATGACTGGGGGCTCTTACTGACTAGTATCCAATCCAGGGTAGTGTGCTTGCTGGAGTTTTTATTTATCCTGGTTGGTGACTGGACTAATTGAGTGAAGCCATGAAGGTGTACATGATGGGTTGGATTGTTGTCAGAACAGGATTGCCAGTCAATATTGAAATCACCTAAGATGATAGTTTCTTGGGGGATATGGTGGGTAGACCAGCTGAGGAGGTTTTCTAGTGGAGGGATGTTTTGGCCAGGTGGGAAGTAGCATCCAATTATGTTGATGGTTTTGTTCTGGTTAATTTTGAGGTTGGTATATATTATTTCTTCATTGCCTATTTGTGGAGCTGATGATTTTAAGATCTGGATGTTTAGATGCTGTTTAAATATTATAGCTACACCACCTCCTTTTTTGTTTAGCCGGTCTACTCTTAGTATGCCGTAACCGGTAGGGAGTATTTGCTCACTGGTAATGTAAGGTTGTAGCCAGGTTTCTGTCAGGATGACTATATCTGGGCAGTACAAGTCTATGGTGGCATGGAGTTCATGGACTTTGTTGGATATACTTTTAATATTTAGGCTTAGTAGAAGGAAGTCACTTGGCTTTCTATTGGCTGTAATATGGGAGACGTTGTGGTTTCTAGTCTGATTATGAGGATTGGGGTTGGAGATGGTAGGGCCAGGGTTGGGGTGGATGTCTCCACTTAGGACTAGTTTTGATATGCATGAGATTATTAGTTTTCTCAGTTTCTGAATGTGTTTGTTTATAAGGGAAACTTTTTGGTGTAGTGGAGCAGATCTGCAGAACATAGTCTCTGTCCATCATGTAAACATTTTTTAATTTCCTCCTGCATAACCTTTCTCCTTGATTTTGGTGTTCTGTAGGGTTTTTAGTTTACCTTTTCCTTAGAAATGGTTTCATTACAATGTTGAATATTTTTTTACGAGTTAATTTTGAAAATACTTCCTTGTTTCTTAAAATAAACCTTCAATCACATGTCAGTTTTCCTTCCCCTTCTTCAGCACAGTCAGTTTCCACCATTAAACTAAATACAGAGGTGTGTATTTCATTCAGTTGTTTCAGAACACTGATAGGGTATATTTATTTGTACCCACTCTTTACTAGCTAGTTAACCCCGCAATTCACATTGTTTCATTTTTCTTTTATTTAAAATGACCCCTACCATTTATCTAAAACTTTTTGTTCTGTGGAGGAGACCAAAATTAACTCCTGGTCTCCAGTTCTGAATTGTCTGGATCTTGCATTTCTATTATAACCCCCTTTTGTGCAGTGTGGGCTCCTTCCTTGTGTCCCTATATGATGGACATCACCACTTTCAGGCTACATTGTAAGTTGGCATAGTGTCCTAGGGCATATTTAAAGGGACTTTTCTCTTCTTCCCAAGTTTCCTTGACAGCACATAATACTCCACAAGAGTTCATGCCATATAACAGCTCAAAAGGAGTGAACCCTGTTGAGGCTTGGGCTACATCTCAAATGACAAAGAGGGAACATATTATTAACTAGTCCCATTTTTTACCATCTTCCTCAAAGACGTTTCTCAGCATGGATTTTAATAATTGGTTAAAATAATCTGCTAACCCATCTATCTAGGATAGTATACTCAAGTTTTCAATTACTTGGCCATGAAACAGTGACACAGTTGATACATTGTTCTGGACATAAATGGAGTGGATATTCTCAGAGTACTTAGCTGCACAGTCCAAAATAACTAACACGTACATAACCCCATTGCTGAATTTAACCAATGTCCCAACAACATCCATAGCAGTATGTTCAAGTAACACCTCTGTGATAACTACTGTAATCAAAGGATTTTATAGACTGGGTAAAGGGCTGTCTTCCAGTATTCAGGGCAGCTAGCACAGAAGTTACATTTTTTTTCAAATATTCCTGACCAGTATACTTTTTTTAGAATCCATGCTTCTGTGTTGTTCATTCCTGGTTGTTGTCCACGTTTCTGAAAGCTCTGGGTATTAGTAGCTACTATAATACATATCTATCCTTGCCTGCTCTGTCCAGTAAGCCATGATGTAATTCAAGGTATGGATACAAAGTGAAAATATTTTAATCAGTTTCTTCCCTTACAACACTAACTTTGTTTGTCCTTGCTCTGCTCAAAGTATGATTTTCTGGTTATGCCTTTTTAAAGTTTATCTGGCTTACCTGTAGGACAATTATTTCTCAAGTGTTCACAAGATAAGTTTGTCATGAGGCAGAAGGCACTGCCTCCTCTCCTACCAAAATAGACTCCGGGGTATTAGTGTTAAATCTTCTCTTAAAAAGGCAAATCATCACAATATGCATTAACAGCAGTGGCTATTTTCTTCCTTATTCATGTTTTGTTGTTTTCCTTTCCTTTATAAACCTGATTTATAGGTTTATACACAGGAATGACAGACAGAAACCAGGAAATTAGGCTGGGTGGCTCTACCTCCTCCAAAAGACCTATCATTAGTGGTGTACCCCAGAGTTCAGTCCTTGGGCATTTATCTTTCACATTTACTTCTCAGAGTTCAATGCTAATTTTAGGGGTTTTTGGCTGATCAGGTTTGCAGATGATTGCAAATTAGGTGCTATCATAAAATCCTCAGAGGCCAACAAGATCCTCCAATAGGTCCTGACCCAAATAAATATCTGGTGTCAAAACTATGGACTAAAACTAAATGCTAAGAAGTGTGTAGCTGTATTTTCAGAAGGAATTTCTCTGAATTTTCAGCAGGCATGACTTCTCTTGTAACTATCTCATTGACAATACACCCCTAAAAATCAATCTCATAGTAAGGATCTGGGAAAATATGTTGACAATGAACTGCCCTTTGGTCACCGCTATCCACTGTTGTAAGGAAGTCCTTTTCAATTGTGCAGCTTATATATAAAGGAAATGAGCCCATATGCAGGACTGCAATTGTTCCACTGTACTCAGTACTTATTAGACCAATAATTGGGTATAATGTTTATTTGGTATGTACCTGTCCAAACACTGGTCACTCATGGAATGACAACATTTTCTCACTAAATAAATCAAGGATATAAGTTGGTAAAAACTATACAGACCATCTCACAGCCTTGTCCGTCTTTTCAGTCTGATACAGGCTACTGAGAGACAAACTTTGCCTTGCATGCACAGCTTAAACAAGCACTGTTCTGCAAGAATTATTACACATTCACAAACCCAATGGTATCATAAACACTTGTTCAAGGGATCTCAATCTCTTTTGCAAAATAGGTAGACTTGGTTAGAGGAATACATTTGCATCCCAGATATACCACTTGTATCCATTCCACATAAAGCAAAGTACTTTTCTTACTCTATTCAAATATAATTTGGATGAACTGCTGGGTATCCACAAATTCACCCCCCACCACCCTGGTCAACACCTCTGTCCCCCAGAAATTAGAGAAAAATGTAAATGTCCCAACAATATCTTTGTTTAGCCCATCTCTGGGTTATTTGTGTGCAACATATAAGGGCTAAAAATTACCATGGGAATGTAAGGTTAGACTTCTTAAGATCCTCCCAATTTAACAGTCCAGTAAGTTCCAATGAACCCATCAAGCATTGCAAACCTATACAATATGCAGATGATTCTACACTAACTTGATCTGTAGACTCATACAGTCAGCTCCAAACTCAACCCCTCCACCCAAAAAACTTTCTACAAATTGAAAAATGGCTCACCCAATCACAACTATTACTTAATGTAAAAAACTAAACGTATCCTTTTTTTCTCAACCTACTGCTTAAGACTTATCACATCTCAAATTATATTATTAAATAATGTCATCATTTTAGATGTGGCCCAGACTAAATTGCTTACAGCTATCAGTGATCAGCATATGAAAACTGACCAACATATCAATTATACTGTCAGCAAAACTAACAAAACTTGGGTCCACAGATTAGTACTAGGTTAACTCCCCCTGTGGACCATTTTAAGCCTAGCAATTACCCCATATGAGAATCAAACACTGCACCTTGTGTTTGTAAGGTAAACACATTGACCATTATGCCAACTACTCGCCTCATTTTATGAGACCAAACTATTCCTTAATGAACAAGCTCTGTAAATGACTATATAATCACAATTATTCATTAGTCTGCTATATGTCTCTGATATGCTAGTAAATATCCAACTTACCAAACCAAACTACAAATTATCAAAGTACCTCACCCATTGACTTACACTCAATTTAAAATTCTCCATAAATCTTACACAAACCAGGCACTAGTCCCCCTTACAAACTATTTCAAAAGTACAACACCCAAAAACTCTCATGTCACAAAATCAAAATCTATTACTTAATCCATGAAGCCCAACAAATTAGCATGGGGGTTCCCTACCATCAGTTCATGTTGCATAAAATATATCATTCTCCCTTCCAACACCAGATGTGAATCAGATCATAAAATGTTTCACAGCTTACTCAGAAACACCAAATTACATGTACCTGCACCTTTCCAAATGGATTGCACCTCTCTTCCACTTTTTTTCCAATTTTTTCCCACTCTTTGCTAGCTAACTAGACTGGTAATCTGCAACAAAATGTTCTCATTTTATCACTAAGCCTTCTAGCCCATTTCCGCTGCTCTTCCTTATTTTCTTAGTCCTCAGTACTTATCTTTTATACAATTGGTTCTCTTCTCACTGCTGTTACTCCACTCTCCACTCCCTCGAAATGTACCCAAAATATCTTTTGCTAAACTGGTTGTCATTGTTTAGTCACTTGTAACAACTTTTGTAATTTTTTCCTATGAATCACCTGACCAATATGTGCAAATAGATACAGAACTCGCTGTAGCCACAACTCGTAAAAACACTTCGTTTATTTAAACACCAAAATAAGAAACGTTATTCGTCCAACCCAAATAGCTAGACTTCCTCAGAAACAAAATAATAATATAGGTATAATAATGTATTATTTTGTTTCTGAGGAAGTCTAACTATTTGGGTTGGACAACGTTTCTTATTTTGGCGTTTAAATAAACGAAGTGTTTTTACGAGTTGTGGCTACAGCGAGTTTTGTATCAGTTTGTGTTTCAGCGTAGTGGATTGTTTTCAATATATGCAAATAATCAATTTCCAATTGCATCATGAGCTATAAGTTTGGTCTTTATAACAAAGTCTTTTATTATGATGCAGAATGCAACTGTAAATCTGCATTTCTTAGGTTTTATATAGTAATCTCAATGTTCTTCTATTCATGGACATATTTCTATTGTTGCTTTTCTCTTGTACATATACTGTTTAATTGTACTACTGGAAATTTTCACCCAGGGCCTTTGTTGAAAAAAGGCTTCATGTCTGGTAAAACTTTCCTAATAAAAAAAGGCAAATAAATGCATAATAATATGGATTTGAACTTGACCACTATCGTTTCAACTGTACCCGTAATAGTCCAAAGTTCTTCACATTCACCATCTTGGTAAAAAAAAGTTACATGCCCAAAACACAGGATTGTTTTCTCCAATGTAGAAAAAAAAGGTTTTGCTCAACTAATGGTCTTTCAGGTAGTAAAATGTATAATCTGGGATCTTTTTCATCATGGAGAGTTTGTGTCAAATATGTTCATATTCTACACAAATGTAGTATCAAATAAGTCAGAAGAGCCAACTATAAGGTACTGCAATTTTATTGAACAGGCAATACTTTTGCACGGATTTTTATTTAATTTAAGCAAAATAGCTATAAAAATCTGCAGTCTCTCATACCAGTTTTGCTATAGTCCCATGACAATTTAACATAACTTCTTTTTGTCTAGATGCTTAGCAGAAGTCACCATGCTATTTGAAGTTCTTCCAGCTTGTATCCTCTTTGCTATAACATACTAATCAGAAACACTATTCGGGGTAGAAACTTCCCCTGCAAAAACATCCAGCTTCTCTAATTACCAGGGACAAAGCCCCCCCTTTTTATATACCATACCAATAGGATGATGGCATATTATCAGCACTTTCTGTAGAAATCTTTCTAAATAACACAAAAAATCATAATTCATACCTGTCTTCATTAAAGGAAAGCATAACATTTAAACCACATTTATTAAACATGCTATTACACAATTTTCACTACTTGCAAATCATCATGTACATATTATTCCATGGAAACTGCCAAGCATATAATGTAACATCTATCCATCTAGCTGTCTGTCTATCTATCGATCTATCTATCTAATCTATCTATCTATCTATCTATCTATCTATCTATCTATCTATCTATCTATCTATCTGTCTGTCTATCTATCTATCTATCTATCTATCTATCTATCTATCTATCTATCTATCTATCTATCTGTCATTCTATCTACACTCATAGATATGCAGATGACATTTTTAGGTCTCCTGGAAAAGTTGAAAACAAAAGATTAAATAGAGATTGCTTGCTTTATTTTTTAATACAAAATATGCAGCTAATAAAAAGAAGAAAACAACCTCAGTAATTAAGAATAGATTGCTCTGGACAGTGATAGGGCTCCTCATTACAAACCACATTTTTGTGCTACAAATTTATTTCAGCTAGATTGATTCTGAAATTATGAAAGGGGATTTATTGAAAGCTATTTCTGTTTTTGTCATTTAAAAACAGGTGTCAGATTCTAAAAATTGCTCTTGTTTCTACTAGATAAACCAACAAAAAATAAGGAACTGCAAAGATAGGAATGTAAGACACAGGGTCATAGATTTATAGCCTAAAATATTATTTATATAAGAAATGGCTTTCACGGTTGGGAGGTTGGCCTAATGGTTAAGGTGTTTGCCTTGCACACACAAGGTGCAGGGGTTGAGTCTCATAATGGATAATTGACTAGGCTTAAAATGGCTCACAAGGGCTTGTACTAATCTACTTAAATATTGAAAGAACTTCCCTATTCTTATTATTCACCTAGAGACTATCTTTGACAGTTTCACAATTCTACTGTTATGGAATTCTGACTTCAAAGGAAAATGCACAGAAATTTGGAAAATTTCAAATGGTATTCTATTTAGAATTATTCACCAAGACAACATGATTAAGACGTAGCAGACATAGCTTAACTGGAATCTTGAATATTAGATTTCGATTTTAATGCTGAATATAAACGCACCAAAAAAAAAAAAAACATCAGATGGTTTAAGAATGTATTTTACATAATTGCAAAAGTGTGCATTGCCTTTAAAATCTCTCATGTAGATGGGCTCTCTTTTATTTTGATTTATTTCCATATGTAGCATGTAACCAGCATAACAGCTCCATGATACTCTCTTGGCAGTGAATTGGTTAACACTGTTACTGCTGACTATACATTGTGATTTAAACATTTCCAGTGCCTTCTTGGCATTGCTTGTATCTTGGTTATCTTTTAAGCAATGATTTGCAGCACAGCTGGAATACATCTTCAGTGCTGACATAGGCTTATGTGAAATTAAGTTAGATATTCATTTCTGCATGTGTTTATGCTATATTCAGTGACATACGTCATGTTGCACTCATTAGAAAGTGTTAAAGCTACTCAGCAGTGTGACATTTTAGTGAGAATTTTACTTTAGCACCAAATGTTTCATACTGAATATGGTATCTTAAAAGTGCTACATTGTTTAATTTCTTCTTTGTAATTTTGTTTTAGGTTTCTTTTTCGTCAGAATGTATGATTTTATTTTAAAGTATATGTATATGCATGTATATATGTCCTTCTTTATCGCAGCTGTTCGCATATAGGGAGAATGGCATATCTTGTTCTGTTTTAATATTATAACTTCAGTTATATTAATATTAAAAGTGACCACACTATTAAAAGCAAGTTCACAAGTACTTTAAACCCATACTATCATAATGAGTGAGGTATTATATTTACTTCTCATTCAGAAAAGTCAAGAAAATAACAGATAAAACACAATTCTGTCTACATCTGGTATGGCTTCTCAGTCCTGACAATTTTAGGTGCAATAGCCAAAAAGGAAACATAAATAGTAGTTCATAATTTTTATCTGCTGAGTTCATATAGTGTACTGCACATGTCCATATGTGTCATAGGTGTCTCTATTAGATTTATGAGTTATGACGCACTGTAACATATGAATGACAACGTATTTTACATTTGGTATTATATCATTTCCATATGTGTTTTAAAGCTGACTAGAAATTTCTGTAAATTCAGTATTTGTTTTAGCTTTGTATAGGGTTGATGCATCTAACATTTTTATTAATGGCATCAAGCTCTGTAGACTTTAAAATACTTGAGATGTTACAAATTTAGGCTTATAACATTAGACACAGACAGGAACCTGAAAGAGGTAGAGAACATTAACCATGAACCACTGAGGGATATAAACTTTCCAGCAGGTACATGACTTTTGACTGATCTGCATTTCCTTCATATAATTTTAATTAACTATTTATACTTCCTGAAATGTTATCACTCCTATTATTTTTCCTAAAGTGTTAGGTCTAGGTACAGTACTGCATGACATAATTCTCTCAATAATATATTTTATTCTGGTAGTACTTTTTTCTCTGAAATTATATTTCCTCATCTAAATACTTTCCTGTAAGAATATATATTTGTCTGTAGTCTATATAACCTCACATATATTGCTTCCTCCAACATATGTGAATATCTTTGTTACATATTTGCATTCTATCTCCATACTTAAAAGACAACTCCATCAAGTGTAAAATTGCAGATATCCCAATGTGCCTTTTCTTTCCTTAACTAAGACTACATATTTACCATAGAAGAAACATGAAACATTGCATACTTTTTTTATTGCTCCCTACGTTTCTTGCCTCAACTTCTGAATTTTCTCTGTACACCATGTTCACCTTTAGTGAAACTGCATTATTTCCTTCAGATATGTCTCAAAGCATTATATCACATACACCATGTTTGTTTGAGGCAAGTCAGTGAATATGGGAGGGGCAGCTATGACTAAAAATGCAGAGCCTTTCAACACTCCGTTTTGTTAGTGGGTTTGTGTGTGTGTGTGTGTGTGTGTGTGTGTGTGTGTGTGTGTGTGTGTGTGTGTGTGTGTGTGTGTGTGTGTGTGTGTGTGTGTGTATGTTGTGACGACCGTATCCTGGCCCAGCAATCAAGGAGCATCAATCTTCACCACTAACACGAGGGAGGTTGTCTCATAGAAGACGAAAGGATAACTAATACACACAGCAAAGTACAATTTCCCTTAAGTACACACAGAGATCACAGTCAGTCTGGGGCTGGGTGCTCCTTTGCTTACCAGGTCCCCAATAAGACTCCCCACTAGCACAGCTATAGGGTCCAGGTCTCAGTCTAGCTGGGCAAGCTAAAACCTCCAGTACCCTCTCTGTCCAACCAGTGCTTCATGTCCCTGCCAAGTAGCTGACACACTACACACACACTTTGAGATAAGTATTTATACAACTTCACAGACACTCCTGGGAAAGTCTGACATAGATTCTG
Source organism: Protopterus annectens (assembly GCF_019279795.1). Taxonomy (NCBI): domain Eukaryota; kingdom Metazoa; phylum Chordata; order Ceratodontiformes; family Protopteridae; genus Protopterus; species Protopterus annectens. The sequence goes on along the minus strand of NC_056733.1, from coordinate 348,095,694 downwards.
CAGCTGTACCCCTTTACCCAGACTATATGGTAGTAATTACTACCAGCACCCAACTAATAATATCAGCTACTAAAAGGCCCTTAAACGGGTGTCCAATTATTACTGTGCAATAGTATTATCCAATGGTAGTATGACTAACAGTCAAGGCTTACTTTAGAGTGGCCTATTACAATAACCTCTATAATTATGCAATGTACTCTAGAGCTTAACTCTATACAAACCAGCCACAGATAGAAGGTTTTAAAAATATTTAATAATAAATAATTAAAACACAAGACAAAACTACTACACCACAGAGATATCTAAGAGTTCAGAGATCACACAGAAACTTAATACAGTAGGACAGGTCTGATTTCAAAGAAAAATACCTCATTAATCTTTACTAGCTTTAACTATTCCTACAAGAAATCACAGTGCTAAAAACTTACATGTGGGTACAAGGCAGAGTGCTGATAAGTTTAATATCAAGATCAAAATGCTCCCACTCTCTTGTGAGAAATAGTATTTAAACATTACTAACAAACATGTCTCTAAGGCTCTTCCCAAATTACATCATTTTTGACACTTAGGTTTTCCCAGTATTCATATTGCATCATCTTAACACCTGGTCTGAGTTCTCAGGCCACAAACTGCATTATTTAGCAATCTAACACCTACTCAGAAACTTACAACAATACAAGGCATTTCACATATACATTCTAGCAGAAACTAGAGCAATAAAGCACCTTCTACATCTAAATTCTGGTCATAAACTTTAGCCTTAAAACAATGGGCATGAAACCTTCATCCAGCCACACTGGAACCGACTTGTAAAACATTAAAGAGAATCATAAGATCTTTTCAATTTCAAAAAACACATTTGAAATGCTTGGCTTGGTTTTCCTTACAGCAGATGGCAATGTTGCAACAATCTTGAAGTTCACATTTTACAGTGTTTTTTTTTTATTTAAAAACACAAGCCTGTATTTTACATTTATTAATACAGTTGATAGAATTATGCATCAAATTCTATTTGACTAGGCTGTCAGCCTTCGCCCATCTCTCCCCAATCGTTACATCTCTTCCCCTCTGGGGAACTCAAGCAAGTTTTTCAAGTGCCCCTTGAGAAACAACTCTTGAGAGTGTCAGGTCTATCTGAGTGTGCCTCACCCCATTACCTGTCTTTAGAGCCTATCTGCATTGGCATTGCAACTCTCATGGTGGTGCTGCACTGACATATATGCTTGCAACCCCAGACTCCATCTTAGCAACTTGGCATTTTGCTGACTGGCTCTGTTTAACCATGTTAGATGGTTGTGATCTGTCATCACAATGAATTTTATACCATACAGATAAGCCTGAAGTTTTTGTATTCCCACACTATGGCTAGACATTCCTTTTCTACCACTGCATAGCATTCCTCCCTTTGTTGGAGCCTACAACTGAGATAAACCACTGGGTGCTTTTCTCCATCTGAAGAAATATGGCTAAGTACAGCCCCCACCCCATAGTTTGAAGAATCCACCTGCACAACAAAGTCTTTGCTGTAGTCTGGACTGGCTAACACAGGGGGTCCTCTGAAAGCTTCCTTAAGCTTCTGAAATGCCTGCTCACATTCTGGGGTCCACACTACCTTATCTGGCCTGTTCTTCCTTGTCAGGTCTGTGAGGGGAGCAGCTGTGGTACTATAATTGGGAACAAACTTTTTCGTAGTACCCTGCTGTCCCCAAGAATGCCCTCACCTCTTTTTGGTAATAGGTGCAGGCTATGCCAGAATAGCTTCCACTTTGGCAGGTTCTGGCCTTATCTTACCACTCCCCACTCTATGTCCTAGGTAGGAGACCTCTGCCATACCCACCTGACATTTGCTCAACTTAATGGTCAGCCTGCCCTCTGTAGTCTGCCCAGCACCTCCCTAACATGCTGAAGGTGCTCTTGCCAGGAATGGCTGTAGATAGCAATATCATCCATGTAAGCAAGGGCAAACCCTCCTGCTCTTGCTAAGATATGATCTATCATCCTCTGGAAAGTTGCTGGACCATTCTTCATCCCAAAGGGCATCATTGTGAACTCATACATGCCAAAAGGAGTCACAAAGGCTGACTTCTCTCTAGCACTGGGAGTCAAGTGCACCTGCCAGTAACCCTTGGTAAGATCAATGGTTGTAAGGTACTTAGCACCACCCAGCTGCTCTAGGGCCTCATCTGTCCTAGGCATGGGGTAAGTATTCGATTCTGTGCAACTAATTTTCTGTAATCCATACAGAACCTGGTACTGCTATTCCTTCTTTTACACCAGTACCACTGGGGAGGCCCAGGGACTGTTGGACTCCTGAATCACCCCTAGTTCCAACATCTCCTGTACCTCTTCCCTCAGAGTCTGTTTGACTCTCTCAGGCACCCTATAAGGGGCCTGCTTGATAGGCCTTTGGGGTCCTGTATCCACCTAGTGCTGCACCAGGTGGGTGCTCCCTGGTTTCCTGGTGAACATGCCCACAAACACCTGCAACCCTGCTCAGATTTCTCAAACCTGGGTAGGAGATAGCTGCTGAGACATTGCTACCCCTTCCACTGAGGTGTCAGCCCGAGCCTCACTGAAGAGATCAGTCCCCAGATCTCCCTCAGACTCATCCTGCAATCCACTGCAAATGCTCAGCACAATGGCCTTCCTATCTTGGTAAGGTTTTATCATGTTAACATGGTACAATTTGTGCCCCTGCCATCTGACTAACACTTCCACCATGTAGTTAACATCACTTACCTTTCTTACCACCTTGTAGGGTCCTTCCCAAGCTGCTTGCAGCTTGTTGTGTCTGACAGGAATGAGAACCATTACCTGCTGCCCCACAGCATAATCTCTAGCTCGAGCATTTCTCTCATACCACACCTTTTTTTCTGTTGTTGGGCTTCTGTTAGGTTCTCCTGGACCAGGCCCATGAGTTCCCTGAGCCTTGCCCTGAGGTTCAGGACGTATGCCACAAGAGACTCCTTGTGAGACTCACACTCACCTTCCCACTCATCTCGAACTAAATCTAGAGGTCCCCTCTCCCTATACCCATACAGCAACTCAAAGAATGAAAAACCTGTGGATTACTGGGGAACCTCTCTGTAAGCAAACAACAGATGGGGCAAATAATTGTTCCACTCCCTCTTAAACTGATCTGCAAATGCCTGCAGCATGGACTTGATTGTATAGTTTAATCTCTCAACAAGACCATTAGTCTGGGGTGGTAGGGGGTGGTCTTCATGTGCTTCACCCCACAGGACTTCCACAGACAAGCCAGCAGGTCTGATATAAAATTGGCACCTCTGTCAGACAGTATTTTCTTTGGGAAATCTACCCTGCTGAAAATCTCTAGCAAAGCAAACTTCTTGGGGTCCACATTGACAACCAACTCAAATTTAATTCCCACCTACAAAAGAACATCAAAAACTTGGCATGCTATATAGACAAAATGCCTACCTTACACCTACCACTAAAATCACTCTAGCTACTTCCTTCCTCATTCCCTCCCTCCTCTATGGTGCCCCACTACTTACCAATCTTCAGTGCTCCTTAAAAAAACAGCTCACCTCTTGCTATAACAAAATAGCTAGATTCGCTACCACCCATAAGTCCTCCACTCACCACTGTCTCTCCCTCCATAAACTAAGATGGTTAGAACTTCCCAACTATCTTGCTTATACTCAACTAAATCTAGCCCACAAGCTTATTCTAAAGCCCTCCAACTGTCCCTCCCTCTCCTCTGCCTTTAAAATGCACCATCCAAATAGAGTTCTAAGGTCTAATAATCAAAATCTACTACAGGTCCACAAACCAAATCATCTACCAGACAAAAACCTCCTTTCCTTCAGCCTTGCTCGCCTCTGGAACTCACTACCACCAAACATCCGACTACTTCCAACCACTCTTCCTTCAAGAAGTCACTTTTCTTACACCTAGCATCTCAATGGGAATGCTCATGTACCCACCCCTCATAACCAACTCTACCTTTCCCTGTACTACCATTCTATTCTATTCTACTATGTTGTTCATTAAAATGCATTTATATTTTTGCTTTTATTCCTTCATTAGCCTGTACCAAGAATGTCACTGTCAAATGTTAAGTACAATTATGTTTTGCTTATGTTCTTTTATAGTATGTACATATATATTTACTGTTATGCACATTTATTTTCTTTTTTGGAGCTCATGTTCTTTATATCATGTATCTAATAATTACTGTAATGTAAATGTATTTCTCTTTTTGGAGCTTTTCTCCCCAGGACTCCATTGAAAACGGGTTCTTCAATGGCCCAATGGACTATCCTGGTAAACCAACTGCAATAAATAAATAAATAAATAAATAAAGCATTTGCCACCTTCTCGGCCTCAATGGAGGACAAGGCCACTGCCCCAGGGTATCGTGCAGCATAATCTACAATCACTAGGATATACGTTTACCCTGTGGAACTTGGGGTACTCAGAGGACCCACAATATCCATAGATACCCTCTGAAAAGGCTCCTCAATCACAAGCAAAGGCATCAAAGGAGCTCCCACCTGTCTCCTGCCTTGCCTACCTTTTGGCACTGCTCACAGGTCCTGCAGTACCCTGTTACATCTCTGGAAATCCCAGGCCAATAGAAGTTTTGCATAATATGCCTCTTTATGCATTTTATGCCCATATGACCTGCAAAGGGAATATCATGGGCTATGGCTAGAAGTGCCAGACGGTAAGCTCTAGACACTACCAACTGCTGTACTCTCTCATCTTCTAGCCCTCCCTCAGGGGTTCACTCTCTGTACAGTAATCCTTTGTTCCAGTATACAGATTCCCCCTCCCCTTGAGAATCAGGTGCCTCCCTAGCTACCTGCCTCAGGCCTTTTTGCAATGCAGGGTCTGACAGCTGAGCCTGTCTTAAGTCTCCCCTTGTAACCCTTCCCAGCTCCCCTTCCACAGGAAGCTGGGCATCCTCTGATAGTGGTGCCTCACTGTCAGCCTGGGTACTACTACTCACCTCTACCTTTGCAGTTACCCTGTCCAAGGGAACATCAGTATGCACAAGCAGCTGTGGCTCACATTCAGTCTCACTGCTACAGCGTAGCTCACTCCCTGAAGTAACCACCTCAGCAGTACTGACTGCAAGTATGCAATCTGTCTGGGTCTCCCCCAGGCTACCAGATCCACATGCTTGTCTCCTAGCCTTACTGCATGTAACTGCATAAGTACATAGTACTGCCTCATCCATCTGCAGGATGGTAGTTCCATACCCCTGTTGTCTCAAGACAACCAACTGTTGGCATTTTGTCTTTCCCACTTACTGGCTCCCTCACTGTTGGTTCCCCACCTTGCCTCTGTGGACATCAGTATGCCACATGGCCCCACTGGTTGCATTCAAAACATTTAACCCTAGCTCCTGGACATGTACCTGAACTAGTGGCTTCCCCTGCTACAGGCAGATTCTGTTGGGGCAGTCTGTGTCGCCCAACATGGGTTCCTTTAATCCCATGAGCAGTACAGGGGGTCCCATTCCTGTGCAGGGCTGCCTTGTTTGCTAGGTATAGGTCTCCCTTCTTCCCCAAATCCTCTGAAGTATCACACTGTTTATCAGCTAACCAGATCCTCATGTCCTCAGGCAAAGTGCTAAGGGCGTGTGCCCTTACCAAAAGGTCTTCCAGCCCTTCAAAAGTGGTGAGCTGACATCTATTCACCCAGCTATGAAAATAAGTGCTCAGTTCAGCAACATATTCACAAACATTTTCATCTGCCTTGCGTCTATGCTCACGAAACTTTTTTCGATACATTTCAGGTGTTAGCTTAAAACATTCCAACAAGTGTATTTTTACAGTAGTATAATCAAAACAGTCAGTGTCATGCATTTTTGCTAAAGAAGTTACAGCTTTACCATGCAGTAAGTGGGTCAGGAACCGTACCCAGAGCCCTTGGTCAACTTCATACTGTTTCCATACTTGCTCAAACATACGAATGAAGCTATCAAAATTATCCCCCTCTTTAAACTGTGGAAGAAATTTACAGACCTTTTGTGCTTCTGGGGTCCAGTTCCTCCCTTTGCCATTACCTCCATGACTCTGGCGAAGAGTCAGCATTTCCCTCTCATGCCTCCTCTGCTGTTCATTTTCCTCAACTTGTAGACTCCTCATTTTCACAGCTGCTTCTAGTTCCATATGCCTGGCCTCCAACTCAAGTCTCTTTAGCTCCAGCCGGATTTTTAAGTCCACTGCAGAAAGGTTGAGCTGTCCATCCTCCAAAGATATTGTATCTCCACTGTTAGTCTGATTGTCCTCCAGACTGCTGTTTTTTGATGCAGGTGTAACTAAGGCTGCAATCAGGTCTGCTTTAGTCAGGTTTACATGCACCAGTCCCCTAGCCTGGCACATCTCCGCCAGCTGGCTCCTTGTCAGCTTTCCTTACTCTTCTGCTGACATGCTGCCTGCTCACCCTGACTCACACTAAGCTAACAAATAAAATAAAACAGTTGTGATCTGAACTCTGAGTATACACTGTGTGGCTGTTTTAGATTACAAAACACTTTTAGAGATCACTGTACATAAGCTACAGGAATTCGCTCTACCCACACCACTACAAGCCAATTAGTATGTGAAGTAGATCCCACCACTGCCAAACACTTGTGACAACGGTACCTCAATCCTCACCACTAACACCAGGGAGGTTGTCTCATAGAAGAGGAAAGGATAACTAATACACACAGTAAGGTACAGCTGTGCCCCTTTATCCAGACTATACGGTAGTAATTACTGCCACCACCCAACTAATAATATCAGCTACTAAAAGGCCCTTAAAAGGGTGTCCAATTATTACTGTGCAATAGTATTATCCAGTGGTAGTATGACTAATAGTCAAGACTTACTTTAGAGTGGCCTATTACAATAACCTCTATAAATATGCAATGTACTCTAGAGCTTAACTCTACACAAACCAGCCACAGATAGAAGGTTTTAAAAATATTTAATAATAAATAATTAAAACACAAGACAAAACTACTACACCACAGAGATATCTAAGAGTTCAGAGATCACACAGAAACTTAATACAGTAGGACAGGTCTGATTTCAAAGAAAAATACCTCATTAATCTTTACTAGCTTTAACTATTCCTACAAGAAATCACAGTGCTAAAAACGTACATGTGGGCACAAGGCAGAGTGCTGATTAGTTTAATATCAAGATCAAAATGCTCCCAGTCTCTTGTGAGAAATAGTATTTAAACATTACTAGCAAACATGTCTCTAAGGCCCCTCCCAAATTACATCATTTTTGACACTTAGGTTTTCCCAGTATTCATATTGCATCATCTTAACATCTAGTCCAAGGTCTCAGGCCACAAACTGCACTATTTAGCAATCTAACACCTACTCAGAAACTTATAACAATACAAGGCATTTCACATATACATTCTAGCAGAAACTAGAGCAATAAAGCACCTTCCACATATAAATTCTGGTCATAAACTTTAGCCTTAAAACAATGGGCATGAAACCTTCATCCAGTCACACTGGAACCAACTTGTAAAACATTAAAGAGATTCATAAGATATTTTCAATTTCAAAAGACACATTTGAAATGCTTGGCTTAGTTTTCCTTACAGCAGATGGCAATGTTACAACAATCTTGAAGTTCACATTTTACAGTGTTTTTTTTCATTTAAAAACACAAGCCTGTATTTTACATTTATTTATACAGTTGATAGAATTATGTATCAAATTCTATTTGACTAGGCTGGCAGCCATCACCCATCTCTCCCCAGTTGTCACATATGTGTTTAAGTTTTCACTTGAATTCAAGGGCATCTCAATAAATACATCAGTTTTCAAATCTTGCACTAAAAATGGATGCTAGCATTAAGGTAAGCGTACTTATTCCCCTCCCAGCACTGGAATATTAACTCCAATCATCACATCTTACTGGCACTCACTAAAATATTCCTGACCATGAGGAATTCACCCACTAATTAATATATTTGTCTTTATTTTGATCATTATCTTTAGAGTAATGTTACTTTTCTCCTCCAGGTGACATTCTTCCTTACTCAGAGTAATGTCCAATCTTACAAAGTGCGCTACGGGCCAGATTCCAAAAGAGTTGCTCTCAATGTAAGCCTGCCGTGATTCTGAAAGACCTGCTGTTAGTGTAAGTGACTTACTTCAGCATAAAGCCTACTTATAAACAGACTTACTACAGGGACCACCTTTCAAAACACATGTTCTCGGCCTGTTTTCAGTGTAGCTGGTCAGTTATACTGAGAGCAAGTCTTTTGGAATATGGGCATACATTTTCAGGACTGTTGTCTGATCTCTACATTCCTCTTGGCTTCATTTTTATCTCTGCCCATCTCTGTTTCACTGGAATGCAACAATAAAGCTTTCTAATCCCTAAATAATTTTAAAATTTGAAATACACTTCCTATAGCTCTGAGGACCTTGCCAACTTAAGGTAAACATGCTCTGAGGACTGAAGTCCATTTTCTTTAAAGATGGAAAATGTAACTGCCATTATGGGAAAGTTTAAAGTGAGAATTCATATTACTGTATTCAGCTGTCCATTGTTAGTTAAAATGTCTTTCAGTAAATATTGCAAAACATAAACAATTCATTTAAAGGAATACAAAGGAAAATAGTGTCCTAGTACATTTCTAAATATTTTAAGAGCTTGAATACTCTTTCTGTTTTATTTAACACATCTATTCAGATTCAAGATATATATAAACCTGTGTCGATTATGAGTTCATTTTCTATACAATGCTGTTTGCATGTGACACTGTTTTCAAATGTTGTTTTCAAATATTTTCTGCAAATTGTAAAATTAAATAAGTAAATAAATTAAACAAACATGTTTAAATGTAATAGGGTCACAAGTAAAATGAGATCCCAATAATCTAGGCCACATCATATAGTTCTAAGCTAAAATAAATTAAGAAAGAAAAGTAAACAGGTAGGTCACTGGTTCAGTCTAAATTAATACAGGTGCAGAACCACTAAAACGTATTAAACTTAAATAGATACACAACAAATTTAGTATTATCCATCAGAGGTGGTCACCTTTGTATGTCACCTGTGGAGTGGATCTAGGATTCTGAGTTTGCACGAAAGTTTAAAACTCTGATATACCTGAAAAGGTTCTTAAGAAAATGGCCAGAAGTATCATAAAATGATTCAATGAGAAAAATCAAAGCAAGTAGCACTGTTGTAAAAAAAAAAAAAAAAAAAAAAAAAAAAAACAGTAGGCCAGAGCACTCCTGCTGTAAATACACAGAGACAGGGAAACATTTTGTCTTATACCCAAGTAGCGAGTAATGAAATCACATCAGCAAATGGCATCTCTGCTGTTTTTGAATTAGGCATAGCTTTATGTTTTTTGCCCTCTGACTTAGAGTTATTTCTCCTAGAGTTACTAATTTTCTTTATAAGGCTAGACATGTATTAAGGTTCATATGCTACTTAATAAATGAAATAAATACATAGCAGAATTTCAGTATTTGGAGGTGTAATATTTGAAGACCTTCCATTCAGAAAAAAATAAGAATATGGTCATCCTTCAGAGCCTTTGGTATGATTTTTAATGACCATACCTACAATTTCCAGTGATCAGTGGCTGAGAGTCAAGATCAATGTGGCAGTCTACACCAGACAGTTTTTGGGGTATGACAACACTGGAAATTAATGGCTGAGAAAATGTTAACTTATGATGAAATATTTTTCAGCATTTACATACAGCTGGTCTTCAAGATATTTACATTTTCTTCACAGTTCCCCTCTTCACATCCTGTACTGGCTTCTGCATTCAGTTGTAGCCCCTCAGTAGAAAGGCTGTCCAAGTAATCCACAGATTTCAAAAAACCGATGGGCTGTATGCACCACATCCAGAGTGCAGGCACTGCAGGCTTGTTAACAAAGTTCCAGGACTGGAGTCACTCAGATGGCTCACCAGTATCAATATGTTTTAACTTAATCGTGCTACTGAATGTGCTTCATTCAGCAGTGTAAATAGGATTACAGTATAATTTTATTCAGCAAGGAAAACAAACTGCTACTCTAATTGATTAATCGAATGCTTTTTATACATTAAGGTAGTTCTCTTCTGTGACTCCAAGATTCTTTCTCCCAGCCAAATTCTTTCCCTAGTTTTATCACCATTGGGTGCCTGATTGTTTTGCCATTGGCATTTAAGCTTAGCTGTGATGAACCTGGTCACATTTCACATGCCAATGATATCATCTCCTCACTACCACTAACAAAAACCACAGACATCTTTCAACTACTAGTCTTACCCTTTTCATTATCCCATATGTAGTGCTGCATATCTATATACCAAATGGCACAGAATCCAAGAAGAAAACCTGCTGGACCCTCTACTGTTCTTAATCTATTTCTTGGAAGGCCAGGAGAAAATAGATGTCCTGTGGCTTACCAAGTTCACTAATGATTGCAAACTGGGTGCAATCAATGAGTTCCCAATGACGTTAACTTTAATATAGAGGGATGAGTTTTCTCCTGGAGTAAGTGACTTTATAGTTAGGAGTTAGCATGGAGTGCTGAAGGCACGGGTTCTAGGCTGGTGTCAGAGGAATGACAAAGTGCCTTATTAAAAAGTTTTTTTTTTTAAGTTAATAATTTTAGTTAATTCCAGGCACATAAGGGGTATTATTTAATTTACAGCCTTAATTAAGGGCAGCACAGCAGTGCATTAACTGACTAAGGTTGGAGTGCACATAAATTAAATAAAATAAATAAGTAAATATATGAAAAATCAAACTTGGTATTTCAAAGACAAGTTGGCAATACATTGGTGTTGGTTAGGAGTCATTTGGAGTGAACAACATTAAAAAAAATTTGGGATATAGAGTGAATTTCTGTTAGAGCTGACAATCTGTAAGGAGGTTTCTGCCATGAGCAATAGCTGTTTTCCACCTGTATCAGGTGATAGTAATCATAGAAGTTACTTGCTGAGAAAGAGCAGTTCTTATCATAGTATGTCAAGTTAGGCTTTGCACATTCACGTGTTTTAATTGTCTGATTAGGAGAAATACATGTTAAAAATAATACCTGATACCTAGAAGGGTTTTATCTTAAGGAGGCCTGAGCACTGAGTGTTTTCCTTGGGTTGGGATGCTCAAGGTAAGCAGTTTGATTCTCACCTTAAACAAGGAGACGATGCTGTACCACACCTTGTAATAATGAATTTAGGGAATTTTTACTCTTGGATTTGCGTTGCGTTAAAGTCTATTCTATTGCTTAATCCCTTTCCAACCAATTTGGAGGGCAGTAGGTAGTTCACATTTATTAATAATGATAATAATTAGAGTGTTAGACTACTTTACTTTGGAAAATGAATGTTAATTCACATTCTACTGTTCTGTAACTTCTCAGATTACTACTGCTAATAATTAAATTGACTCTGTTTGTCCCAGTTATTTTTGGACTGGTCTTTTATTTTGCAAGTTTGTGACAATACCCCCCACTTCCTTTTTGTCTCTTCTTCCAAGAATTTCAGTCATCTGTATTTCCCAATGATATTGCACATACTGATTTAAGTACTCTTAACCATACTACAAGTCAAAGGAAGTTTCAATTGGTGGATTATCTGTTCATCTGTTATAAGGTGCATTGGTACAAGTAATTGGTATTAGTTAATGTAATGATATCCTGCACTGAATTGTTATTAATTAATGTATTTTAGATGCTAGTCTACCACAGAATCTGAAGGCTAGATGGGACAGAATAATCTCTGAGGTACAAGATGATTTCAAGGAGCAGGAAGGAGAAATGCAAGGAAGGCCTCTTCCATGAATAAGAGGGAAAATGCAATTCCAGATGTTTCTGATCAAGCTAGAGGTGAACTGCAGACAAAGAAATCCAAATGCAGCTCATAAAGAGGCTCAGATAAAATCATCAGCAAGGAGCAAGTACTTTCAGAGTCTATCACAGTACAATCACAGGATAATGCAAAGTTAATGATGCAGCTAATTTTTCTGGGGGGGGGTGCAAAAAGGTAGGACTAGATTATTTGACTTGGTATTAAAGAGAAGCTTGGGTAGTCTTCAGCAGGAAACACAGGATAAGGACAGGAGCAGTTTGCTGCCTTAAAGCTTGTCAATCAGAGATTGGTTGGGAGAGTCATGTCTAGCAGGAGTGATTGCAACTTGAAAGGTAGGTGACCTATCTGGCCTGCAGATGAGTCATGATGTGACTGAGCTTTTAGACCCCATGGACAAGAATCTACACAAATTTGTACATACTCCTGGGTGGTTACAGCACCCATCCCAAAGTCTGGTAATGATAAAATTTGTCACCTGGATTATATTAATCTTTTTGATCTTTTGTATGCTGATAGCAACCAACAGCTGAAAGGCCTGGTTCCAAATACATTATAGCAACTGTAGGTGCCTTAGGTAAGAGAGTCACTTCAAAAATATTTCCCAGGGCCTGAGATGGTTGTGCAGCAGGGTTCATACTGTACATGGATAGGCTGATGGAAAGAGATCAATCCCAGATGTTATTGCTCTTATCATATCCTTTGATTATTCATGAGACACATCATAGTACGTCAGGCATGGCTTGGTTATGGTATGATCACCATTTTTGTAAGTTGTGAAAAATGAATAAAACATTTTACTTTGATGAACATCACAAGGATACCTGACTAAATGTGATGATTGACAGGTCTTTGAACGTCAGTCATTGCAATATCAAGATATACCCACAACTAGGAAAGCATATTAGGCTCTTAACAGTAGAAAATGCACATGGCCAGCTTGCTATTTTTATATATATGTTTATTTTGTGGCAATGGACACCCAGGTTTTAAGTTGGTTAAAAAATGTTTCTACATGTTCCAGTGTATCTGTAGGGGATGTTGAGTGGTGAACAATGTTTATACCTGGCCAGTCAGACAGAGAAATAAGTTCTTTTCATGTACCTGGAAGTTATTGACTAAATGAAGAGAGGCATGGTCAAGCTCACTGAGTATGTGTCCCAGGCAGGTATGTTCCTAGCCTTAAGCAGCATTCTACTGTCACCCAGTATGATGCCTCAGTGCAAACAGAAAATGATTGACTTTAACAACTAGCTTATTTTCTGGTGTCATTCAAAAGGGATCCAGTACCTGACAGTTTGGGATGACAGGACTGATAAGCCACAATGCTTTGACAGCGATGGCCTACATTTGTCTCCCTTGGGCCTCAGGTTCCTGGCAAAGGCTCTTGCCTCCTCCTTATTGCCTTTTTTAGGCAATGCCATGAGGTCAAAACTACCAACATGAAAATTTCATCAAAATGTAAATTAAAGATTATGCTGCTAAACGCTAGGAGTCTAAACATGAAACTGCAGTCATTGCAAGCATTCTTAACTATTGAAGAAGCTGACATTTGCGCAGTCACAGAAGCCTGGTTCAAAGCTGTGGAGAGCACCCCAGCCATACCAGGTTACTCATCCTATCAGTAAAACAAAAGGAGGTGGAGAGGCAATATATATATATATATATATATATATATATATATATATGGGTCTACTTTCATACACCGAACGTACGAATCACCGACACACACATCCCCGACCCCAAACAACCGACAACACACCACACCGACACCGCAACATACCGAACAACAAAACACCGACACAAAATACACCAAATACACAAGCACACAACAACACATCCACTAACCTAAACCTAAACCCTAACCCTAACGTCCGACACTATCGCACACTTCACCTACCTGCACCCTAACCCTAACTCACTTACCCACCCCTAACCCAAGCACCGACACCATCGCACACTTCACCTACCTGCACCCTAACCCTAACTCACTTACCCACCCCTAACCCAAGCACCGACACCATCGCACACTTCACCTACCTGCACCCTAACCCTAACTCACTTACCCACCCCTAACCCAAGCACCGACACCATCGCACACTTCACCTACCTGCACCCTAACCCTAACTCACTTACCCACCCCTAACCCAAGCACCGACACCATCGCACACTTCACCTACCTGCACCCTAACTCACTTAACCCGTCCCAAAACTACAGTCCCTCACTATCACACACTTACCTAACCCGAACCCTACCTCCGACACAAACACACACTCACCTGTCCCACAGCCTAACCCGACATTCCACAATTTCGCACACTTACCTGACCGCTCCTAACTCCGTCACTGTCGCACACTCATCATGTAACGATCGCACATTTCCCTTGTCGGTCTTTCCGCTGTCGGCGAATCTCCCTGTCGGTGAACCTACCTGTCGGTCGTTTAGTCTCCTCTTCCCGCGTGTCGGCGAATCGTCGGTTCGGTCTCCCGAAGTAGACCCATATATATATATATATATATATATATATATATATATATATATATATATAAGACATACACACCACTAGGCTGGTCAGGCAGTATGATGCACAGGAAATACTCCAGGTGCAGTTAACAATTGACAAGACCCCTATTCAAATCATAGCTAGCTACAGGCCTCCAACTCTGACTCAAGATGCCCACTCCACCTATCTGGACCTCTTTGACTCTATTAAGATTCAACCCTTTACCCTGATCCTGGGTGACTTTAACTATCCAACCATAGATTGGAAGAAATACTCATGCCAAAACACAAATGCTCAGAGATTCCTTGATTTTGTCAGTGTAAATGCATTGAACCAGTTGGTTGACAACCCCACAAGATGTAAAAATATCTTGGACTTGGTATTAACCAACATGAGTAATCACTGCAATATTCCTACAGTGTCATCATCCCTGGTAAGATCCAACCATAAAGCAGTCACTTTTGAAGTCAGCATTTCCCCCAAACCCATCCTTGCTAGGGTCAAACAAAAAAACTTCTCCAAAGCTGATTACAGCCTCCTCAGGGAAGGTATAAACAGCTTCACAGCCCCCTCTCCCTCCACAGAAACTGGCACATATGTCCAAACTTACACCAAAGTACTATATGTGCTTTTTATGTAGCTGCATGGAATCAGGAATACCAGACAGGATGAAATCATCCTTCTTAAGGAAGCGTAAATCTGTCTAGTAGACATCTACAATAAATAAACTTTATAATAAAAGGAAAAAATTGCTGTCCAGGACCAAGAAGGAGCAGGTGTCTAATTGGAAGCAATCTCTCCTTAGCCTGAACAAGCAAATAAGAGCACTAGTGAAATCCTCCAAAGCAAACTTTGAGTCCAAACTGGCCACATCTACTAAAGACAGTCATAAGGCTTTCTTCAAATATGTCCACAATCTCAAGGGAAGCAACCAGATCTTCTCGGAACTGGTGGTCAAGGACACCACATACACAAACCCTGTAGATATAGCTAACCTGCTGGCAGACAGGTTCAGTGAAGATTCCACTCTTCTGTCCCCCATGAGTAAAACAGGACATCCCCAGTATCTGCCCCCCCCCCCTTATCTCTAGGGAGCAAGTCATCACTGCCCTCTCAAAGGCAAAAAATACAGCCTCCATGGGACCTGATAACATCCCAGGCTGCATCCTACATGAACTTAGGCAGGAACTTGCAGCACCATTAGGCACCCTATTCAACCAAAGCCTGAGTACTGGCTTCATCCCAGCTGAGTGGAGGACAGCTACTGTCATCCCTTTGCATAAAGGTGGAGCGTCCACTGATCCACAAAATTATAGACCCATTAGTCTAACTAACCTGATCTGCAAGGCCATGGAGTGAATGATCATGGACCTCATTAACAAGGACATTGGCAACCTCCAGACACTTGATCCCACACAGTTTGATTTTGTCAAGGGGAGGTCATGCCTGTTAAATTTGGTCGACTTCTTTGAGACAGTCAACAAGGCCATAGATGAGGGGAAGATGGTGCACACTGCCCACTTTGACCTGGCCAAGGCCTTCAATACTATTCCCCACAGATATAATAGATAAACTCTCTCAACTAGGCATCAATCCCTATGTTACCAGATGGGTAGCAAACTGGCTCACTGATAGAACCCACCTGGTCAAAATAGGGGAAGCCACCTCAAGTAGTAGATCTGTAACAAGCAGGGTACCCCAGGGATCTGTCTTGGGGCCTCTGCTGCTTGGGATTTAGTTCTCAGAGGTGCAGACAAATCTAGTGGGCTATGGCTGACCAAGTTTGTAGATGACTGCAAGCTGAGTGCTGTCATCAACTCCTCTAGTGATGTGGACATCCTCCAAGAGGGTCTCACACAAACAAATGACTGGTGCCAGAAACATTGCCTCAAACTGAATGCCAAAGAATGCATCATCATCTTTTTTGGAGAGAATGGTGTCCCCACAAATTATTACATTGATAATAAGGCACTAAGCATGCAATCAGTCGTGAGGGACTTGGGAACCCAGGTTGATAGCAAACTGACATTTGACCACCATATTGCCTCCGTTGTATGAAAAGCTTTCTATATGGCCCTCTTAATTAGTAAGGGTATCTCATCCAGGGACAAGGTGGTCTTAACATCCTTGTATTCTTCCCTTATAAGACCGATTATTGAATACAATGCCCCTTTCGGCATGTACCTCACAAAGCACATGAAGCAACTGGAGAGACCACAGAGATTATTCACCCAGAGAATCCAGAGCCTTAAACATCTCCCCTACACAGATAGGCTAAATGTCCTGTCCCTCTACTCATTCTCCTACAGACTCCTCAGAGGTGACCTCTGTCTGGCATACAAAGCATTCTCAGACCCTGTCCTGATGGGACTGCTGCATATCTGCAAGTCAAGCTCCACTCGAGTAACCCACACGTGAAACCTCAACCTGGTCTGTGACATCAATAGGACTTGTTGGCGGGACAGATTTGTGTCCCGGAGACTCCCATTTTTGTGGAATAGACTCCCTCTCCACATAAAGCAGAGTATCTTATTAAACCTTTTTAAGCACAACCTGGATAACTAAATGGGGAACAGAAAATACACCCCTGGGATTCCACCTATGTCCCTGCTGGACAGTGGCATAAGGTGCTGACTTGTTGGAGCATGGGCTAACTTTTTGGCTAGGCTTGTAAGGGCCTCAGGGCCAGTAGCCTAGTAACTTCCTATGATCCTATGATCCTTCATGGCTTCTTTCACCAGTAATAGTTTGCATTCTTAGGTCGATGCATTAGTGAGTTTATTCATGACCACTCAGATAAACAATTGGCTCGGTTAAAGTTTTTCAAAGGGTTTTCCCATTAAATCATTCACTGCATTGAACAAAAGGTTACCAGTAATATCCATTCAGTGTGGGGTAAAGGTCAAGTTGTCAGAAAATTGCTTGATTCCGAAGTAGAAGAAGGGAGAAAAGGGGATCTATATGAACATTCCCTGTGAGAATATTTTTAGATATCACCAATAGGTCTAGTCCCCAAGGAGAAAGAGAGAGAGTATAGATGGATACATATTTTGTCTTTTCCAAATGGCTTGTTGGTAAACAATTGCATTAGCAATAATGATTCCAGGGAATATTACTCCACTTTGGTGGAGGTCATCAAAAGATTTGCAGATCCTTCATCAGTACAATTGTATATCATGACTGCTTTTCATCTGTTAACCATTTAGGAGAAAGACTCACCATTGTTAGGTATAATTTTTGAGGACCAGCTCTACTTTGGCAAGGTGATGCCCATGGGGTGCCCTACTGTGTGTTCCACATTTGAGAATATGTGCACTGTACTTCATTGTTGCTTGCAAAGAAGGCCACTGAACCAGGTGGAAATACACTACTTGGATAACTTTCTCATTCTAAGGGAAGGCACAGGGAGTACTCAAGAATGTAAGACCATGTTTTTTCAGTTTTTGGCAGTAGCTAGGAGTTCCACTAGTACAAAGCAAAATAGAGAGTCTCACCCAAATACAGTTATTTCTAAGTTTAGAGGTTGATGTTATTTTATCTTGTTTCAGATTATCTTCCAGAACGATTCAGCATTTGAATCCATCTATCAAAGGGTTCTTAGATGCCAAGAAGGTAAGAACCGAAGAAGTTATGGAACACCTTGGTTTACTCAATTTTGCCTGCTGGCATTCTCACCAGATAGAATATTTCTGAGGTTATTAGCTGATTTGTTGAGAGGAGGTCATAAAAACACCACCAGGCCATTGTAACTAGTCACATAAAGTGGGGATTTCCAACATTGGTGAGTTTTTCCTGCTAATTTCAATGGGTTAGCAATGTGGCAGCATGACTGGGTATTATGGAAAGCTCTGTACATGTTCACTGATGCATCCGGTAGTCAGGAAATTGGGGAGTTACTTGGATGGGCAATGGTTTTCTGTAGCCTGGTCAAGCTTTTGGTCAAGAGACAGAAGAGCAGACATCATATTTTTGCAAATAACGCCAGTCTGGTTAGTAACAAGATTTTGGAAGGACTAATTTAAGGTATTGTCAGTCATAGTGTGGCCTTTCTCCCCTTGTTATGCCCCTTTACTTTCTTGGGCCTCTTGGATGTGGTTTGGAAAAGCAGAACAGTAGCAGCTATTACATGGATAGTAATGAGCAACAATGTAGCCGAGGGGGCATGGAGTAATGACACTCATCCTGGCTGGATTAACAAGCTGGTGCAGACAGGGTTTATGCCAACCAGTAGAATGGACTTCACTTGTGATAAAGTTACAAGATTAATGTTGTTGCTAGTTATGACTCTGTTCTGTGCATCTGAAGGATTTATACATAATGTTCAATGGTTCTGTAAATACGCAGTCACACCTGTTATCTTGTGTTTGGCATGTATTGGGAGGGTGCTGTCTGGGGACAACTAAAGCATTAACCATGCAGCAATCAAATTGGCAAAGCCAAAACGTACAATTCTTAGTCTGCCTTTCTGAACTATAGTATGTATAGATTTCATGATTTCTAAAAAAAATAGTGCTACTATGCCTTAATCAGAAATAACTGAGATATACTATGCTGACCTGATTTTATTCTTCAGTACCTTCATAAGTTATATCACAGAGGCAAAACATTTTCTTTTTTTGCGCTGGTCAGTTGTGATCCATGGTTCTACATACCTATAAAACTTAAGCATGTAGCTAGTCAGCAGTTTAAGGTGGCTAGCAGGCATGAGAATATGTGAAACTAATAAACAAATAATAAACAAGGCAGAAAGTGCTTATTACCAGTGCTAGTTTTGCTAACTCTAAGCAGTAACCTTTACAAGTGATTGTTGTATACAGATTAGTTACCTGCATTATCTATGCAACACAAGTACACTGGACTTGCATCCTAAATGTTTTCATATATAATTACATTTTGCTGGCTACCACACTATATTTCTACCTTGCAGCCTCTTATTCAGATCAGCTTAGTGTGAATCACAGTTATTTGGTTATAATAACAAGAACTATTAATCTCTCATGTTATGTTCCTCACCCCATAATGGAGCAAGATCATAGGACTCACATATTAGAGCTTCTCACTCTTTTAAAATTCTTCACATCTTTTGGGTATCTAATACAATGATGTGAGTAGACCCTATTCCTATGTCAGAGTATAATTAAAGTTCATCAAATTAGCATTGTTTTAATCTCTGATTTTAGCCAAAAGTGCTCTTTGCAGCACCCGCAGTGTTATCAGAAGTGACTCCTTCTGCAATCCATATAAGTTACATGCATTGGTAGCACAGCTAAATATGACTGTAGATAATTTTTCTATTATACCTGTTGCTCCTACTACTACCATTGGAACCATCTGGGTATCTTTCTTCCCCATTACTCTCATTTCTGCCTGCAAATTTTGAAATGTTATAACTTTGTGTCTCTCAGTACATGAGACACTACAATTGATAGGTGTAGCAATTTCAATGATCAGTGCTAGTTTTGTCTTTTTTCATGGACTACTATATCTGGTTTTCTCTCATTTTTTTTTTTTTTATTTATTGCTAATGGGTGATAGCATGTGATGTATACTTCGGTTTGCCTTTACAACATCAAATCACACTGGTCCAATTGCTCATATGAGCAAATTGTAACCACGAAAAGCAAAACAGTTTTAAATGTTCGAAAATCAGCAAATCAAAAAGCAGATTTGCTGATTTTTCGAACATAAATGTCAAAACAAAATGTAATGAAGTGTAAAGCAAGGGGGGCAAGCACACCTGCATTCCCCCCATGTGGGGGGCTGTGCCCCCCACACCCCACCTATTTTAATATTTTAACTCCGAGATCGCATTACAGTGGGGAAAGGGACCATTTTCTCATCCCCACTATAGTGCAATCCACCCCAAAATGCCGAATCTGCAATGAGTGAATGTCACTGTACATTCGCTCATTGCACATTCGAACCTTTTTGCGTTCGACATTTGCAAACTTTGCAAATGTCCTTTCCCACATCTGCTTTTCACCCATGTGCAAAATGCACACATGAAGGTAAACCATATACTTCATCATTCTCTATAATGATTTGTCATTTTAATGCTCCTCAGCTACTTCTAAGTTGTAGTGTTTCTACAATCTCCAGTGCAGCAATCTTGCCACATTATTGTGTCATTCAGTGGACAGGTCCTTTGCCATGTGTATGTCATATCCAGCAACAAGGTATGCAACTGTTTCCTATTCTTTTTTACAGAAACTGCATTAATTTGTTTTCCCACATGTTCAAAGGACTTTGTAAACCAAAATGTATTTAGTCCTAGATAGTGGACTACATTGATGGAGTCCACTGTCCTGGTCTGCCATTATTAACTTTCAAGTTGGTTGCAACTCACCTCTCCTTAGCCATTCCTCCATCAAATCCTGATCAATATGAGACTGTTCCAGGAGATCTCTATACTTGCCACTATATTCATGGCTTTTTCACATTTCTTTCCTTCTCATATGATCCTTCTTATATTCTTATTTTTTAGCACATTCAATTGCTGTCTGATTTTTGTTTACTTCTGGTTTGATGTTTGCTATACTAAGCAGAGATGTCATCTTATACTTCTCCTCATGTTGTAAAACTTTTACTATGAATCTGATAAGGTCTGCAGATATGTATGCAGACCTCCAATTGCATATCTATACATGTAATCAGTTTGGAGGAGGCTCATACCGCTTTCAGAGCATGGAATATATAATCTTAGTACATACTTATTTGTAGATATTTAATAACTGTGAAGCATTTTTCTTGTTTTGCTGTCCAACTGATCCAATACGTTTTGAGGCCATTCAATCACCCCAAAAATGAAAGTTAGAACAAGAAGAGCAAATTTGTTTATAGCTTGGACTTTATTCCTAGATGTCAAGGCTGTTTTCAATTAGTTTTAGTCTTCTGAAGTATTTTTACTGAGTTTTATTTTTATTTTTTCATGTTTTATTGCTGATCCTTCATCAATTCTCAAATAGATTCATAGGTAATTACTAGGGTAGCTGCCACTGTAGGACATTTTAAGTCTAGCCAATTTCCTTTTTCAAAGGTGAGAACCAACCCCTGACCCTTGTGACTGTGAGGGAAAGACCTTAACCATTACGCCCACCCACACACCCAAATTACTTATACACTCCTTCCTGCTCAAGTTCCTGTATATCACATTCCTATCCAAGAATGATATTTTCTTGGTACTGCAACTTTCCTGTTTTAAACATTGCTTTTACACATTTATCAAGACCAAATGTCATTCTTATATCAACTGAGAAAGTTTTAACAACTTGCAGTTGCGCTTTCAACTCCTAATCTCATGAACTATACAGCTTTAAGTCATCCACAAAAAGTAGATGAGAAATCTTAAAGCAAGTTTGTTTTCTGGGAGCCAAATTGTAACCAACATCTATTCTGTTAAGTAAAGAACTTTATGGGTTTTCTGATGTTGCCTGTTAGTGTTCGCTCTTTCTCTAAACTCTAGTAACCATGGAATGAGAATGGCAAAGTAAGGAATATGTGGGAATGAACATGGAGTATGGATGGATTTTTTGTGTGTGCATGTTACTTTCTAATAAAATGAAATTTTAGGACCTGTATTACATAAATGTGTATTATGTAAATGTACTCATTTGGCCTGTCGCTTATGAGGTTTTACAGCCAGGCTTTTACGATTCAAGTTTAAATGTGTTGAAATAACACTTTGACTTCCATGTTCTTATCTGTAAGGCTAACCGCCTGTTGAAAAAAAAAAAGATAAACAAGTATATGCATCATATACCTTCAATTTCTTCAGCTCATCACATTGTGAACTGAATATATTTACTAGTCCATTTTAAGCAGAACTGACTTTACCACTATGCCTTCATTATAATGATTATTAATGGGGAAATTCACTCTCTATATGGGATAGACTAGAGATCTTTCCCAGTAGCAAAATGCCCCAGGGAGTCTGTGGCTGCAGTTTTGCATTATGTCCAGTAGAGTGGAGACTGATCGTTAAAAACAGAATAGTTCTGTAAGCTTAATTTGTTTTGATTGCTGAACAGAATTGTTAACCCACTAACTGAACAGTTTGCTGACGATGTCTCTAGAATATAATCTTGAGCAGTTTCAAGGAGGTGATTAGTATGTGGTGATGTTTCAAAATTAAATTTGATTTTTAAATTTTGCCTAGCATTTTATCATGATGTCCTCAGAGAAACTTAACATGTGGTCTTGTGAGTGTCAGATAGCACCCCTAAAAGTGCTACCTTTTTTACTTTACTTTAGTGAATGGTCCCTTCAGTAATGCATTGGCATTTGTTGGTGACCAAGATGTTCTAACTGGACATGACAAGAACGACAGCCTACCCTATGTCAACATATTCATACACCAGTTCCCTGACTGTACAGGAGGGCAAGTGATACATGTCCCCTATCACTTTACAGCTTATATAAGGGATTCTAGAAGGTCAAAAAGTGATTGAGAAAGCTGCTTTAAATAAGAAATGTTGTCAAAATGATGCCTGAAACACAAACATTTATGATTAACAGGCTTACTGTTATTTTATATACTGGGATATGATTTGTGGCAAACTGCCCCAATATCTCACAGTAAGTCTCCAGATGTTTCCTGGGTTTCATTTGCTCACTCAACTCATTTTTACTACTGTATAGTTAATGACACCCACAGACAAGATGCCAAGGATGGTACTGCTTGGGAATGATCAGAGTTATTCTTACAGGAGCACACATTTGATACAGAGATGATTGAGGTATGCGCATCCAGTGACCAGATATTGATCTGCCAGATGTTAGTGCAGGTACCTGCATTTGATTACGCCAGGTTAATCAATAAATTTATTTTGACTAGTTAGCAGACTTTGGTGGGTCCATGCACTGACATGCCTTTCACCTCAGGCTATGAAAGCTGTATGGAATAAATTATATAATAAAGATTTTTGGAGAGGCTTGTCATTATATTTATTTAGAGTAGATGAGGGATATATAAATTGAGGAGAGATGAGAGAAGAGAAGTGTTGATGTTGGTTAAAAAAGAGAAATTGCTAAGGTGTGTAATTCAGACAATCATACAGGTACAGAAACTAGGACAAAGGATACAACAGGTAGCAGGAAGTGAAGGCAAAAGATTTTAGGTTAAAAAAGGTTATAACAGAAATAATATGTAGTTCAGAATGGTAGGCAAAAAGGGAGAGGGTGGGCCAGACCACATAGATAAATGCTAGGCATGAGTGTTATAATCTGAGATGAAGGTAGATAAGGAATGGAGGTGAGTCACCCTTTTAATCCAGTTTACAATTATCGAAATATATGGTATGCACAATAATGGAATGTGCTAAAAGTACAAACATTTCTTGAATGTGAAATAAGTATGTATATGAAGCTGAGACAACATTTTGATTGCATGACAATGTTTGTATACAGCAGTAAGCATTTTGGTCATCTCTAATAAGGACGGGACAATTTCACATTTGGCTCAGTTTTGATGTATGTGTTGTCTAATAAAACAGTTAAAGGAAAATAATTTCAATCCAAATGATAGTAGCTCACCCAGTAATGTAGTATCTGGTCTGTATATTCTTGTATCACAAATAAGGCAGGGTTCTACATCCAAATTTTAAATCTCTTAATCTATCAACCTCAAGGTTTTAGATTTAATTGCAAGTGACAGTCTTTCTCCTAGTGTTATTATCTCTGCTACATGAAGTTAATAAATTATATATTGGGAAATCAATCATTCAACATAGACCAGATTTTACCAATGAAGAAAAAAATATTTAAACACTATTTCTTCTTATCCAATTCCTCAAGGTATGAATTGCCTAACCTCTTTATTCATTATTGGTTGGTTGAAGTTTTCAATCAAAATGTAGTTAACTACTATTTTAGCCAGTAATCCTTTTTCTACTACAGCTTCACACTTTGTTGTAAACAAGAACTTTAAGAGGCCTCCAAGACATCCTGTGAAACCGTTTTAGGAATTACATTTTGTGAATGAAAACCTAATACCACCTCCTTGTAAACCTGCCAGTACATCAGCATGATATCTTCCCTTGAAAAGGATTTGCATATTAGTGGTTTCATTAGCCTAGTGGATTTCTAAGCTGAAAACTCTGATGTGTGAAGAGTCATACAGAGTGTTCCATAGGTACAGCATTACTATAGTCAAATCCCGCTTTCATTCAAAAGGTAGTTTCTGATATCTTTTAGATCCAATCTATTCAGCTACCTTAATTAATCCCTAAGCAAGGATAAATACAAATTTGAATTCCATAGACTGGCATTTTATTCAGATCCATGTTGTCAAATAATCAGACTCATTACACACATTGATTAATTGTTTGCATTAAATAACGCAAACTATTTTTTTTTTTGTATTCAGTACAAAGGATCTTTCCAAGTAGTTAGCTAATTGCATTACCTATTGTTACAACAAATACAGAAACATTTGACTGGGGAGGTTATGACTTACCCTAACTCTTTAGAGGTTACCAAAACTGCCTTCTTCAATAATGCATTTGGCCAGAGTATTTCTTAGGATGATAGCTGGACATCCATTCACACATTCTTAAAATACAGCAACATCAATACTAAGTATACAGATAGAGCAGTATTTGTTTCAGCTGTCCTCCCAGGCATGATGTAGTTTATCCACTCATAAATGTGAGCTGTGTTGACACCACCAGATATAGTCAAGTCACAAATTTGGTTTCAGCAAATGAAAAAAAACCTGAAGAACATTCACTGAAATCACTTCCCCTGATGGTGGAGCTTTGCCTTTTCTCCACTGTCCTGTGGTATATATAAGTTCAGGAGGTGCAGGTGGTGTCTCCCACATGGGAGTGCATGAAGGCTTGTTACCTTGCAAAAAAAACCTTCTTTGGAGATTTGGCAAAAAGGGTTTTGGTGAACATTTTTAGCTTTTTTACCTTTACAAAAAAAGCAATCTGTGACTCAACATGTTTCCTACACCACTTGGCATATAATTGTATATAAACATGAATTCCTCAAGCAATTATCCTAATGATGAGCATAGTACTTTGCTATGAGTATGCTTATAACAACAGTAGATATTTTGAATAGTGGGGTGACTGTTGTATTATGGACAGGTGACTTCCTAACATGCTCCTGGTCCTGTATGTCACAGGTTCAAAAGGCTATTTGTACATTTATATTCTGTTATCATAGGCAACATTGTAATTGATATATTATGAAACTGTACTTAGAGACTGTTACATGCATGTTTTTTTTTGTCAAACATGTTAGTTCATGAACTTGCTTCATATTAATCTACAAAAGAAAAATGTTATAACAATTATTCAGCTGTCAACAAATCAGTTAATGTGAACTGCATTAAAATAATAAAGAAACAATAAATTGTAAACATTATAAACATGCCATGACAATTAAAATCATCAATTTTGCATGTCTCTAAACTGTATTTACTACTACAGTGTACAGACCATCACTGATTTACATTTCTTGGTTGTAAACAACTGCTCTTGTAGCCACTGGCATTCCTCCACAGTCACCCTTTCACTCACATAAGTACACATTCAAACACGAACATACACCCACACGCACAAACACACACACACACACACACACACACACACACACACACACACACACACACATATATGTCTTCCATGTGTTTCACTTTGTCACGTATTTGTTGTGTGCCACTGGTTTTGTTAATTTTCATCAGAGGTCACAGTGGTCAAATTATTGTATTGTAATGAATGTCACTTTTCTTTTTGATAATACTGTTATTTATTTTTTAGTATTAGTTTCCCCAGACTGATATTACCTGCTGAAGGAGCGACCACCCCCCCCCCCCCCCCCGGAAGGGAAGCTGGAAAGCTGCTTAATGAAACATTAATTGCAGAAGTATTGATAAGCCTTTAATGTGGCTGTCAAATGGAGAAGGAAGAAAGAAAACAGAAAGTGAGAGCAGTACTGGTGTGTACTATAATATGGATGAGAGAATCGTACATACCCAAAGTTAAGAGAAACAACTATAAAAAAATATTAAGGAGATGGTGACAAGTTGGAACTGGGACAGAGGATTACAAAAATAAAACGAGATGGTATAATCCCAAAACTGGCCATGTGGAGATTAATGGACACTAACTGGAGGATGCAGTAACAGTCAGTAGGTTTACATGTTAGGACTTCAACAGGGGGGTCATTGGCACAGAGCTGGTGTTTGTGAGTGGAAACAGCCTGCATTGTAATAAATATGCTGAGAGACAAATGAGCATACCTCTCAATTGTCCAGAGTTTCACAGAATGTCTAGATTTTTACCTCATATTTTTGATCTGTTCCTCATAAAATTTGCGGCTTTCTGGATTTTGTGGTGCGTAAGTCAGAAATGAAGCCATTATATAATGAGAGCCATCTGAATTTCAGACTTCATATCCCTCAGAAAATGCATGGTAACATAAGACCTTGCATTCTATCAACTGTCTAAGTTTATAAAGAGCAACATTAAAAAATTTGTCCCTGTTTTGGGCTTTGTCCCCCTATTATTTTTGGGTTTGTTGAGGATTTTTCTGTGCAGAGATTGAGAGCTATGGGACTGAGAAGTGATATGAAGAAAAGATGATGAGTTACAGGGGAACAAGATGTCTGCATCAGATAGAGTGGATAAGATAGAATAGTAAGAAATACAATGATGTGCATTGTGTGTCCATGTAAACCACATATCTGTTTCCAAACTCAACCTTGAGGCCATGATCATAGCCTTAAACCTTTTCTTCATCATAAATCTCATACTCATCACATTTTATGCCTTCTGGTTATACAGTCCCACATCACTTAACTTATTTGTCATGTCCTAAATTTGCACCCTCATTCAAAATATCATGATACATCAGTGCCCAGCTCAGCACATCTCACGTTACTGCTAAGTCTGTAGGATTGCATATTTTTTTATTTCAGTTAATATGCAGTTCCAGTACTTTTCAGAGTCTTCAAGAATTACAAAGCATGTTTTTCACATATTTTTTCTACCTTGTTCTCTTTACTTTCATGTGTCTCTTTGTTTTAAATTACATGTACTTTATGCGTTCATTAGTTATGCTCCTACTACAGTTTAAATTAGAAGTGCACCATGCATTCACCTATTCTTCAGTATTTGATTTATACATTTCAGGGACACAGAGAGCTGAAGCCTATGCCAGAACTCCAGTGACCAAAGATAGAGAAATCATTAGCAGGTAGGATGCCAGTGTATTGAAGATTAAAATAACTCACTTTTTAATGTGTATTTTCTAGTGCAAGTTTCATCACTCCCTCTACATCTCTGGAAAATATATTTTTTTCTCTCACTCATATAATTTCCTACTTTTGCCCTTATTACTAATCAACTGTCCATTACATTTTTTTTTAATTTTAGTCCCTTAGTCTTTCTCATATTAATCATTAAAGAAACATTCTAGACCTCTGCTGTTTGTTCCTGCAAAATGTAAAGAGCCCACATTTCCTTATTGCTTTGTGACATCTGCTGAATTATTTGTCAGGTCATTTGTGCACACAGGCATGGTAATGTTAAAATTATTCCTTTATTTTCTAACTACAGTTTCCTTTCAATCCACAGTAAATATCAAGAGCAGAGAAACTACCCTATCAGCTGCCTCATGAACAGTTTCTTTTGTAATTCCTTCATTGACTTTGACTTGTCTTCTAACCACTTTATGCCATTAATGCTACTTTTTTTTTTTAGTACTAACTTGTTTTTATGTGGGAGGCTTCGCCTCCACACCCCCCAACATGGCAACTCAGTCCTCACACCCCAGAAATTGAACATACAAACTCCATAACTGTGAAGAAAGATGATAACTCCTTAAGTTATATTGCAGTCAAACTGCAACAGTTCAAGTGTAATATACTTTAACCACTATAACCACAAAAAAAAAATTCCCAAAACCAGTGCGATGAGATAAATGTGTGCCACAATGAAATACATCAGCTCTCTCTCTCTCTCTCTCTCTATATATATATATATATATATATATATATATATATATATATATATATAAAAACACACACATATGTGTGTGTGTGTATGTGTGTGTGTTATTTTATATATATATATATATATATATATATATATATATGTAGATATGCTTGTGTGTGTGTGTGTGTGTGTGTGTGTGTGTGTGTGGGTGTGTGTGTGTGTGTGTGTATATATATATATATATATATATATATATATATATATATATTTCTTGTCTCACAGAAATTCTTCTCCTGTTATTGTTCACAACTGATAGTTTCACGCCTTTCTTATTTGCAAGTTACTTTCCTCGGCATGCCACCACCTCTTTGCACCTCTCTGTGATGTTATCATTTGCCCCAGCATCACACTGTGTTAATTGCACACTCTCTGTTTTACTCCCTGTTATTTCCCACATTATCACTATTGCACCTCTGTCATTCATGTTTTCTGATTCTTTACCTTTTCCTCGCTGTCTCATAATATCTCTTCTCCAAGAAGGTTGGTATACGTCTTAAAGCACTGTTCAGAACTTACTGAATCTGATTACAGCAGCTCACTATAAGAAATTCGCTCCTGACATAGACTTGTCAAAAACAAAATGACAAAGCATAATATTGTCAAACCTACAGCATATAAACAAAAACAAAATGTACTTTTGGAATATAGCAACCTCCTGCACCTTTCATTTGTTTGCCACTCACCCGACCTTACTCATTATCCATGCATACTCCATGGTCACATATCCAGTGGTTTGAGAAGGACACCCTCCAAAGTTAAAACATCAGCTGTTTTACGGTGATATTAGAAACAATGGTCAGTAGAAATCTAGTATACCAGATCTGTGATTAATAAACTGTGCTGCTGCGATTAATTACAACACACACTAATGAACTACAGCTGAACCTTCAGAAGTCAGAAGTGGTTAAGAGACAATTATTTAAAATGAGAACAACTTGTCCTGATGACCTTTACATAGTTCCCCTAAACATAGGGGATCCTGTTAAAAGTGTGAAGATCACAGATGTAGTCCTCAGAACAGTGAGAGAGTCTTGGAATTGTAGCTGTGAACTATAACAGGGAATATAAAATTATAACTAGTTGGGTGTACTAGTGGGATCGCAGTGGCTAGCCTTTAAAAAGTTTAACTTGTCTATTTTGTAGTTGAACCTATAAACCTATTAGTTTGAACAAAAGCCTATAATAGACTGCCAGAGGTAAACTAATAAAACAATCCAAAGATAGAAATAAAGATGATAAATTGATTCATGTAATTCAGTGGAACTATATAAAAGCGAGTGAACATACAAGAAAAATATAAAGGATTATGCAGGTTCACAAGCAGTCTTAGTTTTAATTTTGCAGTGTAAACCTTGGCTCTAGATGATTATCACTGTTGAAGTGGCACCCTGACCCCATGTGCAGGAGTGGGAAAAGGGGTGGTGGATGGATGGAATTGAATTTAGGTAATCCACTGATGTTCCTAAGACCATAAAAATCATGTCCTAGACACCAGGCCCAATTGGAATTTAGTGTAAACAGCTAGGCCATTAATGATGGATATCATAGCCAAAGAGAAGTTTATGGATATAACACTGCAAGTGAGAGTAGGTCCTTTCTGTTATTGACGTCCAGTTAGGTTCTCTAAAGGTAATTCAGTACCAGTGAAACATTCTAAGAAGAGAAATAAACTTTAAAAACATGTTAATGATAGCCTGCAGTCTTTTAATATTTCTTTCTGTGCATAACAAAGAGAAGTAAGGTTGACTGAGTGTCATTTTGTTGATTTGGTCTTTTGTCAGTGAGTTTTTGCTAACACAATTTGATGGGTTGAGATCATCAGAGGCAGCATTTGTCAAAGTAGTGAATATCAAATGGAAGTTAAGTGGGATGAGAGATTTGTAATGAAAAGTACAGCACTGGAAATGAGAGCATGTGCAAGCATGTGAGTGTTTGTGTGTGTGCGTGCGTGTGCGTGTGTGTGTGTGTGTGTGTGTGTGTGTGTGTGTGTGTGTGTGTGCGTGTGTGTGCGTGTGTGAGCGTGTGTGTGCGTGTGTGTGTGTGTGTGTCTGTGTGCGTGTGTGTGCGTGAGGTGGTGCACCCTGCCTCTGCTCCTAATCCCAGCCATACAAATTAGAGTATCACTGTATTGACAAATTAGATTTGCAAACTAGTGCATTTTGTTTTTAGCTTATCTGACTGGGAAAGAAAATGATTTTCCTTTTTCAAGCAGTTTAGTTAGTCACGGATCTAGTAGATTTATGAAACGTAAATTAAATATAAATTTGTGATGAATTATGATTTGTTTTAAAGATTATTTGCTTACAATATACTCATAAGGTATACTGCAGTCTGAGGATGTTTTTTATTTAAGATAACCATAGATATTTTATGTGACTTGGTTAATATAAAATTAGATAAAGGGGAATCAAAACACATTCCCAGATCTGGTCACTTAAGTAACATGTTGCACAGAGGCATATGTGAGGGATACAAGTAAGAAACTGATCAGATTTATGAGTAAGTCTAAGCAATATATATATTTTTTATTAAGAGAGTCAATAACATGCTATTTATTTAAATAAATCAGGAAAGTATATTTTCAATGTCAGTTCTGGAGATATTCATGACATCACCAGTAATCTTATGTACCCTATCATTGCCAAAAAACTTTTGAGGATTGCCACTTTAAAAATATTCTTAATATCCACACATTCAAAATTTTCACCATAAGGAATACGAAATAAGCTAGTCAAAGTCTTAAACACACTTCCAAGATCAAAAGAGTATCTGTGAATTAACTGTGAGCATTGTTTTTAAAACTGTCTGTGGTGACTTTATACAGAATAATGAAGTTGCTAGGACCATTGCAGAATCCATGACCCTACATAAAGAGTAATCCTTTGCTAATCAAGGCTTTCAGAATTTTAGTATGCACAGTTTTTTATAACATTTTTGAGATGTAATGATAGAGAGTGATAGTCAACAGGTGTTTTGGTAGTAGAGACTGTGACATTTGTGACATATTTTGATAGATATGATTCCATGAGTAAAAATTGGTTTAATGTGAGAGTCACAAGGCCTAGATTATACGTTGTTCCTATTTTTAAGAAGTGAGGGGTGAAGGAATTCAGCTTGATATGGACCCGTATGTGGTACTTATTGTTACTGTGAGATAATCATTGCCAGATAGATAGGGTTTAAATCTTACTACTGTAAAATATATAGGAGTGACCTGGACTCCTATTCTTTGATTTAATCTGCTGCCCAAATTAGGTCTGATGGCTACAAGAGGGATGGTCTGTCAAGTCACACCACTGGCACCCAATAGGTTAAATGAGAAAATATGTACACAAACCTGATTTACTAAACACTTCACCAAAAGAACCTGGCTGCAAGATCATACAGGGTATATCCACTGCAGCCCCATGTGTAGATTTCAACATCCAGACAGATAATAAATACACACTAACTATTAACCAAACTGAGTCACCAGCCCAACATACCAGGACCCTTTCTAACAACTCTGTCCATGAACGCCAGTGTCATCAGTGCCTTTTACCCACAGTAACTGTCTTTACGCAAACTATTTTCATACACGATTCCCAGAAAAGGCTGGTAGAATTACTCAATTTCCCACAGCTTTTACCTGACAAAGTAAATCTGACACCATCCTAGATATTGGACTAGGGACCCAATGCACCAGATACTGTGCCACTCTTGATCATTAGCCATATACAATTATAAAACACAAATTGTAATGAACAGCGTGATCTGGTCAAAATCTCTAAACCTCCAAGCATTAATAATCATGGTACTGTCCTTGAAAAGTCATAAAAGAGGCACAGAAAGAGAAGCATGTCCCTATTTTCCATAATACTAGTCCATATATAATTGGTGGTAATGAATTTTGCATATGGTTACATTATATATTCAATAAATGAATATTTGCATATGGTTACATTATATATTCAATAAAGTATGTACATGTAAATGAGTTTGACTTTATGAGGAGCATAATAAATCTAGGAGGAGCAACGCTAAAACTGAGGGCAAAAATTATAGTGCTGTGCCTAAATCATAGCAGTTGGCAGGTATAATCTCAGTTAGAAGTGGATCCTAACCACTTAGCAAACTACAGTGCTCAATAATGTCTTCTCTTCAGATAATAAACAAACAGAAACACCAGCTACATGATCTTAAAAGTGAATAAAAAATACTTAGAAAACAAAAAAAAAGTTAGTGCTGATACAAACTGAACATGATGAGGTACATGCATTTGCACAACGAGCAGAAAACATAATTACACAGACAATTTAAGGGAAAATTCTGACCAGATAAATTGCACAGCTGGCTCTTATTGAAAGACAATTGAAGCCTACCCGATACGTTACTAGAATGCTATACAAACATATACAAAGCAGCAAACCTACACAGATGTTGCCCCACCAAAGTCTATAGCAGGGTGCACTTTACATAAAATAAATATTCTCCCTAATTATCTTTTTCCAAAGAACCCGATATAGGGATGTCATCAGTATTACTGATAGACTCATGGCAATCAGACTCCACTGTAATGATAGGGCAGTATTCATAATCTCAGCAGGATTGTGATAATGAGGGAAAGTGTGCATTCAGGCAGCAGATGCAGATAAAGCAGGACAACATGAATCTGATAATGGATAACCTAAATGCAGATATCAAGACAGACAGAGCCAGATATAAGTACTGCTGAGGTTCACATGGGGCGGGGCAACAGGAATAAAGAAGGAGGGGCTATTCTGGACTTCTGTCCAGCAAATGTCTTGATTATGACAACACATTGTTCAGCAAGACAGACAGTCACAAAATCATGTAAAACAGTGGCCAGCATGAAACTCAGGTATACTTTCTTCTAGTAAGGAAAGGGCAATTGGGTAGAACCAGAGAATGCAAAGTCAACCCCAGTGAAATAGTTGGCCCACAGCATAAACCACTGGTTGCCACAATCAAATGCAGTCAGTGAACATAAAAAGCTCTAAAGCCAACAGAGGCCAGGCTGCAGACCTGGAAGTTGACTGGAGAGAAAGCACAACAGTTCAAGGAATTACTTAGGGCTCTATCACCTCAACAAGAAGAGGAAATAGGTAGAGTCATAGAAGAATGACAGTGCCTCAAAAGAGCACATGTAAAGACTACAGAACAGATATACCTTAAAGCCAGGTATGGAAAGAAAAGGTGTATAAGAAAAGCTGGCAGTGGAATGCAGAAGTCCAAGAAGTCATCAAAACAAAGCAGGAGTGCAGGAAAAAGTTTGAAAAGAATGATGAGGCTAGGATGGAATACTGGTTGGCTAACAAAGAGGCTAAGAGAGGTGTTACAAGCTGCTCATCAGGCAATAGGATATCAAAGGCAGATGGATGGAATACTTCCAACAACTTCTGAGTGAAGACAACCCCTCAGAAGCTGTACTGCCCCAGACACAGCCTACAATGAGAGAAGAGGAGGTGTCCATAATAGAAGAAGTAAGAATAGCACTAAGAAAAATGAAGTCAGGGAAAGCAGCAGGCTCAGATGAGGTCACAGCAGATATGATAAAGATGCTGGGTGAGGTAAGGTAAAAGTGGCTCCTAAGGGTAACTCATAGCAGTATGGAGAGAAAGGTGTATTCCAGATGACTGAAGAATAAACATCATACCTCTCAACATCTTAATGCAAGAAATTTGGACAAAGCCTGACAAAATGGGGGGACAAAGGCCCAAAAATAGGGACAGATTTGAAATATTGCTCTTATAAACTTAGAAAGTTGCTAGAGTAGCAGTGGTTGTGTTAACATACATGTTCTGAAGGATTTGAAGTCTGAAACTCAAATGTATGTTATTATTTGGTAATTTGAATCTTCATATCAGTAATTTGCCAGAAGGCCACGTATTTTATGAGGAACAGACCAAAAATATGAGGCAAAAATCTGGACATTCTGTGAAAACCTGGACAATAGAGAAGTATGGTAAACATATTAATCCCAGTGTTCAAGAACAACGGGGACATCTATAAAACTCCTGTCACACTGCTTGAAAGTTCTGTAGAGGTTATTAATAAATGAATTTGCAGAGTAGTAGAAAGTAAGATGGGAGATGAACAGTTCAGATTTAGATCAGGATGCAGTACAATGACCTGATGTTTGAAGTTAGACAGATACTTCAGAAGAAGCTAGAAATGAGGAAAGAGTGTATCTGGACTTGGAGAAAGCATATGGCAAGCTCGCAAGACAGCTGACTTGGGCAGTCCTTTGGCAGTTTGAGATCCCAGAAGCATTGGTAGAATTAGTGTATGCTATATACACGGACCTAATGCCTCAAGTATGAAAAGTGCTTGGTCTCATAGAAGAGCTCCCGTTGGAAGTGGGTGTGCATCAGGCTTCAGCCCTGAGTCCACTGCTGTTCATACTAGTGATAGACTACATCAGCAAACAGGTTGGAGGGGACAGATTAACTAGATGTATGCAGAAGATGTGGCATTACAGGCAGACTCTGAGCAAGAACTTCAGAAAAGGATAGGGGAATGGAATATGAGGGTCTATATTAGAAGCTCGAAGGTCTATTTACCCGAATGCGTAAACGCAGACACGTCTTCAGCGAACCGCGAAAACATCAATCATCCTGAAGCGCGAAATCCAAAACGTTGAATCGTCATGGTTGGCCCTTCTGTGGTATATCTCCGTAAGATAAGTGTGTGATAGTTACAGACCTTAGGATTAGGGTGTGGGTTAAGGTAAATGTATAGATGGTAATGTATGTGAGATTTAGTGTAGGGTTAGAAGTAGGGTTTTGTTAAGTGTATGTGTGTGGATTATTTAGTTTGTTTGGGTATAGCTTCTTAAGGTAAGTGTGCGATAGTTACGGACCTTAGGGTTAGGGTGAAGGTTAAGGTAAGTGCATACATGGTGGTATATGCAAGATTTAGTGTAGGGTTAAAAGTAGGGTTTAGTTTAGGGTTAGAAGTAGGGTTTTAGTTAGTGTATGCATGTGGTTTATTTAGTTTGTTTAGGTAGGGAGTATGCAGCAGGTGGTTGGGTGGGACAACTATAACGGTTCGAGTTTTTGAATTTCGCAGTTTAGGGCACTCAGTGTATTCGTGGTTCACGGAATATGTGTTGGTGTTCTAGTATTCGGTGACTAGGGCTTTTGAGCTTTTAATATAGACCCAAATATGAAACTGAAGGCACATGGGATTAAACTAAGTGCAGATAATCCAGTTGTAATGGCTGCAATTGGGGGAAATCAGAAGAAGCTGAGAATTGAAATAGCAGAGAAAATAGTGGAACAGTTTAATGGCTTCAAATATCTGGGGGTGGATGTGGAGAAAGGAAGTCTAAATCAGGCTATCAAGACTATAAACAGAGGTGCTACAACCAACTAGAACAGAGTGTCAGGGTTACTGTATGACGGAAGAATGGCAAAGAAGTTGAAAAGTAAAGTGTGCAAACAAATTGGTGGGACCAGTACTACTTTATAAATCAATAGCCTGGACAGTAAAGGTAGAGCAAATGAGGAATCCAGAGATGATGAGGATGACATGCCAGAGACAGGTGGTAGGATGCATGGGACAGACAAAGAAATAAGGACATAAGTGCAGTAGCCATTATGATGGTTCAGGCACAGGTGCAGGAAAACAGAAGACAATCTGGTGAAGAAGATTTGGGGCAGACAGAAAGAAGGCAAGAGAAAATGGGGGTGTCCAGCAAAGATATGAAAGAAGATCTGCAACAGTCAAGCATGAGTGTTAAAGTAGGCAGGAGAGTGGCACTAAACAGAAAGAGAGATGGTGACAGTTGACTTGACACCCCGACCCAATGTAGAAAATGGGAAACTGGGGCTGATGATGATGATGGTGATGATTTCTCACATACTGAAGACTGAGAATATAAATATGGGAGGACTGATTTGAAAAGGCTTGCCCTTGGTGTAAGTGACTTACTGCAGTCTAAGCCTGCTTTAATGATAGACCTTACACAGAAGTAAGTCACTTACACCAACAGCAAGTCTTTTGCAGTCTATAAGAAATTTCCCACACTGCTACCAGATCATAGACCTGGCCTTTTTACAACATTAAATCATCTCAAATGTCTCGTAATTGCACCCTGCAATTACAGATAAGCAATTATTTCCTTTGCCACAATCACCTCTTGCAGTCCATCAGAGTGAAGTTACAGACTTACCATATTTTCTCTATTACACAAAAGAACAAATGCAGATTTACTATTAACACATCTTATGAATGCAATTCCAGAGTACACATTATTTCAGATTTCACAGAGCATAAATATAGCTTACAATAGTAGCACAGTTTGAATTAAGAAAGAAGGAAAAACTAATATAGACGTCGCATTTTAAATCAGTTTCTTTCCATTGGCATCAGATTCATTACAGCAGATGAAAGGTATATTTGACTATACATGCTCAAAATTATAACTTGGGAGTAAAAATACAGAAAGAACATTTTCAGATTTTTTTTTTAGGGAATTTGGTAATGAAAGGGGGCAGGGGTATTCAAGAAACAAGTCCAGTAGAGAATTTGCAATTTATAGCTGAGTAGGAGTGGTATTGCAAGTAATGTCACCAAGGTATTTTGGCTTTTTTTCATTACTCAGCAATATTAATTTCTTTCATGAAATTCAGACTGATTGAAAAGGGGCTTCTGCTAGGCTCTGAGATATCTATTTTTATTTTATTTATTTATTTTTTTATTTTACATTTGTTTACCAGGATAGTCTAACTAGACACATGTCCTTTTTCAGCAGAGGCCCGGGGGGGGGGGGGGGGAGCTCCACATATAAAAATACAGTCAATACAGAAAATAAATGGTAGTACTACACTCAAGTAACAATAAAAGACAAGAACGTAGGATAAAATTAAGCAGATGCAAAACAATACCATTTAAATACAACATTAGGTATTCTCAAGCAAAGTATTTAAACAAATAATACTTTGATGGCTTATTGTAATATATTATAGTGTACTTTAGTGACACAGCACTATATTTGTTCATGATGTTGCATTTTATGATGATGAGGCATTTTATACTCACTCTCTCTCTCATCTCCTTGCTGTCTTTATTTTTTATTTGGCTAAAGGGTGCCTGATGATCCAACAGGCTCTCATACATTTGATCCTTCTTGTAGTTACAAAGAACTAACTATATACATTTTCAAACCAGTTCTATTGACCTCCACTCGAGCCATTGTGATGCCAAAACAATGAAACATATGAAGCCATTTGATTAAAGGTTATAGAACCAAAGCAGATGCAATCTAGTTAGAATAATTGCATGTACACAGTAACATATGTGTACACACACACGTCTGTAGGCCACAAACAAGTAAATTGGAGGATGAATGTACCAAGGATGGGAAAGAAGGCTGGAGAGAAAGAAAATGGCGTGCTTTTGATGAAAAATCTAAATTTTATAATACTGGTTTGAAACTTCTTGCATATTAGATAGAATTAGAAGAAAGACTGAAATGCTTGAAACAGAAAGGTTCGGGCATAAAAAAAACAATTGAAACTAAGAAAAGGAAATCTACAACCACATTCTCTGTCATGGCAATCTGCAGTTCAGGATTCTGATGAATGAAAGTAACAATTTAATGGTACAGTTTACATCGGCTCTGAAGAAGAGGTCAAGAAAGGTAACAAAGACCAACACCTGAGACTGTAGGAGGTCAGACTTCTGAAAGATAGTATAGGATATATCAAGGGATCTGGGTAGGTGAGAGGACAAAGCACAAAGAAACTATATAAAACCATAAAAAGAACAGTCTAGGATGAAGTAAAGTGAGTTAAGTGGGCTAGCTAAGTAATAAAGTAGAAGGACAATTGTCTATTTCACTAAGAAACAGTGAGTTGATCACTTGAAACAATGTGTGGAGCCTGGAATTAGGGCAAGAAAGAGAATTAGGAAGAAGAGAAGAGAGAATGAGCTAAATATGAGGGAAAGATATGGAGAAGTCAAGGAAAAGATGAATAGTCTAAATTAATATTTGTATCGGTGTTCAAGAAAGAAACAAATTAGCATCTAAATATATAAGAGCAGTAATAAAACAAGGATGGACAATTGGAGAGGCAGTAACAGAAAAGATGGACTGAACAGTGAGGGCATTAAGGAGGATAATACAGATGGGCCATATGGGATGTCTCCAATTATCACAAAAATGTCTGTTGTTTTTTTTTTTTTTTTTGGTAAAGCCCCTGGCAAAACTTTTCTGTAGATCCCTTTGAGGCAGGGTAGTCCAGAGAGACTATTTTACTTATCCTTTGTTGACTGGGTTAGTCACACTAGACTAGTATATTCTTATTCTTTTCAGGGGTACCTGAGCTGATATTTATACTATTAAAGGAAATTTGACCAGGGTGTCAGGTTACTTCCCCTACTCATTTTGATAGGTGCAGTGGAATAATTTACATCTACCTGAGTACCACTAACTCAGGCAGATAGGCCCTCAGTTTAATACCTCATCTGTAGGAGACTAGCTGCAGGTATAATTTGTAAAAGTGTTCTAAAGAGTATCTTAGGAAATTGCAAGACAGTTAGCTAAACATCAGACGTGGACAAATTATGGAGACAGTTTTCACACTAGGGCTGATGCCAGCACTGGTCCACAGTAAGAGGAACCTGTAAGATTAACCTGATCCATTTCTATGACAGGCTTACAAAGGAGGTGGACAGGAGTGACCCTGAAGATTTCAGAAAAATCTTTCACTCTGTTCCCACTACAGCTAATTTGCAAAGATAAATGAGATGGGTACAGGCAGTAATCTGCGCAGATATTCAGAGAACACAGTACAAAAATAGTTGTACGGGATGCTATTTCAGAGACAGAGACTAAGAAAGTCTTCAATACATTTCTGCAGAGAGCCATCCAAGGCTCATACATATCAGATGCATTTGCTTCTTTCCTTATAGAGAAAATGGAAAACTTGATTACTCATTTTGTGTATAACGCCCTTATCACATTCTTCTCAACACCACAGTCCAAGAAATCTGGACAAAGACAGAAATAATGGGGGGGGGGGCAAAGGCTCAAAAATAGGGACATATTTTAAATATTGTGCTTATATATTAAAAAGTTGCTAGAATAACAGGTTTTCTATTATTATGTATTTTCTGAAGGATATGAAGTCTGAAACGCAAATGTCTGTCATTATTCAATATTATTTAGTCACTTCAATCCACAATGATACACCAGAAAACTGCAAACTTTATGAGGAACAGACTAAAAGTATGAGGCAAAAATCTGGACATTCTGTGAAAATCTGGGCAGTTGAGAGGTATGTTCCGTTGTGGGGGGGCTTGTTATTGATAAGAGAAAGACCATGAAGAGAAACCTTAAGGCATGGTGTCTAATCTGTGTCAACTTCATATTTACCTTCGTAGTATATGTTGCTGCACTTGCAGTATGGCAACCCATGAACAGAATATACAGTGGAAGGAGTCAGACTAAAACATTCAAGACAACAGCAAGACCTTGCGATCAGGAGAGTAGTCAGGCTGGAGTAAAAGGGAAGCTGTCCATGGTGTACAGTATTAGGGGTGAGATTAGCAGAAACTACCTTGGGTCATGATCAGTAGGTAGTAATGGTGTGAGAATGTAGATCTGGCATTCGTTAATGATGACAGTTGGTCTTCAGTGTATACTGGCATTTAAATGCTGGTATTGCATTTGCAGGCTGAACTGAAGTGCTTAAGCACTCTGTGTGTGACATAAACTCAAAAATACTGCTTGCAACATTGTTTCTTTTTTTTTTCAGAAAGTCCAGCCCTGAACTGAAATACTTTAATATTCTGTGTATGGGCTGTTGTAATTGCTTTCTACTTTTGAAACAAGCAGTTATTACAATTTAAGAGTTTTTCTTTGTTCTCCAGCTGCGAGTTAGGGGGTTCCAGATCAGGCAACAGCAGCAAGCACAGAACACCAAGATACACCTCCATTCATAGGTTTATAGGTGATTACTAGGCTAATAATACAACAGCCTTTACAAGCCTAGCTGATAATACCCAAGATATGACAATATTGCATCTTAATTCCCCAGATAAGGGATGGGGTAGTATCAGGGTAGCGGGTCTTTGTGTGTTTGAGCCCTGAGACATTTTACAGGCTGCCTGTGTGCATAACAGACATGGACAGTAACCCAGGAGAGAAGTTCCAGTTTCTCATCCATTTATCCAAATTTTTTTTGAAGAGAGTGAGGGATGGGCTTTGTTTTACAAAGATGGGACATTTATTCCCTGGATGAGGTATCCTTTGGGAAATTAATGTTTCTCTCCAGCAAGTTCTGTTAGAGTCACAAATAAGGATCAGGTCCACAGAACCTGTAACCCTTGTATAATTTTTCTTGTTAATATGTAACATTTTTAGCAGGGCTGGATTAGAGAATATCTTGTAAGTTAGGCATAAATCCCCTCTCAATAAATGATATGAGACAGAGTAAAGTGATAGGGCCTTTAGTCAGTCTGCATAAGACAGTGTCTTATGCTTTGTATTTTTTTAGTGAGAAACCTCTGGGGCCACTCCATTTAGTATAAGTGCCTTGTTAGGTACATGCAGAAGGGAGCATTGTAGTCTATTATGGGTCTGATGAGGGCCGAGCACAATGGCATTATGACTTTCTTTGTTCTTGATGCCATGCCTTCACTTATAAGTTGAGCCACACCGAAGGATTTCCACACTGTTGTAACTACATGGTGGCCAACGTTTAGGTTAGTATCTGTGTTCCTAGGTCCCTCCCCACTGGGCCTACTTTGAGAGGTGTGATGTCAATATTATAATTTGCAGAGATATCTGATTTAATGAAGGGTATGATTATGCATTTTTTAGGATTTAGTCTCAGACCATGGCTTTACCAGTGGTCATTTGTCATGTTAAGGCCTGTTTGTAGGATGCAAGCATCATTTGAGGATTTGTTGATTACTCCCATTTTACAGTTATCATCAAACCTAGTGAGCCAGAGGCCATCAATATGGGCCTTCACTTCAGTAAATTATATACCAAACCGGAGGGTTCCCGACACTGAACCCTCTGAGACACCAGTATTAACAGATTTCCTACTAGAAGTGGATTCACCTATCCAGACAACATGTGTTCTGATGGTGAGACAGTTGCCTATCCATCTGTTGAAGCCTAACTCAGTAAATTTATCTATGATCCCTGAGTAGGGAATTGTAGTGAAAGCTTTGGCCAGATCTAGATAAGTAGTGTGTATTGTTTTACCCTTATCCATGGCCCTAGTGACTTTCTCGAAGAAGTCCACCAGACTGAGCAAGTCAGACCTCCCTTTTACAAAGTCAAATTGGATCTTGTCTAGTTTTTAGAGACTTCCTATGTCATTATTGATCAGATCCATGATAATAATCTCCATTGCCTTGCAGACATGACTGGTCAAGCTTATAGCTCTGTGATTTTGTGCTGCAGTTGATGCTCCCCCCTTGTGCAGAGGGATGATTGTTTCAATCATCCATTCCTCTGGGAAAATGCCCATCTGGAGGTTGTGGTTAAAGAGAGTCTCATGGCCTTGATAGATTCTGTTTTAAGCTATTTAAGAAGCATCCTGGAATGTTGTCTGGACTCATGGAGGCCATGTTTTTGGCTTTAGCAAAAGCAGTAAGGACCTGTTTCCTTATGATGACCAGTATGGGGATGGTTGCAAGTATTTCTTTAGGTGTGGTATGAGGAAATGAGGGGGAGTGGCAGAACTGAACTTGTCAGCTAGTAGGTTTGCTATGGATTCTAAGTGATATCATTCATTATAACTAGACACATTGCTGACCATTTCCCCTGAGGTTACAAATATAATTGAGAAAAGCATTATGGTAATCTTTCATCTGAGAGGCTATGTTTGCCTCGCAGCTTGCTTTGGCAGATATGGCCAGCTCTCTAATTTCTTTATTTAGACTTGTGAGTGTTTTTTGCTCTTTTTTGTCTGTTACGTCTTGGTTTTGGAGAAGTTTTTTTTTTCCTTTTGTTGAATAGTCTATTT
This sequence comes from Protopterus annectens, assembly GCF_019279795.1. Lineage (NCBI taxonomy): Eukaryota > Metazoa > Chordata > Ceratodontiformes > Protopteridae > Protopterus > Protopterus annectens. The sequence goes on along the minus strand of NC_056733.1, from coordinate 348,053,386 downwards.
ACGCTAGGAGTGGGCAGGGTGGTTTATTTTTGTCAGTAATCATAGATTTGACTCAGACAGTTACTGCCTCCTCTATAAAACTATGAATGTGGTTATCCTCTGCTTTTGTGTGCAACTCAGAATAGGTCTCAGTGTCATCTGAGTTTGGAGGGGCTTGAAGGTTTAATAAGCTGTTACTTAGTTTGAGGTAATTGGCCTTAGCAAAGTTCTTAACAGGTTTGTAGTTTGATGGAAGTTCTAGGTTAGTTTTAATACTAAAGGAGATCATTTTGTGGTCAGATCATACCAAGGAGGAGTTAATGTATGGGGGAGCAGCATTCTCCCACATTCGTGAGTGCTAGGTTTAGGATATTTGTACCTCCAGTTGGGGAGCTAACTAGTTGCTCCAGGTTGGTTGCATTGATGAGGTGAATTATGGGTCATATAAGTCTTCCAGTTTCTGCAGGTGCATTTGAAGCCACTGATAAGTATTGTGTTAGGCTGAATGTTAAAAGATTCCTGTAGGTTTAGGTAAGAGATGTGGTTTTCCAGACTTATGTTATGGGATCTGCAGCTAGCAAGGATATGATAGGGGGCCATGTCTATGGTTAGCTGGACATGGAGAAGCTCAAGTGAGTTATGTTGTTGTACCAGTCTGGCAGTGTACTTGTCCTTTATGAACACTGAGACACCTTCTCTCTTTGTTTTATCGTGAGCTGAGGAGGATCGAAATGTATAAAAGGCAGTGTAGTCTTTGATAGCTGGAGTGCTTTCCATGGTTCTGAACCATGTTTCCTTGACTGCACATATGTCTGAGTTCTCCAGGGTGAAAAGCACTTCCAAGGAGTGCAGTTTTTTATTTAAACTCCTAGCACTGAGCAGCAGCACCTTGGGTCTATATCAGATTGTCGAAGATTTAAGACTTTGAATCACTAAAGATCAAACTTTAGTGATCAAAGTCTTAAAACTTTGAATCGCTATAAAAACATTTTTTAAACAGAAAAGGAAATACCTAAAGGCTGTAAGCAGGGGGGCAAGCCCCCCTGCACCCCAGACCCCTTGCTATTTAAATATACCAACTCCGAGTTCGCACTTCAGTGCAATTCAGTGCGGAAATGGAAGATTTCCATTTCCTACACTGTAGCGCAATCTTGGAGTTGGTATATTTAAAGAGCGGGGGGTGTGGGGGTGCAGGGTGCCTTGCTCCCCTGCTTTCACCCTTTTGTTTTTTTGTTTTGTTTTAAAAATGTTTTTATAGCAATTTGCTGTTTTAAGATTTCGATCATTAAAGTTCAATCTTTAGTGATTCGAACTCTTAAAACTTCGACAATCTAATATAGACCCCAGCACCTTTAAGTAGTTGTGAGTGTTTTTGTTATGTTGAAAGGTTTAACAACTTGGCACAACCTAAAAAAGGCACTATCGGAATAGGTACAATTTTAGCCAGTATCTGGAAGTCAAGTGGTGACAAGTGGAAACCATCTCTGGAAAAGCATTGTGGTTTGTTAATGATGTCTCCCAGGCTGACAAATATTGTAACCCCTTGTTGTGACACAAGAAACTAAGCTAATTGTTGAAGTCAATCATTTTCTACTGGTACTGTGGAATCATCATTGGTGAATGTAGGATGCCTCTCAACGTTAGATTCATACTTGCTCTGGACATATATTCAGAGAGTTCCTTTATATAGTCCAAAGAGGTACATCTTAGATCATTTACTCCCACATGGACTTTGACCATGTCATACTGGTACTTGTGGTTTAAAGACCTAAGTGCCTGTGTGACCTGGAGGATCCTGGCTGCAAACAGACAGATCACTGTTATTTTCTTCTTGTTTAGCCTGGTAAGGGGTTCATTAGTATGTCTTACAATGGAATCCCCAGTAACTAAAATGTTTGACTGTGCGATGTGCTGCCTTATGGGTTTGGAAGCAGGGCTACTATGATTTTCAGAGTTAATTGTTGTGTGAGGTGGTATCCTTTTTGAGTGTGTGTACAGCACCACTGAGAGATACTTTTAGGAGCTCTTGGAGGTTTAGATAGATTACAATTAAGTACCTCCACATATGTGGGGCTATTTATTTGTTCCTTAGTGTTGGTAGTGAGTGTTGTGAGTGTAATGCTAACAACTTGGCTTGCATTTTTCATGTGTGTATGTGAGTGCTGTGCCTCCTATGACATTGTGTATTTACATCTCTCACACACTGTGTTTGTCTCTTATAAAATTAAATGGTTGCCAGTGAACTGCCACAGGATTCCCATATCCACCAGGCAAGAAACAGAGATGATAGGGAAGCACTTATCAATTATACTACATTCTTAATAGAGGGGAAAAAGTAGGATAAAGTCACTTAAAAAATCTAAGTGAGAGTGTTTAGTAGTATACTATTGGATGACCTGCAGTGGTGCTGCCCTCTGCAGAAACTGGCAGCTCTTTGAGCATCTATGAACAGTGGGAGACTAAAGAGGCTAGTTCCTACAGAGGATTTTAAACTGGAAAGGTTTGCTTATATGCATGACTTGCCTAACCATATTTGCACAATGTGCAAACATGAGGTTTTGTATACCAGTAGGATGAAAGACTTTTACACAGGTAAGCCCTCTGGCCAATCAGATAAACACACAATAAGCCTTCCATCAGCAGTTCCCAACTCAGATAGGTTGAATCAGCCCTCTGTTCGACCAGAGTGCAGAAAACACCTCTTAATGTAAAACAAACTGTTTTTGAGCTCAAGTGCAGTAACAAATACTTTACAACAAAAGGCAGGACTCCTGCAGTATCAGGAATCCATGGAAATAAGTTCATAAACCCTGAGAAATGTTCAAAAATACAGAAAAAAGGGTGCAAACATCGGAGAACTTCTACAAACACAGAAAATATGTTGCAAAACTTAGAAATATGTTGGCAAACTCAGGAGAACCTTGACAAACACATAACAGCTTTTGCAGTATCACAGGAGGTTAGGAAATTATCAGAATACTTTTAAAACTACCCATGTGCAGTACAGTAACAGACAAATGGAATTTCTTTAACAAGTGCAGTCTGAAAAACACTGATAAATTCAACAAAATCAACAAATGCTGCACAGAAGTGTTAAATAACACTGAGATAATTACAGCAAGTGCAAAAAATAAAATAAAATAATATAAAATAATAGTTGTTGCAGCTTTGTAGGTTCACAGATGGTTAGAAGCAATCACACATTTCCAAGCCAGGCATGGGGAAGCCCTGAATAAATGCTAATTGTCATCATTATCTAAAACTTTAACCAGCAGGCACAATGAGATAGGGTAGCAGCAAACATAAACCAAACACTATGAAGAACTTTTACTGAGTACAATACTGAGATGGGAAGATAATGATCCTTTATTGGTACAGGTAAAACCACAGTTGATTTATTATTTTACGTTTCTGGATGATTTCCATAAGAAAAAAAAAAACAACGCTCTGAGGCTGCAGAGAAAGGCAAGCATTTTGAGAAAGACAAAGTATGACACAGAAGTCTATCAGTAACTCAAACATTTTCACTCTGGAAAAGAGGAGAGAGAGAGAGAGAGAGAGAGAGAGAGAGAGAGAATGCTGTAAAGTGGTTATACATGACATTGCTGAAGCAATGTGTAACTGCATTGCTGAAAAAAAAAAGGAGTACAGCAAGAAAGACCGGATATATGCCCACCAGATCAACAGTTTAGTGTAGCTAGGAGAACATATTGTTTTAAAGGGGGATTAAAAATGGAGCCAATAGTTGGAATATGTATTTGAAACAAATATTTGAGGGTTTCAACTTACTATGGAACTCCTGGAGAGACAGGATGAAAGGTATAGTGCAACTGCCTTATATGAGCTGTAACAGCTATGCAGGCAAATTAAACTAGAAGTCTTATGTGGCAGTCATAGTTTATAACAAGCTATAATGCCATATGTTAAGCTGAGTTACAATATAAATATGAACCTGAGTCAAGTCTGAAAGTACCACATCACTTCATTTTGTAATGTGACAGCTTTGTCTTTACCAAGTTTCACCATTGTGCTTATATTACTTCAAATACTGTTTTGCAATAAAAGAACACTCTTCTGAATGACCAGTTACAAACTTGAATGGGTCATGGTGATGAATAAAGTATGTAAAGGAACCATTATGCCTAGAATGTAAAAAGTTTGGTTTAAGCTGGAGAGATTATTTATTCAGGGAAATCTGAAAGATATTTTGTACAAAGTGCTCTCAAATATGACAGTGTTATAATATTTAAATAACATCTACATTCAGTGCATATTATATTATAGAAGGCTGTGTAGTTGCTCACAGTATGCTAAACAAGTAAATAATATGCACTGTCAAGCATTACAAATATCTGGTCACATGCCAGCCCAATAAATAAATAGGTACAACACTTCAGAGCCTATTATATTAACTGTTGGAGAAGATCTTTACACTTTAGCAGTACATATTTCTAAATTATACACTATTATTATTATAATTATATGTAGAAGGTATTTGCTATACAAAAAAAAAAAGAAAAAAAGTCTGACATATTACAAACTTGTAATACTGCCCTGTCTATGTCATTCATCTAGACATGTTGCTTTGCCTAGAGTGGCAGCATGGTATAAGACTAAATTAATGGAACATGTGTCAGAGCATTGAACAAAGATACTGCCAGTAGAAACAAACAAAAAAACCCCTCAATAACTGTTGATTAAGCACCTCCCCTTCAAAGTAAAATGAAAAAGGACTACAAACATATTTCAACATCCAATTTTTTTCACAAACGTAAAGGATGTATAGATATAAAGTTGAAATAGCTTCTAGAGCATAAAAAATATTGATTTCCTTTCATTTTCCAACAGACTCAAAAATACATAAAATAGAGTAACATCCATATTCTAATATCTATTACTAGAATAACCAGGAAATTATATTTTTAAGATATAAATTAAAATCAATGGTGTTTCATGTTTTGCTGTAGAGGTCATAATTATTTGTGAAAATTTCCTGGCAAGCTTTCTTACACTAGGTATTGTCCTCAGTATTGCTGATCAAAAGTGCCTGTAAGTCTAGAATTTTTTTTTTTTTGCAGTATTCTGATCTAAAGTACACACTATTTCATCTGAAACAGTCATATAAATGGAACAAAAGGGGCAGACATTTTAATTAATCACCTGACAAATTGCAGCATAATCCACATCAGTTGGTTCAGCAGTACAGGCAATCAATACACAACTAAGAATCCCATAAATAGCATTACTGAACAACCAAAGAAAGCAAAAAGGCAACGCATTGCTAGCTAACATACTTTGCTGCTTTACTGTAATGAAAGTGAATTATTTAATTATGCTAATGTACTCAGGATCTAGATTGTTTGTGTGATGACTCGGTGGTCATGTAAAGGAAAAAACAATTTTCCCATCCTCTGTGTGCTTTATTAACTTAAAAAAATCAAAGCCGTTTCTTCTACAAGCAAGGAAATGAACTCTGATGCCCAGTAGAGCAAAATGAGATCGGATAAAGCCATTCTTTATTATTTAGTGTGCTAATTACAAATCAATAACATAAACATTAAAGAAATCCTGCAGTACTATTAACTGTGACCTGTCACCAAGTAATGGTCCTGTATAATGGCAGTTGTTTAGTGGGAATAAAATGATGTTTAGCTACTCAATCTCATTAAAGCTCACCCTGCTTTACTAACTACAAAGAAGGTACTCTGCTTCTATGAATGCATTTAAAATTGCTGCTGCAAAACCTGTCCTAATACATTATACATGTTATTCTTATTAAGGAATCATTAATGCAGTGCTGATCCTGTTATATCAATAGATGGTTGCTGGTTTATATACATCAAAAATGTATGTTATATTTCATGGGAATTTAAGTGCAAAGTAACATAAATTTTAAATAAATCTTGTTTTTTAAATATATGGCTTCATGACCAATTAGATTTGAAAAGTCGCATTGAATATTGTTTTTCTTATTGTTCAGCCATGACTTACTAATCTTTGGTTGCAGAGTTACAAAACTTACAAAAACGGATATATATATATATATATATATATATATATATATATATATATATATATATATAAATCTAATTCTACTTATCGAAATCCCACTTCATCGAACTTCATAACGACAAGATGAAGTTGCCACTGATGTAGTTTCATGAACACCCAAATCACTGTAATTTAACTCCAGGAAATAAACCACGTAGCCACCATAATGAACTTTGTCATTTTCTCCACTATAGTGCAATCTCTGAGTTAATATATCTAGCTATATCTAATCTCTCTCTCTCTCTGTCTCTCTCTCTATACACACACACACATATATATATATATATATATATATATATATATATATATATATATATATATATTTATATATGATTCCCCTTCACAAGATCGAATTCCTATAAACTCGAAATTCATAACCCCGTAGCCAGAATCTCGAGTTTACTGAGACTCGAAAATGTGAAGGGGAAATAAAAAAAAAAAACACCTTTCTAATGTTTTTGCAGGGGGGGGGGCAAGCTCCCCCCTGCACCCCCCCTACTTAAATATTCCTACTCCAAGATTGCACTACAGCGAAGGAAAGGGCAATCCCCTGTTCCGCGCTTTATGCATAAGCGCAAAACAAAGGATTTCTCAGTCCTCCACTATAGTGTGGTCACACAGTTCTTAGATGACAGCTGCAAGGGTGCAGGGGGACCTAGTCCCCTGCAAAAAGGTAACTGAACTCTTTTTTTTCTAACCCTAAACTTCCCATTCACAATTTTGAGTGAATGGAAGTTCGAGATTCTGGTCTCGATCATATGCATTTCGAGCTTCCATTCCTTCGATCTTGTGAAGGGGAACCACACACACACACACACACACACACACACACACACACACACACACACACACACACACACACACACACACACACGCGCGCACACACACACACACACACACACACACACACACACACACACACACACACACACACACGCTGTGTGTGTGTGTGTGTGTGTGTGTGTGTGTGTGTGTGTGTGTGTGTGTGTGTCTGTTTATAAATATGTGTTTCTGACAAGTTAAAACTGCTGGCACAGCTGTTGTTCTGTGCAAGAACCTACTATGGTGGGAATAAGGAATTTGCCCTTTCTTCATTCTACTGTGATGTCAGAGTTGGTGTATATCATTACCAGGAAGTGTGAGGTAGTGCAACTTTGTTTTTCTGATTAGCTAGTTATGCTCAAGTCTGACATCCATAGACCATATATTTATATCTATATATATATATATATATATATATATATATATATATAGAGAGAGAGAGAGAGAGAGATTTACATATATATATATATATATATAGTTTACTGTGAAAATACTGAAGTACAGAACAAAATCCATTCACATCGTCGATTCAGATGTGCAACGTTCAACATATTAATTAGTATTCTATTGGACTGAATTAGAGGCAAAGTGATTGTATAATTAATTGAACCCCTTATAAAAGGTTAATCACGATTGTGCAAATTATCTGATGAAGTCCATTGATTTTTAATCAGACGAAAGTGCTCAAATGGTTTGTACTAAATAGTTATAACGAACTTTCCATTTTTTCAGTTCATTTTTGTTTTATAAGTTTGTTAGTTTTGTTTTTTGTTATTCAGCATATTAATTAGGGTAGAATGTTGAAACACATATAGCAAAACATTTGAATTTGCACTTTCGACATTCTGTGTAGCACATCAATACTGCATACCACGTAAAGTAATATTTTTGGAGGGGGGTTGTGCCTTCCTGCTATACCCCATGGGGAGACTTTGTCCCTCACTTGCCCTGCAAATAATATATTCCAACTCTGAGATCGCACTTCAGTGGGGAAAAGGGTAATTTTCTGATCCCCCACTGTACTGCGATCTGTAGTCATAACTCAGATGACATATGTGTGAATGCTCAGTGGCATTCGGCAAACTATATACTGGCAATAGTGCAGGTCGGCAAAAATGGGCCTCAACCAACTTTCGTCCAACTTTTGCTTGTAATTTTCAAAGTAAACACACATATATATATATATATATATATATATATATATATATATATATATATATATATAGCACACCAAACATGTCCAGCACTATAGTAAAAAACAAATAGTCGGCCGTTTTGGAAGAAAGGCTTTATTTAAGCCAAAAACAGTCTGCCCCACAGACCGGTTTCGCTCTAACTGAGCGTCATCAGTGTGATACAGCAGTATGAGCTCACCACGCATATATGCGTGTTACCACATTCACATTTTTCTCTCTTAAAGAGACAATCCACAAATACCACCCAAAGTGAAAAACACATATACAATAGTGTTCAATCCATTTTTAAACTGATACTAAAGATATTAAAACAATATGCATTTTACATTTTATACCAATATACCATTCGTTACACATTAAAGAGGCCTCCCAAAAAATCAATATATAATATATATCTTTATATATATATATATCAAATATATACACAAATATACAGTTATATTACTTACAATTATAGATAACACAACAAATAAAAAACAAGCATGTTTTTACTATTATTTCTGTATTACTATTCCACTCTTTATGAATGAGTAGAAGTAGTCTTAACAAGTAAAACAACCTCCTGAGAAATAAAGAACTAATAGAAGATTAAAAATGTAATTCATTGTTCATTATCTGACACCCTCTTTATCCATTTCATTCTCACAGCAGAGCCAGAACCTGTCCCAAGAGTCGCTGGGCTCAGGAAAAAGAACATGACACTAGATGACATAGCAGCTTGCTACCTGGTGCACACTGATGCACTCACACATGGCGCACACACACACACACACACACACACACACACACACACACACACACACACACACACACACACACACACACACACACATACACACACACACACACACACACACCTATAGCCAGTTAGAAGGATAGTCAACTAACATAAGATATGTCCTTGGTATGTTGAAGCAAAAACAGCAGCTGGCAGTAACCCACAGAACACGCACTCTTCACCCAGTAGGCATTGCTCCAATAATCAAAATGGTGTGTCAGGCTCTGAATGGCAACAGTGTTAACATCTCTGCCATTGAACTACACACTAAGTAATTAATCACATACACAAAAAAAAAATGATTTGTGAAGAGCTACTGAAAAATAAAGTTTGTGATATCCCATCCATCTTTAATCATCTGTTGGGCGGAAAAATAACCTGATTAAAATACAATGGTCTATATGTTCAACTATAATGTTGCTCTAACTGCTAATCAGATATTATATAAACAAATAATTGTAACAGCAATTGATGTTGAGCCAGTAAGCTAAAACATACAAAATCAGCAGTTAGAAATAATAGACACTGAATCTAGGATTTCAAGAAAGTGTACGGAGTGTCTGCTTTACTGACTACAAAGACAGCATTCTGTTTCTCTGAATATATTTCCCTGAAAGACCCAAATGCTAAAAATGAATGCTTGTACTCAATTCACTGAACTTTTTTCACTTCTGGAAGTAACATAAAATAATGCAATTAATACCATATATGTAATGGATAATAAATCCCAAAGCCCCTTATTCAGAATATGCTGCTCAGGTATTTAAGCTTGATTTATGACACATTAACTGATTAACTGTGCTTCTAGAACTTTCCTTCATAAACAACTGGATTTGGAGCCCTGCCAAATAAAATTAATTTTGATAGTCCAATATAAAATGAGAAAAAGCTGTATGTGGGAGGTGCTTTAATACAAAAATAATCTTGGGTAGTAATAGCATTTTAGCTATCTGTACCCTACTCAAGATCTGGATCACTAGACCCCTCCACGAGTTGCATTTAACTTGTATATATTCTGATAGAAGTTTGACATCTACTTGCACAATATGCAACATATCCAGATCCATTAGAATTCCCAAGTATTCCACTCTCGTCACTACCTGATAGGGATTGTCTTCCTGGCTTCTCAGTAGGTCTAGTGCTTTGATGATCAGTGGGAAGAGTTTAGTTTTACTTATATTAAGTTGCAGCTCAGATAATGGAGAGAAAATCTCGAAGGAGGTAATAAATCTCTGAATACTTTTAAGCAGATGACCTAGCCAAAGTGCACCGTCATCTGCAAAACAAGATGTTAAGAAAGGCGATCCAGACCTCATAACAATAGAATCTGTTTCATGTCTTGCTTTCAAAAAATCATCCAATACATACATACTTAGCATGAACAACAGAGGAGACAGGGGATGACCCTTTCTCATATCCAAGGTCAGTTTAAACACCTGAGATAGAAGACCGTTTACGGAGATTTTTAGCTGCCGCTCTTGAATATAGTACCTTGCATTTGGAGATAAAGTTGGAAGGACATCCCACCATGTCTAATACTGCTGACAAAAGTATCCAGTATTATAAACTATCAAAAAGCTTTCTGGAAAAATTTATAAGAATAGCAGCTGAAGAATTATTCATTTGTACCCTCTTTTGAACATTTAGCCATAAACACACCAGATCAGGACCCCCTTCCCTACTTTTATGAAACACTGGTGGTTTTGAGGAAGATAATCTGGCAAACATTTTCCAATTTACTAGCTAGTATTTTAACATAGATTTTTACCTCAAGCTGTAATAAAGAAATTGGTTTATAATTGACCAGATTAAGTTATGCAAAAAACTTACTTTGGCTGTATTGCGTTCTTCTGGAAATTGACAAGTTTTTTTTTTACAGCCTGTCTAAAATAATCCAGTGAAGTCTGAATCAGTTGGTTACTGAAGGCTTTGTAAAATTCTAGAGTCAGACTATTTTAATCAGATGTTTTACCCAGGGTAATTCCTCAGATCACTTTCCTGAGCTCTTCAGATGATATCTTCTTATTAAGTAAGGGTTTATTCTCTTACTTAATATGTTTAACTAGCATTTTGGACAAAAAGTCAATACATTTCTCAAATGTACCTTCTCCCATTCAGTGGTGTGCTTCTTTATAATCCTTCTAGAATATCTCATTAATTTTACCCCGGTTCAGTAATAATTACATCATTTTTTTTCACAAATACCCACCATTTACATATCCTGTGCTCTTTGTCTACATCTTTTAGCTAATATATGTGACATTAATTCTTTGGCCTAAAAGGGGGTCTTAAATATTTCATATTGTTCATGCATTTTTTGTTTTGTATTTCTAATGCCTTAATCTGATTGTTGACCATTTCTGTATGTAGAAATGTTACCATCATACAGTTAGATGACCTATGTAACCTTTCATGCCCCTTAAATTTGCTAATTCCTTCTTCTCTCTGCATCTTCTCTACTAACAATTTGGATTTAGAAAGACAAAGGCAGAACTCCCTTAAAAACTAATTTAAATTGTAACAAATTCAATAAAGCCTTCTAATGGTGGCTAAATTTCTCTCTCCAGTGGTCATATATCCTTGAAGAAAATGTGGCATTCCTCTTTAAAGGGAATCAAACTTTTATAAAAAAAAAAATAATAATGGTCTGGGATCTGTGTATAACTCTAAGTCCATAAACACCAGAGCATAATCTGAAAAAGCCAAGACTTCAGAATCAATCCTGTTAAGACTAGAAGTTAACACTTTGGAGCCTAACCGCATATCTAATCTGCTTACCCAGCCTTTGCCCCCACTATAAAACGTACAATCCACTGACTCTGAGTGCAAGACCATTCACATATCCACTAGCTGCAACCCTATCACACTGCACCTTGTGAGGTTCTACGTGGAAATTTAAATATCCCTTGGGTAGTGTTTCTAACTGTGGGTCTAAAACGGTATTGAAATCTCCTCCCACCAAAAAGTAGTAGCCTCTAACGTGGTGCTATCACAACAGTTCTAGAAATGAATAACAAGTTTCTACTGAGTTATAATTAAGAGTATTAAAACACCCAACTGCCAACTTCGCCATGAAGATTTGGGTCAACACATGAATCCACCCCATCTTTATCAAATATGCATTTTTCAATTTTCCATCTTAAAGAAGCACGAGCAAGCACCACAACCCCCATCTTGGCTGATTTGGCACATCTATAAAATATTTCAACCTTCTACCACCATTTTAGAGACAATAAAGGAGATTTATCTTTATCTCTTGAAGCCACTGCTAATTTAATGGCCTTTTTATGTAACAAACAAATAACCACCCTAGCCTTTTGAATACCATTTATGGACGGTGCAGTGGTACAGCAGTTGGCATTGTCACTTCACAGCAAGAGGTTCTGTGGTTCGATTCTTGGCTGAGATGCCTTGTGTGTGGAGTCTGCATGTCATCCCTGCATTTGTGTGGGTTTCTTTCACGTGCTCTTGTTTCCTCTCATGTTACAAATACATGCATCTGGAGTGTTTCTCCCTGGGCCTCTGCTGCAAATTGACATATTCCAAGTCGGACTTTCCCATTAAACAGAGGTTAAATAAAAAATAAATGTTAAGCAATAATTTAAGCCTTTCACATTGAATGTACACATTCTGACCAGCACTCAAGCATCATTTTTTGGTACTAGATACCATCTATTCCCTGTCTTCTCCACCCAAGTACTTTCCATAGAGGTATAACCTTATAAAGGAAGAAATTGGTACAAAAAACAAAATCTATGTATATATATATATATATATATATATATATATATATATATATATATACATACACACAAGACAACCTGTTGGACTAACTAGTGTAAGAAGGCAGAAGGACCATTGAAGTACATGAATTCTTCTTGTAGTCTTGAAATTAACTGCTCTTTATTGTGGAGCTTTTCTCCCCTCGGGTCTCCGCTGAAAAAGGACCTGTGTCCAGTCGGATTTTCCTGGTTAACAAAAATAAATAAATAAATAAATTAATTAATTAATAAATGTCTAGTTTGAATTATAACACTCACTGATATCATATAATATGTTCTGTTTTCATTAAAGTAATTAAGACAGGAGCTTACTTTCAAGAGAATTATATCACACTGGATCTGTATTTCAGTTGTATTTTTCTTTCTAAATTTATTATAAAGATATTTTTATGTGTAGGAATCATTACATGAATGTCTTTTAAATGAATTTATCTCATGTCACAAGAAGAGTAAATAAACAGGTAATAAATTAAAATTCTTTAATTTTCTCCCCTTTGTAGGATGTTTGAGGTTATCTTACTTAAATGCTGAAGTGACTAAACAAGACATCATCATCATCATGATCAACACCTCTTTTCACATTTTTTCATGGGGTCAGAGTGTCATGTCAGCTGTTGCTTCTCTTGATTCATAACCGCTGTCCAACCTTCTTTGATAGTCATGTCCGACTGGCACTGGTCTTCTCTCATGCAATCCATCCATCTTTTGACTGGACATCCTCATCTCTTTTTGCATTTTTCCTCTTTCTCCCAAATTTACTTTATCAAACCATTTTCTGCATACACTGGCAAATATGGGTATGTAGACCTTTCCAAACATTAACTTGGGAACCTGGCATAGATCAGAGTGTATTGCAGTCTCAGCCTCCTTAGGACTAACAAATACCCATGCCCAATTTGGCAACACTAGTGGTTGTGACTAAATCATTTAGAGTCGATGTTTACATGCTGAGTGGTTACCCCTGACAAAGTGTACGGTCTGTGGTCTATGTCCTCCTGTCTAGAGAAAGCTGCTCACCACAGCTGATACCTAAGTCAGTTTATTCTACACTACTCTTCTCCCACAGACACCACTTAGAGTCTGTGCTGCTTTCCCTTCATTACTGTTGCATTCTTTTAGAAGACCTCACATGTTCAAGTGGGAGGCCTATAGCTTACATCCAGCATGTTTTAGGAGGTGGAAGGAACCCTACACCAATACAGGAACCGGCAAACTCCAAAGACCCAGTGGCAGGAAGTCAGGATCAAACTCTGGGTCTTATGTCTGTCAGACAAAGACCTTAACCGTTATACCCTTGTGTCATCAATTAAACAGAACACTCCCATAGTGTGGAAGTTCATAACAAATACACCTATCTAGTGAAAATGATAAGTGATGAGAGTGGAATCAGAAAGGCTTCCCTATATCTCAGCAAGTGCATACTGGGCAACGTTTTATCCTGCCAAGTTTTGCTTGCCAATATTGAACTCCACAGTCACTGTTGTTTGTAGCAAATCACTGCTGGTGCACACCTCGTAAGTGTGTACCAGGAGTGATTAATTTGCTTTCACAAATGTTTCCTTTCCTTTTCTCATATTGTCCAAACATAGAGTTAGAGTGTGTGTGTGTGTGTGTGTGTGTGTGTGTGTGTGTGTGTGTGTGTGTGTGTGTGTGTGTGTGTGTGTGTGTGCATATATATATATATATATATATATATATATATATATATGTATATATGTGTGTGTGTGTGTGTGTGTGTGTGTGTATGTATGTGTGTGTGTGTGTGTGTGTGTGTGTGTATATATATATATATATATATATATATATATATATATATATATATATAGTGTGTATGTGGGGGCGCTGCCTCCATATTGGGGTGCAGGGGTGATTGCACCCCTGCAAAACACTTAATTCTTTTTGTTTTTAAACATCTTTATTAAATTATAACATAAGACACAGGGAAACGTATATCAATAAAAAAGAAAATAAACAATATTAGCATTTTTATTTACATACATTATACATTGCATTCATAATCCAAAATAGTTCCTAGTGTTGGTGTGTGAGTTTTCCATACCATTGGAGGTGGTCATGCTCCCCAGGACCAACAAGTAAAACTAAGGAAAGAAAAGCCAATTACACTGGCAGTTCCAGAAAAGCCAATTGCACTGGCAGCTCCTGTCAGGTTCCGGGTCAGTGTGCAGTGAAATTCTTGTAGACTGAACGTTTTTCAAAGGATTCTGTCTAAAAGATAACAATAAAAACGTGAGACAATCCGATTATTACTTAATGCTGTCCTCTTTGTAGAGTTTCCTTATTAGGGCTTCTGAAACCTGTCTAATGAAGTATACTGGATGAAAGCCCTAGTTGGGAAACTTAATAAACCAGACAGTATTGCAGAGCAATTGGATTGTCTTGTGTGGTTTTTTTTTTTTTTATCTTTTAGACAGAATTATATTGACTTCCGCGGTGGTGCAGCGGTAGCGTTGTTGTCTCACAGCAAGAGGTTCTCCCATTCGATTCTCGGCTGGAGTGCAGGGAGTGCCTTCTGTGTGGAGTCTGCATGTCCTCCCCGTGGTTGGGTGGGCGTTCAAAAGACATGCATAAATGGGCATGCCTTTGTTGAAGGTTGAACGTCGAGCTGGCACCTCGGTGTTCGTGAAAATCTACTGTCAATAATTAGCAGACCAGAGTTCCGCTGTGGCGACCCCTAACCAGGTAAAGCCGAAAGACAACAACAACAACATTGCCCTGTTGGACTAACTAGTGTAAGAAGACAGAAGGACCATTGAAGTACATGAATTCTATGTAAGCAAGCAAAAACAAAATGAAGTTTCCACAAAATCTCCTCATTCACTTTAAAAATTTCAGGCACTTATAAACCTTGAAGTATACAAGATCTTGTGACATTATCCCCTCTTCTCTTTTTCTGTTACACACACAATGCCCAAAAAAGGTATTGCAAACAGACTGTATCCTTCTAGTAGATTTGGACAATTCAATGAAAATCCAAAACCCAATAAACAGTTGCTATAGATGGCACAATTGGAAATACAAAACAGTTGCAATAGCTCCTGTTAAACAAAATCAAACAATCCATATAGATGTCCTTCCTCACACACCTCTCATCAGTTTATTGAATCCTGATTATTGGTTTTATTAACATTTATGTCTTGGGAACTTCCCTCCAAAGCCTGAGACTGATTACTGGAAATAAGGGCGACTCCAGAAGATTGAGGTCTATAAGCACTTTTGTCCGATTTAAAGAACTGCCCCCCCCCCCCCCCCCACACACACACACACACACACTTGGTTGACTGGTCAGGTCAATTAAGCAGGAGTTAATTTATCTTTCTTTCCTGGAGGGCTAGATTTTGAAGGAGTTGTTGATATATTGTGTTCTTTCTTCATACTCTTGCACATGTCACCTCCTCTTACAGATTTAACAGCATCTGAAAAAGATTTTTTGTGGTTCAAATCTCAATTGTTTAGAAAGGCATCCACATCATTGAGTGTTTGAAACAAAAAATTGCTGCATCCCCTTCACCAACACTAATTTGTCCAGACATCTTAGGGAAACCCAAAAGCCAATTCTCTGCCTGACCTTAAATAAGGGCCATCACTTTGCACTTAGTAAACTCAACTGCACTGTAATCTGGCACTATATACACTGAGTGGCCCCCTAACTTTAAGTTGGAATCCAATGCTCTGGCAGCTCTCTAAATTCTTTCTCTGTCAATATAGTCCAAATACCTAAAGTTAAAGTGCCTGGGGTTTATAATACTGGGATGATTGGCACAACTCTATGTACACAGTCAATTATAGAGGGTGTCCGCCTTTCATAGGTAACACAGTTTCCTCCTAATAGAAGAAAAAATGTCCATACATTTGACTATTTCTGGTAAACCTGTGACTTGAAGATTATTCCTCCTGGAACAGTTTTCCACCACAGCACTAGTTTTCTCCTGCAGTTGCTATGTATATGCTCTTAAATCTGCCAAGTCCCTCCTATCTGATGTTATTAAAACTCCCTTGTTTCTTCAATTTAGACTACTGCTCTCTCAGGTCCTCATTCAGGATTTCTAGCTGTTGATCATGTTTAGGCATCTCCAATGCTATGGCCACATTCTCTACAGTGGTCCCCTTCAGGAAATTTGTTAAAGATACCCAAGGATTTTTTTTTTATTTCATGCAGGTTCCATAGCATATTCGAAGCAGGAGGTGCCATCTTTCCATAGTAGGAAACACTTAAGAGAAACCACAGCTTCTATGCCCTCTACTGAAGACAATTACTGCCAGAAGTCACAACTCTTTCAAAAAATGAAAAATGGGATTAGCTCGTTATCAGCATGGCCACAAACTCTTTCCAAGTTAAACACACTTAGCAGGAAGGAAGACAACAGTTGCCAATCCATGAATTAGTAAAATAAAATGAGAGAGAATTGTGAATTACAGCCATCAGAACATGCACCAGCTCAAGCGTGTCTATATCAGTCTGCGATTTGGGTTTTTGTTACCTGAAGTGACAGAAAAAAATGATGGAAACAGCTATATGGTACTGTACCACATAAAATCAGTTTTCAAACACCAACATTTAGTATCTACTTCCAGTGCCCTTTAATTACATATCCATATTTTCCATGCAATCTTCTTTGCTAGAGCATCATACTAACTAAGATGTGTGCTCCCTGTATGTCTCTCAAAATAGAAGAACTTTATTAGTTTGAAGAATGGAGTGATTTGAAACTGGGGACTAATTGTTCAAGACAACATGACAGGGAATACCAGTATAACAATAAATAGTTGTTTTATAAATGACCTAGCCCATCAATACGATCCAATGAGCAAAAACTCCTGTCTGTCCACAAACTATCAACTCTGCTGGGGACTGTCTATACTGATATCATATTGCTGAGGCATGAAACACTTTATCTTTATTCAACAGGTCAATACCCTCCCTACCATCCTTCAAAACCATTCTGAAAGACTTACTAGCCAAAAACCAGCTTTCTTCTTGCTCAACACCCAGATAAAGTATATCCTTAAAGGTGTACAAATACCTATAATACCTTACATCCCCTTACACTCCCTCCATCACACACATTTTTACTTTTATCAATTTCTCTCCCTAGCTTTCTCTCTAGATATAGCATAAGCCTGCTTTTCTCTCACTTTGCAATGCAATTCCTGTTTGTATTATACTAATTTACCTTCAATTTCTCTATAAACTGGCTACAATTTCCTTAACTATTAAATCATATTCTTAACTGATGTTTTCATGTTATGTCTAATTTGGTTAATTATTTTAACCCTATTTATTTTTTGCATTATTTTAAAGACTGTAAAATTATCTTTATCCAATTTGCATCCTTAACTTCCCATCTTAAAGAAGCATGAACAAGCACCACAACCTCCATCTTGGCTGATTTGTCACAGGTATAAAAGCTGCCTTCTACCACTGTTTTAGAGACAATATAGGAGACTTACTTTTATGCCTCATAAAATTATTGTTTTTAAAATGTTTTGCAATACTTTGGAGCTTTCCCCCCTGGTATTCACTGAAAATGGGCTCCTTCCCAATCGGACTTTCCAGGTAATCAAATGTCAATAAATAAATAAATCAATAAAGGAATTACAAGATTTAAGAGCATCTTTGTGATATACCCCATACAGAGATAAAATAGTTGAGTTTAGAACACTCAGCGCTTAAGCAACTGACACCAAATCAACATGTTCCTAAGAAAATATGTTCCAGAGTGTTCTATGATTCTAACTATAACATTCATTTATATCACATGGGCAGTCATCCATCCTTGTCTTAGACTCTTGGAAGCTTGGAAGCTGAAATACTCTTCTCAAAAATAATAAGCAAAACATTCGGACTTCATTTTGAATCCAGGAAAGTACGTTTAATCTACTTCACTTATCTTACCATTTAAATTGTTCTTTCATACCCAGTCACACATGCAGTCTTTCCCTGTAGTGCACCACTTGAAGTTGACCATCCCTACTGTATATCGTGCCAAGGAAATTGTTTTAGGACATTCATCTTGTACCCAAAGGAGGGATAACATCTTGGATCTTGTCCTTAGCTATATGGGGGCATCTTGCACCATCCCTTGTGCACCTTTGTCACTTGTTATGCGTGACCATAAAGGTGTCTCCTTCAAAATAAAATTGAAACCAAAAAAAAATTCGCCATAATGTAACTTTAGAAATTTCTCTAAGACAAATTATGCAGCCTGAAATCAAACATCAGTAAGTTTCAAATCCCCACCAAACATGGTTAACTTCACTAACTATGTGAAAATATATACCACCACATTATACCAGCATGTAACATACCCTGTAGAAACAAGTGCAGGGGAACTCAGAAACAAATCTACATGGCTGAACCATCATATGAACTACTACATTAACAATATGCCCCTAAGATTTGACCTAGTTGTTTGGGATTTGGGAACTTATGTAGACAGTAACCTACCTTTCGACCAATAAGTGTCCACTGTTGTATGAAAGTCCTTCTATATTCTGCAGCTTATAAACAAAGAGGTTGCACCTGGATGCAATGTGTCAATCCTCCTCTCTTTAGGCCAATCATTGAGTATAATGCCCCATTCGCCCACTTGACATGTATGTGTCCAGACTCATGCAACAATTGGAATGTTCACAGAGAGGATATAAGGCCTAACAATATGTTGTATAAGGAATGACTCAAAGCCCTATTACTACATTTGGCATTCTTCAGACTACTAAGTGGTAGCCCGTGCCTGGCAAACAAGACACCCTCCAAACCAATGGTGATGGACCTACTGCACATCAGCAAGTCAAATGGCATCAGAAATACTTAGTCTAGGGATCTAAGCCTCTTCTGCAACATCAACAACATAGTATTGAAGGACAGGTATATCTCACAGAGGATTCTGTTGTTGTAAAACGGACTCCCCATCCACATAAAACAAAGTTCATCCCTGTCCATATTCAAGTGCAACTTGGATCTATTGATGAGAAACAGAAAATTTACCCCTGGACTGCTCTCTGTGGTACTAATGGACAGGGGCAGCTTTTAAATCTTTTATCCCATGTATGAGTCCCCTCAAATTATCTATGATATGATTCCAGTTATTCTCATTAGGGATAATATATAATTATCAACCATAAAACTGGTAAGGTCAATCTAACACCAAGCAGGATAGGTTAATTCAAGCACCAAAAGGGAAACTGGCTAAGCTTAAAATGGTGCAGAAGGGCAGATAACCTAGTACTTACCTATGAACCTATAAGAATGGGATTCATTTTAAAAGAAACTATTAGGGTACCAACACCTCTAAAGCTATACTGTGATATTGGTGTATAGCACGGTATTATTTATTTATTAACTAAATGTTCAGAAGTGCTTATGTCTGTCACTATTGAAAGCAACTTCTCAGCTTTGATAGTATATATATATATATATATATATATATATATATATCTATATATAGAGAGAGAGAGAGAGAGGGAGAGTGTGTGTGTGTGTGTGTGTGTGTGTGTGTGTGTGTGTGTGTGTGTGTGTGTGTGTGTGTGTGTGTGTGTGTAAATATATATATATATATATGTGTGTGTGTGTGTGTGTGTGTGTGTGTGTGTGTGTGTGTGTGTGTGTGTGTGTGTAAATATATATATATATATGTGAGTGTGTGTGTGTGTGTGTGTATTTATATATGGATAGACATATATATATATATATATATATATATATATATATATATGTACATATATATGATAGCAATAATGCTTGACAGGATAATAAATTTAGAGAAATAGCAGACCACTGGAGGAGATGATCTGTGGATACACATTGCAAAGCAGCAAAGTCCCCACCCCTGGAATGCCAATTCTTATCCTAAAATGCCCACACAGAATGGCATTGTTGTACTTAAAAATGGTCTCTGTGTATGGTTTTGTTGATAAGCTGTGATATTCTTTGTGTGTGTGTGTGTGTGTGTGTGTGTGTGTGTGTGTGTGTGTGTGTGTGTGTGTGTGTGTGTGTGTGTGTGTGTGTGTCATTTTGCATACATTTGCTACTTTTCATAACAAAATAGTTTATTTGTATTCTGGTAATGTTTTGGTATGCCAAGTACCACTCTATTTCTTTACGTATAACTTTAGTGTTTAGCAGCTGATTGAGAGACATATTAGACAATGACAAGAATGAGAGATAAAAGTCTGTATGTTTTATTTTTAAACAAAAAATAATCATGTGAAATATTAATTATATGTATATAACTTTATAATATATGTTCATTGGGCATTTTCCTGGGTTAACCTGAGATGACTGCCTGGTTAATTGAGTAGGAGTCACAGAGCAGACAAATGTAGACTGATGGAATCAAACACTCAACTACAAGATGATGATTAACAGCCATTACGTAAACCTTGATGGTAAACTGCAATAATGTTTCTCACTGTGTTTCTATGTCTAGAGAAATGAAAGTGTTTGGAATATCATTGATTCTGTTTACTTACCTTTTATTGTGTGTTGTTTCCTTCTTGTTTAAAATGTAAAAAATTAACTTATACTGGTGAAATAAGGCTACAGGCTGCATTATGTAAGTCTGTGGCTATATGAACCTAGTGTGAACCACATCTAGAGCTATTGTCTAGCCTGGCAGCAGCCAGTAATCTTTACCATCATGAGGCAGTTGAATATCGGTAGCATACTGCTTAACCAGCTGTGTTTACAGATTTGCAGACAACACTAGAATCAGTGTGACGGCACATCAAAGAATGGAAAGACAATTTTCTTTAATATTGGTTGGCTGATGGTATAGTTGTTGCCTTTATTTAACTAAGTCTCTTTGCTCATTTGTATGTGCATTTCATTACTGTTTTAATATCCGTTTGTATTTCACTCAGTGTTGTTCTGTTGAGTATTGTATGTTTAACTGCATATTTTAGAATATTGAATCTGACATTTTGGTTATTTTCCTGTATGGAGTCCTGGTCTTCTCTGAATGCATTTATGGTAGCCATTTGGAATGTTGGGTCCCACTAGAGTGACTCCCTAAAATGGAGATGAAATGGCTGAAAAATGGACTTACATATATTAAGTCTGAGTTGGCCATTTCTTGAAATATCCCCTTTCTCTGAAGGAAGTCAATCTTGGCATTGGTATATGTAATTATGGGCCCACGCTTGGGATGCAGAGGGTTTGCCCTCCTGCAAAACAGAAATTTATATGAAAAGAGCAATCTTCGAGATTCACTCTTCTCCCAAGTTTTTGGTCTTTTCAGGTCTTGCATTTAATAGGGAGCCATATTTTATTCCACCTTGTCTCTTTCTGTGCTACAATAAAACCTGTTATTACAGCTTATGGTTTTGCTTTCATCTGGAAGTTATTTGATTGATTGAATGATTTTCCTTTGGAAAACTTGTTACTGATTGGATAAGTGATTGATTGATTGATCAATTGATTGATTGATTGATTGATTGATTGATTGATTGATTGATTTTCCTTTTGAATACTTGTTACTGTTGCTGACTGGATAATATGCAATCTCTTGTTCAAGCTTTCTAACATATTTTTCAACTTCTTTGCTCAAGAATTCTTGACACAGCCAAAACCAATGGGGGTGGGCAAAGTCCCAAAATTCAGATCAAATTTTAAATATTACTCTAATTCACTTAACATGCTAATAAAACAAATTTTGAATCAACATGCATTTTCTGTAGAGTAAGCAACATGAAACTTTAATGTCAGGCACTACTGAGTAACAGTAGTTCTCAGTGATTTACCAGAAATTTAAAATTTTACAAGGGACAGGACAAAAATTATAGGAGAAAATCATAGACAGTTGAGATGTATGCTTCCTAGTGTATTTCTAATTTGACTTCTATGTTAATGTGACAGATATTGATTTTTGTTTTTGTTGGGGCTGTTGGTATTTTCGGCATATATCTTATTTATTCACGCACTGCAATTGTTTGCTTCTTGGATACAGTCAAATTTATACTTTCGGTTTCTTTGTGAAATTACTTTTTTAAATTTCTACATGACTTTTACTGTTCCTGAGGAATAGAATCACCTGGTTTCATTAATCTGGTGCTTGGTGATCTACAGTGCAGTAAAATGCATCATGTCCATATGGGCTTGTGATAGTTTTCCAAAGTGCACATAACGCAAAACATTTTGAAGAACAGAATTGTCTAAGGTACTTTGAAGAAAACAAAGTGTTTTTTGCAGGAGACAGACCACCATGCCTCCACCAAACTACCACAAACATAAATATACCAGCTCCAAAATTACACATTACTGGAAAAAATGGAAAATACCTGTATCAATTATCTTTGAAAACTACCAGACTTTAACTCTGTTAAAACAGCATTTCATTCAATCAGTGCAATTCAATTGTAATGGATTTGAACAGAGTCCACTTCAATCAGCCACGGGCAATCTCTCCATATATGAGTGTGAGTATGTGTGTGTGTGTGTGTGTGTGTGTGTGTGTGTGTGTGTGTGTGTGTGTGTATGTGTGTGTGTGTGTGTGTGTATGTGTGTGTGTGTGTGTGTGTGTGTGTGTGTGTGTGTGTGTGTGTGTGTGTGTGTGTGTGTGTGTGTGTCTATCTGCATACGTGCATGTAAGTCTGTAAGTCTGTATGTATGCAGATGCTGGAAGGATTACTAGAGCATATAATACTAACACTAAAGCACTTGGAGCTTTAGAAAATATACAGCAAGGGAAGTACAATAGCTTCTCACTGATTAGAAGATTTCTGTAAATTAAAGTCCTTTTATATAACAGCTACGCTACACAAGGTAGGAATTGCATTAGCATAGTTATCTGTGGTGTGTCGCTCATTTGCATATGAGTTGTGCATCATCTCCTATTCTAATGCATAGTTTTGTGTTTCTGCAGCCCTGTAGTGTTGTCTCTGCATTATGGACGGTCATTTAATTCGCTTATTTCCATGCAGTAGCCAAAATCAGCATGCAATGGATGCAATGTGCAACTTCTCTAAACAAAAGTAGACCCATGTTTTGACCTTGATCAAATGCATCACTACTTAAATCTAATCCACTTTTTTTCTACTGATAAGGACTAAGGTTTTTAGCCAAAGTAACAGGAGTAAACTGTAAAAAAAAAAATCAAACTAAAAAATGAACTGGAACTGGTTAGGATACATAGTTAAGGGAAAAGCACTCTGAATGATTCCATTACTATATACACAAAATATTAGTGAGAAGATTGACATTATATTTAACATTCAGTGCAAGTCTGTGAGTGATTCTGTGTAGGAATAAATATATAAGTAAACACATTTAAAACTTGTTTGCCATTTTTGACATTTATGTCTTTAGGTTACATTAGATTTTACCTGTTATGTTTTTTTTTTTTTGGTATAAAAATACCTAACAATCTCAGTAAACCTGCTTTTTCCAAATCTTATTTCGTTTCAGGAAATGACAGCCTGTACCATAGACATTTTGTTCTTTCAGTTTTAACTGCTCCACTAGACCTTGGAGATCTGTTAACTGAATCATCATTTTTTTTTC
This sequence comes from Protopterus annectens, assembly GCF_019279795.1. Lineage (NCBI taxonomy): Eukaryota > Metazoa > Chordata > Ceratodontiformes > Protopteridae > Protopterus > Protopterus annectens. Next base: position 348,029,260 of record NC_056733.1, on the reverse strand, counting down.
TTTTTAGTTATGTTATGTGATGCTAAAACTATTTTTGAATTTGCAGCCTTCTATTTTTGCAGTTTCACAGTTTTATATTTTATGAAAAATGACAATTATTGAATGAGAAAGAGAACCATATGATGAAATGTGTCTTGACAGTTTATTTGAGAAAAAAGTATTATGAAAACTGCATCATAATTTGAATGTAGGATTATATATGTAGTTTTGAATATTAAATTCACACCCTGTTACAAAGACAAAAATAATTTTAAGATCCAGCCCTTAATTCAGTCACTTGTAGACTGCTAACCCTGGACGGCTTGCATGACTTTTTTAATCATAAGGTTTCACACAATAATATCAGAATTAACTATCTAATGTAAAACTTACATTTAACATGAATTTACAATTTATGTACTTATTGATTATAGAGAGTAGAGTGGCAAATTATAACAAATGACAGTTTGTGTTAACTAGATCATCATACAATGTTTAATGAGCCAAAAATGTCAAAGAAATGGGGAGGATCCTACAGGTAATGAAATAATCCTTAAATAAGTATGTACAAATGTTTATCCTTCATACAGTTCCATGTGGAGACTTAACAAGACTAATTAGCCCACTGTTCACTTTATTTTTTATTCTTGGGCAGATTCAAGTAGAGTTCTTGGCTACTTTTATGTCTGCTTGGTTCATCACATAATTATACAAAATGAGCAACTAGTAGCACCTTTAAAATCCCTGATCTAAACATATACACTGAAAAGAAAAAAAGAATGAATAAATAAAGTAATTGTTAATGTTGCAAAATATATAGTTTTATGTTCTTGTTCTTCTCCATTGCTTGCTGATCATCATCCCTTCTATACTCTAATCAATGTTCATTCAAGATGGGTGAACATTGGTTATAGGCACTGCCACAGCCATGATGATGATGATGATGATTATTATCATTATTATTATTATTATTAAATGTTGTGGTCATACCATCATACCCATATCTCCTCATGAGTGGGGGTAGGTGCACGCCATATTTCTGTGGGTCCACTACACTTTGCCCATGTGAGTGCACTCTGATGTACATGGAAGGATTCCACTGGATGCCAGCTTGGTGAACTGGATGCTTGCCCCCTGCTCCCTGACTGTGAATTCATCTGCCACCTCTCCTCCAAGGGATCATGGCAAGGTGTGATCTGCCCCACACCATTTACAACAGATCTCCAAGGTGCTAAATAAAAATAGTTTGCTCACGTTTTATCCAGGACTTAGTCCCTCTGTGGCACTGGAGCTGACAATCCTTTTGCAGTACATGGACTGAACTACATAGGAGTGCTGTCTGGGAAACAAATACAAAACTATACAGTATTTTATAAATCCTTTGAGCAACTGTATGAATATCATGTCTAAAGATTATCTCATGCAAACATAATCAAAGATTACAGCCAGCATTGAATATGCTCTCCCCTCATCTTGTGAAAAAAAAAGTTTTTCTCAAGACAAGACACTGTGTCAAGTCACAACTGTTGCACAAATGCTTGCACAATCAGTGCAACCTCTTGTTTTGTGCACCAGCTAAGAGTCTGAGGTAAACAGCAGAGACACCGTGTGTTTTCACTGTGCATATATTATATATATTTTACTTAACCCTGTACAATAGGTTCCAGCAAATACTTATAACTAGAATTCTTCATATATGTGGTAGTTGATTCAAGCAGTCACACCTACAGAAAAGAAATATGCTGCAGGGAGTTTTGCATCAAATAGACTACCATGCCTGCTATAAAGTAAAATGTTACAGTGAGGATGTAACAACCAGAATGCATGTAGGGCATAAGGAAATGGAAGCAGCAACAGAAAACCGAATGCACAATACCAGGAGAGAGGTGCAGCTCAAGGCATCTATTATACACCGTGTGATAGTAGAAGTTATCTTCCATACAATTAAGCCCAGCAGAGATGGCATAATGCTCATAATGTAGAAACATAACACGCAGAGAATGTTGGGTATCATGAAGCATACTGTTTATGACTTCATACTGCACATCAGCAATTCCATTTCTAGCTCAACAGGACAGAGAAGAAGGTATCATGATCAGCATGATGTTTGCAATCTAAAGTAAGCAGTGGGTGCAGCACATTCACACAGTAAAAGCATCTTCAAAAGATCAGCCTGGAGTAGTATAGAATGGAATGTTTAACAAAAAAGAAGTATGGCAGGTTTTTATTTTTATTTTTTTGGTTCCTGTTGTCCACTTTGCCCTCCACACCTGGCAATCAATAGGCCATTCCAGAAAATCAACCCATTCATTCTCCATCACCAGAGCGATGGTCAGCAGTGAGAGTCCATCATGCAGGCAGCCATCAGAGGTGATGCATCTTTTTTGTTTTGCTATGCAGCCCTATCCCTGCATTCACTTAACAAAGTGTGGAGAACAGGACTCACAGCAGTCTAACCCCAAAGGACATCCACTGACTTCTGCAAGAAAAGTTCACATCACAGAGTTCTACTCTTCCCTAGAATCATATGAGGTAGTTTTCTTGGTCTGTATCATGAAAATTGCATCACAACCCATGCAAACTTCCCTGCTCCCAGGAAGAGGTAAGATGGCCATGTTCCTTCACTCTTCTCCCTCCCTGCCCAGTTCATCCAGTGGTGAGGCCACTATTTAGACTCCAGGTCACAGTCAGAGCTCGATCCCCTTGTATTATGGAGTAAGGCATTGTGTGTCAGCTTCTGGTGCATGTAATATTTATCTTGGTAAACAAGATAATTTGTAATCCTCTTCCAATGTCTTTTCTGTCATTAATTTTGGATGTGGCCAAATGAGAAAATATTACCGGCAAAGATATCAAAGCATTACTGCATAATGTTATGGTGCTGTACAGCAATGCTCATGACCTGAGTTTGAATCTTATTAGCATTTGTGTAGTTACAGCATATTCTTGAGCAAGTCATTTAACTTATTCACACTCCTAGATCTCCCTTGCTACTACGGTAAGCTTCAGATCTCTTCTTCAAAAGAAGCCTCTTAAACATCAGGTTTTGTTTGTTGTGTACTGACTGTTTTGTGTCCAGAAGCTGTCTTCTGAAACATTTTTTAATAAAGTGCTAGTTTTGCATACATTATCATTCTGAGCAAGCATAATATGCAAGATGTTATAAATTCAGCATTTTTTTTGATAAACATACTTTGGGTTTACTTCAACTAGTACTGTCTTACTGTGCCTCACTGAAAAGTACTTAAATGTTCAAGAGAAAGTACCCAGAGTACCCACAAGGAAACAGCAAATTATTTTTATGTTGTGGTTAGATCTTTTCAATAGTTTGTCAACTGAAGTATTACTTACATTCCACTAATACAGTCATGGCCTATCCTACGAAATATGCTCTTCAGGCAATATATCATTATCTAAATGCTGAAAAAAGCTTTGAAATGACAACAATAGAACAATACCCAGTTTCCATGCTATGACACTGTTGTTTGAGTGATGTGTGTCTACTGCTGTGACGCACACATATATGACATTAATGGGTTTGGTTGGTTTGATTCACAGGGAGTTTGGTCAACATCAGTTTAATCGACCATATTTGGTCGACATATAGTCAACAGGTGTGCAAGATCAATGATGACCGGGTAGGGAAATATTCCCATTCCCCAGGGATTGTGCTATCTCAGAACTAGAATATATAATTATCAGGTGTGGGGGAAGGTTGTTTATGTTTTTTTTTTTTTAAGTAGTATTTGTATGCACCAAGAAGCAACCTCGGCACATGCGTACTAGGAAGCTGGCATTTCCATATTCAGTGTGGAGTAGTTTAACTTCAGGATGTCAGTATTCATGTTAGTTGACCAAATGAAGGTTCCTAGGTAAGTAGTAAGCTAGTTGCCCTTGTTGACCATTTTAGGCTTATCCAGTTCCTCTTGGTGAGAATTGAACTCTGTATCTCTTGTCTGTGGGGTAAATACCCAAACCATTATGCCAACCACTCTATCCCTATGCCAACCCCACAACCCCCTTTAGAAGCTATCCCCCCCCCCCCACACACACACACTCCCTTATATGGAGCAGGTCCCCACATCCTTGAACTTTATTTGTCTATATACATTAAGTTTTCATTGTGTGATTCCTTAAATTTGTAATGGAGGCCCATGGGATATATACAAATTCCCCCTTAAGGACATCAAGTGTTTCAGCTACATATCTTCAGAATATCCATGACTTTTTTACATCTTTATGGTAACATTCAGGCCAATAAAGGTAAACCAACATTAATATAGTCATGAGCTGCTCTTCCAAATGTATTCCCTCAACCTTGTCTCTGCCATCAAGAGGCAAAGCAGAAAATGAGACACACACACATGCACACGCACACACACACACACACACACACACACACACACACACACACACACACACACACACACACACACACATACACACACACCTTTCAACCTCTTAGAGCAAGAAATCTGGACAAAGCCATATGTAAAAGTAGGACAAAGGCCTAAAATTAGGGACATTTTCAAATATTGCTCTTATAAACCTAGAAAGCAGACTGAGTAACAGGTTTTGCATTAGCATGAATTTTCTGAAGGGTATGAAGTCTGTAACTCAAATGTCTGTCATTATTTTGTAACTTCAGTCGTTAATGATTTGCCACTGATTTGCCAGAGAAACACAATTTTATGAAAAACAGACAAAAATATGAGGCAATAATGCGGACATTTTGAGAAAATCTGTACAGTTGAGAGGTGTGATCACACACACACACACACACACACACACACACACACACACACACACACACACACACACACACACACACACACACACACACAAACACACATATCCTCAACTTACATTAATATATTTCTTTTTCTCTATTCTCCCTGCTTGTATACTCTGTACACCAGCTACATTTTTGGCCATAAGTCTAGGTGAACCAATGACCAACTTGATGGCCAATGGCATTATGACTTTGTTTCAAAACAGGAATTAAAGGAGATAGAGCCTAGTCAAACTAGAAGGGTAGGTGGAACTGGAATTACTGAACACACAGACAGATAATCAAAAATAGACATAGCATACCCAATTAGTACCTACCACTTTCCAGATAAAGGGCCAAATTCATTAACAGCTAAGCAAAGTGCATCAATCATGTTGGAGTAATGCAGCACTGCCAACACAATAGCGTGCTATTTGGTGTTCATTAAGCAGCTTTACACAATGTGTACATCTGCCATTCAAAGGAAAATCACAGAATGTGCTAATGAAAAAAGCCAAAGCACATGCTAATCCAACATGGCAGAGCCATTCATGAAGCCACAAAGCAATCGTGTACACTCAGTGTAGGCTTTTGCCATGTACATCAAAATTCTTTGGACTACAGGCATTATTACACTTAGAAAAAAAACACATTAGGATTTGCTGCTACTATTGTTATGTTGTATGTGCAACAGCCTTTAAGTCAGAGTGCTGCTGCCAGACCTCTGGCAAGAAGAAGAAGGGTGGTTAGACCCCAACTGACTTATCAGGGACTGCATAAAACAGAAATTGCTGAGAGATATAGGGTGGACAGGGAAACACTGGAGGAAATATGCAACCTCCACCATTCCCAACTTAGACCAAAAGAAAATCATGGACAACCCATCCCAGTGGAAACAAAGGTATGTTTAGCATTACATATACTAGCTACCAGTACTTTCCAGATACCCATAGGAGATATATTAGGGATGTCACAGGCATCAACCTTGAGAATATTACATCAGTTTTTAAATGCAATGTTACTATATAGGTTCATAGGTTCATAGGTGTGTACTAGGCTAATGGCTCTGGAGCCTTTACAAGCCTGGCCCATAGGATTATCCTGGCATCATACCACCTGACCTTAGTTCCTAGTGCCTCTAGCAAGCAGAGCCACTGGAGTGATCCCCAGGGTGAATTTTCTGTTTCCCATCCACTCAAGATTTTTTTTGAAGAGGGCTAGTGAGGTGCTCTGCTTGACATGCATGGGAAATCTATTCCATAGCATGGGCAGTCTCTGGGTTATGAACCTATCCCTCCAGCACGTTCTGTTGATTGTGTTAATGAGGCTGAGGTCTCTGGAGTATGTGGTGTGGAGGGATTGGGATTTCTTTAGGTGTAGCATTTCTAACAGAGCTGGGTCAGGCATAGCTTTGTAAGTCAAGCAGAGATCGCCTTTAAGTAAGCAATATGAGACAGAGAATAGTTGGAGTTTTTTGAGTCTGTCCATATAGGACAAGTGTTTAAGGCCTAGGATGCCCTTTGTGAGGTACTTTTGTGGCCTCTCCAGTTGTTGTAGGTGTCTAGTGACGTACATGCCAAATGGGGCATTGTACTCCATGATTGGCCTAATGAGGGAAGAGTAGAGGGAGACAATGACCTCTTTCTTCCTGGATGCAAAACCCTTAGTGATGAGATGTGCCACATAGAAGGACTTTCTGACTACAGTGGCAATGTGGTGGTCAAAAGAAAGGTCACTGTCAACCTGTGTTCCCAGATCTCTTATAATGCCTTCTGTGTTCAATGGACTACCATCAATGTAGTAATTCATGGGAACCAGGTTTTTCCCAAAGGGGATGACGACACATTTTTTGGCATTGAGCATTGTTCTGACACCAGTCATTTGTCTCAGTGAAACCTTTCTGTAGGATGTCAACATCACTTGGGGAGTTAATAATAGCTCCCAACTTGCAATTGTCTGTGAACTTTGTCAGCCAGAGTTCCTTCGTGTTGGCCTGGACTTCAGAGAAGTAGATAGCAAACAGGAGAGGACCCAGGACCGAACCCTATGGGACTCCACTCATGATTGGTCAGCAGTCTGACTTGGAGTCAGCTACGTTCACACAGTGGGTTCTATCTGTGAGCCAGTTTGTAACCCACCTAGTGATATAGGGGTTGATGCCTAGCTTAGCGAGTTTTTCTGTGATTCCTGAGTGGGGAATGCTATCAAAGGCCTTGGCCAGATCAAGGTAGGCTGTATGAAATGCCTTGCCTTCATCCACAGCCCTGGTGACTGACTCAAAAAAGTTGACCAAGTTGAGCAGGCATGATCTATCCTTCACAAAGACAAACTGTGTGGGATACAGAGTTTGGTGGTTCCCTGTATCTTTGTTTATTAGGTCCAGGATGATGCATTCCATAGCTTTGCATATCAGACTTGTCAGGCTAATGGAGCGATAGTTCCCAGGGTCTGTAGTCACTCCTCCTTTGTGGAGAAGGATGACTGTAGCAGTGTGGCATTCGGTAGAGACAAAGCCTGAGGTGAGGCTGTGATTGAACAGGGCACTCAGGTGAGGTGCCAGTTCACTCTGTAGTTCATGTAGAACACAGCCAGGGATATTGTCAGGTCTCACAGAAGCTGTACCCTTGGCCTTGGACAGTGCTGTTTTAACCTATGCAGCAGTAATACTGGGTTCCTGGCAATCTACTGGTATTGTAATTGGTCCTTGGGGGGAGAGCGGTAAAGTTGGCACTGAATCTGTCAGCCAGTATACTGGCAATATTTGTTGGCTCTGTATAGAAGGTACCATTGTGCAGTAGCTCAGAGCAAATCTGAGTATTGCTGTGGTGATTATTTACATAACTATTGAAGGCCTCGTGGTTGTCTTCACTATCTGCTGCAATTCTGTTTTCATAGCTACCTTTACAGGATTTGATGAGGGATCTCAGCTTTGTGTTGAGGCTAATAAGGGAGTTTTTCCAGTCTTGGGACTTCACCTTATTCTGCATCAGTTTTCTCCTTCTATTGTAGAGTTTGTTTACGGCAGGGGCCCATCAGATTGGCTTCCTTTTTTTGAAGGAGAGTGTCTTGGTTCTAATGGGTATGGTGAGATCCATGTACTTGTGTACATGTTCATACAGTGCATTGGTGTATGATTTGGAGGTCATGCAACTATTTTCCATTTGCATGGGTGCCGTGAAGTTAGCCACCTCTGTTTTTAGGAGCCCAGACTTAGCTTTGGAGAAGATTTTCATAGGTTCATAGGATCGTACTAAGCTAACTGCCCGTGTGAGCCATTTTAAGCCTAGCCAATTATCCCTTGTGAGAATCAAATCCTGCACCTTGTGTTTGTAAGGCGAACACCTTAGCCATTAGGCCACCCTCCCAACTAAAATATGAGCCTATAACGTCGTCATAGGTTCATAGGTTAGTACTAGGCTAACTGCCCTTGCGAGCCATTTTAAGCCTAACCAATTATCCCTTGTGAGACTCAAACCCTGCACCTTGTGTTTGAAAGGCAAACACCTTAAACATTAAGCCACCCTCCCATCTGACTAACGTAAACCCTGCACCTTGTGTTTGTAAGGCAATCACCTTAACCATTATGCCAACCCCCCCTAAGGGTGGTTAACTTTGGGGGGGGGGGATTTCCAAGGTGATTAGTTTGTGGTCAGATTTAACCAGGGAGGAGTTGACTATTGGTGCAGAGCATCAGTCACCCATGTTAGTAATGACTAGGTCAAGGATGTTGCTACCTCTAGTGGAGGTAAGAACAAGCTGGTCCAAGGCATTGGAATTAATGAGTTCCAGGAAATGTTGGGCAAGTGTACTGGTACATGAGTAGTTTTCCCAGTTAATGGAGGGGTTGTTGAAGTCACCCAGTATGAGAGTGTTAGGTTGGATCCTAATATTCTCCAGGGTGCTTAGAAATGTGGAGTGTGAGTCTTGAGACATGATTGGGAACCTATAGCAGGCTACAACCTGAATCACTGTCTTACCCAATGTTAGCTGCACTTGAAGTATCTCAGATGTGTTATGCTGGGCTACCAGTCTGGAGGTGTGCACACCCTTTATGAATATAGAAACACCACTGCCTTTGGAGCTTCAGTCCAAGTTCTGGGGCCGAAAGGTGTGGAATGAGTTATAGCTTGGTAGTGCAGAGATGCTTTCTGCTGCCTTGAACCAGGTCTCTGTTACAGCACAAATGCCAATGTTCTCCATTTTAAGGAGTGCTTTGAGCAAGTGCATTTTGAGATTTAAACTTCTAGCATTGAGCAGCATGACCCTCAGATTGCATTTGTTTGTAGCTATTATGGGGGTAATTTGGTCTTTGGTACACCACCTAAAAAAGGCACTATAGTGGTGGCAAGAGCCTTGGCCAGTATCTGGAAGCCCAGGGGTGACAGATGCAGGCCAACTCTGGCAAAGCATAGAGGTTTGTCAATCATGTCATCTCAGGCAGACAGATACTGGATCCCCCTAGAATGACACCAGAAACTTAGCCAATTGTTAAAATCAATCATTTTCTGCTTGTAGTGTGGAATCATTCTGGGTGACGGTAGGATGCTGCTCAGGGCTAGGGTCATACCTGCCTGGGCTACATAATCCAAGAGCTCCTTCATATCTTTTTTCATGTAGTCCAGGGATGTACATCTCAGGTCATTCACACCCTCATGTACAATGACAGAACCATATTTGTATCTGTTGTTGAGGGACCTGAGTGCATGCATTATGTGGTGGATCCTGGTGACTGAAAGGCAGCTGACTGCTACTTTCTCCTTATTCAACCTAGTCAGTAGGACATCAGTGTGCCTCACTATCGAAGTCACCTATGACTAGTGTGTTGGGCATGCTGTTTTGCCTTAGGGGCTTTGCTTGAGTGGCACACTGTTTAAGAGAGTTATGAGTCTCGTAATTAGTGCTGTGTTGCTGTAATCGAGGACATTTCTGCCTTGGAAGTCTCTGCTGTTTGGGTAGATTTTTATTGAGAGCTTCCACAAAGATGGTTGTGTGGGTTGTGTTTTTATGTGAAGGCAGTGCTGTTGTGTGTTCTGAAGGGCTATGTGTTCCATGTGGTGTGGTGCAAGTGTTGACCTCCTCCTCTTGACCAGCTATTCCGGTCTTGGCTGAAGAGTGAGTGGCTTCCAGTTTGGATATATACATGAATCTCTCGCAAGTCTGAGTGTTGAGAGGTAAGAGGAAATGGTTGTCAGTGTACATGAGGCAGTTGCTACATTGCCTCAGAATGCCCAAGTTCACCAGGTTAATCGGAGAAAGTGCAGGAAACTGACCTTTAGACATGCTTGGAGGGTTGGGCATTAATAATAAGTACTGGAGCTGTTTCCTTGTAGAACATTTAGTGCTAATAACACTTTTGTGTGCTACACTATTTGCTACAAAAAGTCTGGTAAAGATCTAGACTAATAAACTAGTAAAGGTGCAGGAGAGGAGAGAACTAGCATATCTAAGGGAAAAAAATTGAAGAGCAGACTTTGGCACTGCTCAGAAGCTTACAAACAGTCCTGGATACACCAAATCTGTATCTGGACTAGACTAGTTACAGGAAAGGTGGGAAACAAGTGCAAATGAGGGCTTTTAAACCATAAAGTTGAAAGAGATGGAAAAACTGCCCAAACAGCCAATAAACTACAATTTCTGGGCCAGAAACAACTTTTCTTGTGGTAGATAGGCTACCAAGTGTTTACCACCCCCACTGACAAACTAGAAGGCTTCCCTCCAACACAGGAAGGCTTGGAGGGCTCAGAAGCTTACAAACAATCCTGGATACAGCAAAACTGTATCTGAACTAGACTAATTACAGGAAAGGTGGGGAAAGCACAAATGTGGGCTTTTAAACCAGAAAGTTGTAAGAGATGGAAAAACTGCCCAAACGGCCAATAAACTACAATTTCGGGCCAGAAACCACCCCTCTTGTGGTAGATAGGCTAGCTAGTGCTTACCACTCCCACTAATAAGCTAGAAGGCTTCTCTCCAACACAGAAAGGCTTGGGGGGCACAGAAACTTACAAACAGTCCTGGATAGAGCAAATCTGTATCTGGACTAGACTAGTTACAGGAAAGGTGGGAAAGAAGCTTAGACATTTTTTTTAAAAGGTAGCTAAAACAGCACTAAAAACAATTCAAGTGCAGTGCAAGGTAGCACACGAATGTGTAGCAGTATTAAAGTAAATACAGTTTAAATAAATGCAATTTATTCAAAATGTATTCTGAACTGAATTCAGTTGTTGTTTTATTCAACTCTAAACAGTCAAAAAGTTCCAAAAATATACTTATCAACTGAGAAGTACACTCAGTCAGAACACAAGGAGAGTCTAGTTTTTTTTTTTTTTTTTTTTTTTTTTTAGTAGTAAAGTGGAAGGGGAGAAAGGAGGAGCATAAGATAATTCAAGGTTAAGAACCTAAGTGGGTTGGCCTTTTCAAATGTTCTCTCTATATTAAGTAGAATGAGCTAATAACACTAGACTGGGAGGAGTGTTCCAGATCAAATGTACAGTAGGGGTGGGCAACTGCAAATCCACCAAGTATAACAACACCACAGGGAAAGGGTGGGGGGAGGGAAAAAAACAGTTTCAGAACAGATCAGAAAACAATGCCAGCAAATAGATAAATAATTCAGTCAAACAAAAGTTAAGACGGTGCAGAACTCTGAAAAGTTAAAAAGTACCAAAAATATACTTATCAGTGCTATATTTCCAGATTGTTTGAGAAGCACTCTTCAGTCAGAACACAAGGAGATTCTAGCAATGGTATGCAGGAATTTACAAACAGGGACTATTTTTATATCAGCAAACCTTGAAAAATCAGATAACAAAAAAGCTGTTAGACCAGTTTTACGAACATTAGGAATACCACAGGAATGGGGGGGGGGGGTTCAGAACAGACCAGAAAACAATGCCAACAAATATATAAATAATTCAGTCAAGCAAAAATTAAGACAGTGCAGAACTCTGAAAATTTAAAACGTGCCAACAAATATACTTATCAGCGCTATATCTCCAGATTGTTTGAGGAACACACTTCAGTCAGAACACAAGGAGATTCTATGCAAAGAATCATATCTGTTTTCCATGAACACCACAGGAGAGAGCAAAAAAAACATGCAAGAATTCTATGCAATAGCACACTTCCCTGAATTGTTGGGTGCCATAGATTGCAAACACAATGAAATAAAAGTCCAATATGTGAAACAGGGAAAGAGGTATATCAACAAAAAAGGTTTCCATTCTTTAAACAGTCAAGTTGTCTGTAATGCCCAAGGGATCATCTACAATCATCCACAATGGTTGTGCAGGTAACCCAGGCTGCTTCCATGACTCACACACATATGGCACACCTGAGAGCTGTATGCCAGGTTTGCTAGGGGTGACATTTCTTGAGGGTATCTAGTAGAAGATGCAGGTTATGGACTGGAGCCCTGGTTTATGACACCCATGAGAAACCAACACAACCCCACTGAGAAAGGATACAATGAAGCCCACTATTACACAAGAAATATTATAGAATGTGTGTTTGGTTTGTTTAAATCAAGGTTCTGCTGTCTAGACACACCAGGAGCTGCACTGCAGGATGACCTGTGCACCCCTGCATTGCAGGAAGACCCAGGCACCTGTGCCAAAATACTTACATTCTGTTACATGGTTATACAATATAATACACAGGAAGCAGATTCAACAAGTTTACTAAGGGGCAGGAGCACAGTTTCGAGGATCACACGCAGGTCCAGCAGCCACAGTAGGTACAGAGAAGTCTGAGAGATAACCACCAGCTACATAATCACTACATAGGTCAGTGCCAAAGATTGCACATACACATATACAGAAGAAATCTGATGCCTGTCAGAGTCCACCCCCTTTACTTAACCAATCAACAGGGACAACCCCTAGAGACACAATTATTGCCTGTACTAATGACAAGGTAAGTATGGAACTTGTAAAGAAAAAAAATGTTATATAACTGATTACTCTCATATGGAAATAGGTATATGCCCATAAGCAGATCCTTTTGTCTGAGGTGTATGGTTATGTCAGCAATATCTCCTCTCTAAGATGTTTGCAACATTCAATTACACTTTAGAACAAGTAGTTGACCCCAGTTCATAAAACATAGAACAGGTGAATTATACTATCATTTGCAGAACTATACTAAAAATCAAGACCAAAGTACCTAATGCGTCCAATGCTGTAATGCCAGTACTAAATGAAATATGATGCAGTTCAACAATTATAGAAGTAATCCAGTCACAAATGAGCAGGAGCAAGAAATCAGCAACTTTAGCTTTGCAATACTTACTGATAAATCCAATGTTGTGAATAAGCAAGCATCTGCTAGCCACTATGTTATCAGACTTATATGACACACTAAGTTACAAAAATATGTGCAAATGGCAGGGCACAGTCATCATTAATTACACATGGAGGGGGTGGGGGAGGCAAGGCTGACACCAAAAGTGAATGCATACAAGTAAGAAACACATGTATCTCTCAGAGTAAACCATGTTCAGGGCCAGTAACAATGGATGTATGGCAGTCAGTAGTAATGTTTAGATAGTTAGCATGTGTGTAAAGTGGTATGGGCAAGTGAATTATTATTTTTTTAATGTGTGTGTGTCTGCATGAACACAATCCAGCAGTGTGCTAGCAATATGACCTGCCTTCTTGGACCAGTGTGAGCCATATATGATATACTGCTCAGTTCAGCATCATTGCCCCCAATCATGAGAACCACCTCTGCATTGTTACTTCCATTGCCTTGCCTAGAAGACAGGGTGCTACCTGAATGTGAGTGATGTCTGCTGGACAAACTTGCATCAGGACTATGTCCAGAACCATGACCCTGTGGCCTACCATATCTGGATATGGACAATGCAATCACTGATGTAGCAGTAGATGTAGTGTCACTGCATGAGCAGGATATTGCATAGCTATGTCTGCTGACACCAGAAGATGGAGTGGCTCTCCAGCCACATTAATGCCCACCCTCCCCCAACAGATATTTGAATACAGAAACTGACCAATCCAATGTGACATTCATTCGGTCTAAAGAGCTGCTCATACACTTCAGGGAGTAGCTCATGTCAGAATGAATGACATTCAGTAGTTGCACTATCTCTTCTGAGGCCAAGGTAGAACATGCCTGTGGCTCCACTATAGCCCTAAACATAGGTCTGGTGGCACTTAATGACACACCAGCTTCAGTAGAAGAGTGGACAGTAGGTCTCTTCCGAGCTCCCCTACCAACCATCCTGTGTGGCACCATGGCTACCAGGGAGCCAACCAGATTTGCAACCACAGTAAGCACACTAGTCTAATCAACTGTGTCATCCTCAACCTGACCTATATCAGAGGTCTCTGGTCCTGGGTATGCGTAGGCATACTGACTGTGTCTGAAATATGGGCAGGGGATGTGGGAGTTACAACCACAGTGTCAAAATGACACTCTGCACCCCCAGACTGTGCCTGTTCATCTCCACCATCATCATCAGAGGCTACCTATACTGTAAGATCAGGAGATAGAAGTTCCACATTGACACTCTTAGGATTACCTATAATAACAAGTAATAAACACAACAAACAGAAAAATACAGAATTAAATCAATCACATATTTTCCTCATAATAAAGGTATGTTAAACTTTCTAATTGCTGCCTCAAAGCAAGAGGTTCTCCGGTTCAATCCTTGGCTGGGGGTGCCTTAAGTACGGAGTCTGCATGTCTTCCCTGTAGTCATATGGGTTTCCTCCGGGTGCTCTGGTATTCTTCCCACATCCCAAAGACATGCTGTAGGTGGATTGGATACTCTAAACTGGCCCTAGGCGTGAGTGTGTGCAGGTGTGTACCTTCTGTGGAAGGTTGGGCACTGGGCTGGCAAATCAACACCATAAAAACTCCACTGCCATTCCTGAGCTGACAGGTGATCTGCTGTGGTGAACCCTAACCAGGAAAAAGCTGAAAGAATAAGAATATATATATATATATATATATATATATATATATATATACACACACATATATATGAGATATCTTAGATATATGCATGTAAAGATATAACAATGACACTTACTTCTTGCATACCTGGAAGGTCTGCTTGTGACATTCTGGGTCTGTCGTCCACTTCTGCACTGACATCAAGAATTCTGGTGGAACCCTCTGACATGCTATCTTGACCTGTGATAGTGGACAGGAACTTATTTTCAGTTAGTGGTGGTTCTGTAGCATGACACCCCCCATTAGCCACTTGTTCCCAGGAAATTGCCATTGCCTACAGTGGGCAGAGACTATCAAGTTAGTTGCCTGCTGTCTTATCTGGGAATAGGTTCTCCCATGCCCTTCAACAGCATTAAGATCATTGACCACCAGCTGTCATATACTGTCTTGGGCAAATTGTTCACCTCTTCCTCTCCCTAACCCAAAAGCTCCATGACAACATAAGGAATGGATAATGACTTCATCTTCTGCATAGCTATAAGGTGGCTTATGGTGTACAGATGTTTTATTGGGTGCTATATCACTCTATGAAATGAAACAGAAAACAGACACAAAAAATTAAATATATGATGTAACAGAGAGGATGGCTGTGAGCTTAGGTCTTTGTAACTGTATGCATCCAATATACACACAAACAATTTGTACGTGTCAAGTGCTTACTTTGACTGCACAGAAGTTACCCCCCAATCCGCCCCCCTCCCAACTGATACAATGTCACAGTATCATTACATCTAAACTCTTGATCACTTTGGTGATATATGTTTTTACCTCTGACAACTCTGGGAAATAGTTTGAAATGATTGCTTTCAATGCCTTTGTTTGAAGGTTCAAATCCATACAGGTCCCTGTTGCAAAATAACAAATTTGGTTAAACATGTCAAGTATTTGATCTATGTATTATGTGCTGCTTGGCAGCAAGAAAGCCACTTTCACAGCTTAAGGAAAAAAACTGAAAATTTAGTGTAGGCTGCCATAGGTAGCACAAACCAGCCTGGTGGCACTGTGCAGCTGTTAGTACTCTGGATAGTACTCAGGGAAGAAAATGCAGCTGAGAGACAATTTTCTCTGTGTCATAAGGTATACGTGCTGTGAGCTTATAAATAAAGAATATCTGATGCATGGTTGGAATCTACTAGCATGATACTTTTACAGTATCTGAATATATATTTAATCACATTTTTATACCATTGTGTTGTTTAAAAATCAACTGTTGTTACTATTGCCAACACCATGTGATCATTAGCCTGTCCACTTTCATGTTATATGTCTTTAACTACAAGTCTGATAATGTCTTCCAGAAAGTGCATGTCTGAAGTTGCAAGGAGATGTGAAAAGGAAAATTTTTCACCTGAATGCACTTCTTGGTCTGGTCTTTACTACATATACCAATGCATTGCATTTCATTTACTTTCTGAAATTTCTCTGTCATATATTCCTCTTTTAATGTCTTCTCTATTTGCTCAAACAGGGTTCACTGCCTAAGGAAAAAGTGAATAATTTAGTTTATGCTGCATTAAATAGCTGAGATATGCCTGGCTTTGTTGCACAGCCCCCACAACAGGGAGTAAATGCACCTGACACTTTTGTTGTAATCATGATGACTTATCACAAATCCCACCAATGTGTTTAGGACCTTTATGTCTTATGAAGTATGTATGTAACATAAATCTACTTGTGTTAATCAGTACATTCAGCTACATCCATCTGAACCATATTTACTTGCATAAAGGATGATTTTCACATAGGAGAAAATCCAAGACATAATTACAAAAAACACACATATAAGCCTCTCTAAAGTATGTCCATTCATTTAGAAATAACTATATCTTAAATCTCCATGCTGGAAGGGTAGCATACATCTCAACTGTACAGATTTTTGCAGAATGTCCAGATTATTAGCTCATATTTTTGGTCTGTTCCTCATAAAATCTGTGTTTTTTCTGACAAATTACTGGGATGATCTAAGGATTGAAGTCACAAAGTAATGACATTCATTTGAGTTTCAGACTTCATATCCTTCAGAAAATGTACGTTAAAACTAATCTTGTTACTCAAGCAACTTTTTAAGCTTATAAGAGCAATATTTAAAATATGTCCCTATTTTTGGCCTTTGCCCCCCCCCATTTTGTCAGTCTTTGTCCAGATTTCTTGCACTGAGAGGTTGAGAGGTATGAATGGTAGTTCTCCTCTGACAATGTCATGAATAGATTACATAGCAATTTTTGTATCCTTTATCCCATGGGCTCAATTCCCAGCTTCCTTGTGTCTGGCTTGGACACCTGTGACTACAAGAATTGGATTGCTTCTAAAATCATATGGCCTACAAAGCTGATATAAGTATATTTTTGCACTTGCTCTTACTGTTTCAGTGATATTTAACACTTCTGTGCTGCATTTATTTATTTTTCTGAATTTATCACTGTTTTTCAGCCTACACTTGTTAAGGAAACTCCATCTGTTTGTTACTGTACTGCTCTTAGGTTGTTTTAACTATATTCTGATATTTTCTAACCTCCCCTGATACTGCAAAAGCTGTTCTGAGTCAGTCTGCAAAAATATTTCTAAGTTTTGCAAAGTTGTTATGTATTGTGAACATTTCTCTGAGCTAATGAACTTATTTCTAAGGATTTCTGATATTGCAGGAATCCTTACTTCTGCTTTAAAGCATCTGTTAATGCACTTGAGCTCAAAGCCAGTTTGTTTTACATTGGAAGGGTTCTTTTGCACTCTGATGGGAGCAGAGGGCTAAATTCAACTCATCCAAAATGGGAACTACTGTTCAATAACGTATTGTGTTTTGATCTGATTGATCTGAGGGTTTATATAAGCAAACCTCTGCAGTTTAAAATCCTCTATAGGGAATGGTCTCTTTAGTCTCCCACTGTTTACATATCATCTAGTAGTATACCAATAAACACTCTCACACTGATCTTTAAGTGACTTTTCCTTACTCCTTCCCATCTAGAAATTGCTTCCTTACCTTTATATGCATATGCTAGATTCAGACCTGCTGAATCTAGACTGCTTGGTATTACTGTGCTCTTAATCCAGCTATCATACATTAAGAGGGCCTTCCTGCACCCTTGTGGGAGAAGTGTGTAGTTCAGGACCCATATGAGTTGAGGAATGCAGGAGGAAGGCTCTGTTTGGGGCTTTCCCATTAGTAGTTCTGTTAAAACTGTTTAAGCTTACCCATGTATAAGCCCCCTGTTTGCATAGGTTTGAGATCAGTTTACAGGAGCTACTCAAAGTTTAGCAACTTTAGCCAAAGGTCTGCAGTGCATCTGAACTGAAATCCAAGGCATCCACTGAAAGAAAAACTGAAAAATAAGTATATTTTAAGTCAGTGTTGTGCTTTGTTAACTGTATTCAATTGAACTGCTGCTTCAGTTTTGCTGTTTGTGACTATGTCCAGCTAATCCACTTCCTTTCCACATTCAGAAAAATCTTGTCCCAATGGGTGGGCAGTTTCCCATCATTTCCCCCACCAGCTTGATTGATATGGGCATCTTGAGGCAATGTAGCAATTTCTTCATGTATATTAAAAGCCATTTATACCACAAGCAAACTAACAACCTATGTGAGAGATGCAAGTACTCAGAGGAATTGGAGTCAATTCTCTCATGTAAAAACAAACTAGACATCAAACAGGTTGTCAGCACACATGCTTCATCTCTCACGCAAACTTCACTTCTCACACAAAATAAGGTCATGATACATAAACTCACATATGTAGAGGTACTCACTAAAACACTACAAAAATAACAAAAGCCTCCCAAACACAGTCCATCCACCCTCACAACTAAGCATAAAGAAACCACTACACATATCAACACACACACATCTGTGTCTCAACAAATAAGCCCCTAAGGCAAAACACATCAAATGTCTTGGTCATATGTGACTCTGTAGCAACACACACAGTGTCCCCCTCACCAGACTAGACAAGGAGAAGTTCACAGTCAGCTGCCTATTAGGTGTCAGGATCCAAAAATCACATGTGTACTCAAGTCACTCAACATCAAGTACCGTTATGATTCTGTCAAAGTCCATGTTGGAGTGAATGACTTGAGATGTACCTCTCTGGAGTATATGAAGAAATATATGACGGAACTCTCTGATTATGTGTTCCAGACTGGTATTTCCCTAGCCCTGAACAGTATCCTACCCTTACCCAGGATGATGCCACAATATAAAGAAAAAATGATTGACTTTAATAATTGGATCAGTTTCTGATGACAGTCCAGGGGGACCCAGTATCTGTCTACCTGGGAGGATATGGTAGACAGACATAACTGCTTTTCTAGAAATGGTCTGCACCTGTTCCACTAGGCTTTCAGATACTGGCAAAGACCTTGCCTCTGCCATAGTGCCTTTTTTAGGCAATGTCAAAACAATAAATTTTCCAATGTAGCAAAACCTAATCGAGACAAACTCAAGGTTGTGTTGCTTAATGCTGGGAGTTTAAATATGAAACTGCACTCCCTGGAAGCACTCCTCACCTTGGAGGATGCTGACATCTGTGCAGTTACCGAGACATGGTTCAAGGCCACTGAGAGCACACTGGCACAAGGCTACAGTGCCTTCCACATGTTCAGACCTCAAAATGAGCATGAAAGAACCAAAGTTTGAGGTGTATCCATTTCATTAAAACCAAATACACTTCGAGACTGGTCAAACAGTATAACTCTCTCAAACTTCTCCATTGTATATTACTATATATGTATACCTTTAAGAAGCTTTCCATGGGTTTGCACATGTGTATAAATACTGATCAGATGTGAGTCAGATTGTCATTTTGTAGAGAGCTTTTGAGATGTAAGCATGCATGTATGTAATGGTCTGTCAGTTAATCAGTTTGTTTATATTTTATTTTGCTGCTATCCATCCTAATGTGTTTCTATATAATAAAGCATATAAATGAACTCCTCCACCTGTTCGTCTTCAATCATAACATAAAGCAAGCGACATGGTGTCAGAATGGGATCCAGAATCAAGACTAAGAGACACTCAGTTAATTTTGGAGGAATATAGAGGAATAGATCATCCCTACTGCATGTACAATTTGCAAAACAGGTTAGAAATGAATTGCAGGTACTAAAACCTACTTAAATGATTTCTTACTCAAAGAATAGAAAACAAAGCAGTCAGAACACTCAAAATGAATTTCTAATTAAATGAAATGTCCAACACTGTGACATATTGATAAAAATATTCTAAATAGTTATGAAAATGTTTGAAACAATGTCTGAACCACATAAAATGTATAAAATAAGGAAAATGACTGCCTCCCCTAGATTTAATAAATGCCATGTAGGCATAGTGTAGAGCCTACATGGAAGTTACCATGTCCGTGTACACGGTTCTCCTTTGGTAGCACGCCATGCATATTAATGATGGCTCATTACTGAGGGAGAGCTGTGGCACATGGTTATTGAATCAGTGTATGGAGTTTGTCACTAACTGTGTCTGCAGATGAGTAGCACACCCCCTGTGCTGTCTGAGTGCATGATATCGATGTATTTAATTTAAATTTTTTAAAGTTTGTGCGGTGCGGTGCGGTACACAGCAATTGACATGTGCCAGACATCTAAAAAATAGAAACTGGATGCATTTAATTTTTGATTCAATGGTCAAGTTTAAGCATTGCTTAGTGGGTTTGTACAGAATGGTGCAGTGCTTAGCAGTGCTTAAACGTGGCTCACATGTATATGTAAAAGTATACTAGCAATCCACATATCCATGTAGCCAAGTGCATGGAGTTACGGTCTTATGTGCCGTAGGTGCAGAGTTTGAATGCATGGAAGGGAAATTAAGCAATTATTTTCAAAATATAAATTATGCCAGTTATTTTTAAATCAAGATCTGCTGCGCTAAGCTAAGTTCTGCTAACCATTGCTAAGCCATAATAACCACTGCTTAAACAACCTCTGTTTAGGCACTGCTTGGCAGTGCTTGGCACTGCTTGGCTGTGCTTAGGTGGTTTGCACACTGCCAAGCGCTGCTAAGCATTTCCAGTTTAAGCACTGCTCAGTTCAGTTGTGCTGGTTTTCACAGTACCAAGCAATGTGGAGCATTTTGAAAAATTGCCCAATGGTGCATAATTGTGGAAAAAGGCTATATTTAGCCCAATAGGTGTGAATACACCATAATCCATTGGAGTTCTTTGTCTGAAGGATACAATGGCAGGCAATGGAGAGGGTTTGCACTTTTGGATGCAGCGATGGTGCATTGAGAAGGCAAGGGTAAAGGTCAGATTCCTTGTAAAAGACGATGAAGACTGGCTCATGCAGGGAGGTTACCAGGGCTCGGAGTGCAAAGCAGAGACCTGGGACTGGCTGGCAAGGGACCTCACCAGTGCAACTGGTATCACTCACACAGGTGAGCAGTGTTGTCACCACCATGATGACCTGAAAAGATGGAAGGGGGATCTATTGAATGCCTGGGTCCAAGAATTCTGGGCAAGCAATGTTCCACATTTGTGTAAGTATGATTGCCCATGTTTCACCAATATTTAATTTTGAATGTCTGCTAAACTGGTATGCATAATGGTGTGATTCTCTCCCAACAGCTGCAGAGGTGAGAGCTCGCAATGTCGAAGCCCATGAAGGGCGCCTGGCCAGGTTGTACCGTGAGTGTGGTGAGTACAGCTGTATTATGCTATCTATAGTCAAGTAAGACAGAAAGAGTAGAGCATTAACTATTTATCTGCAAACCATTTGTAATGCAATAACTGTGGAATTACAGCTGCATAATGTCAACTGTTATTCAAGAAAAACTGGAAACTATTCCAGTAAATGCATGAAGGTATCTGTAATAAACTGTTGTGCAATACTTGTGAAATTAGACCTGATATTTCAACACAGTAACAATATATTGTGTACACCTGCATTTTAGTTAGTAATGTATAGGTTACCTAGTATCTCTGGCATGATTGCATTTTATGCATGTGTATTCAACTGTCACTGCAGTGTACTATAACACTGTAGTAGTAGTACCAGGTCATATTTTGTTTCCAGGTGAGCTCTAGGTAAATATTAGTCAATCAGATATCAGCAGTGACTCAGTAACACAATTTTTTAAATGGTGAGTGCATAGTACATTTTGCCACACACAGACCAGGGTTCGAATCCAGTGATATGTACTAAAAAATATTACTGAGTCAGATATGATGACAGATATTCTCTCTACAGGTACTAATGGGTGATGTAGCCCATATTATGTGTAAATAATTGTTTTTTTCAGATGTCACAGACTGTTAAAATCATTACCACAAATGTGCTATTAATGCATAAAATAAAGGAAATATGTTCAATAATAATGAAATATAATAAAATAAAAAAAATAAAATGCGTAATCTTGATATGGTTGTATGCCTGGAGTATCTTGTAAAGGTTGCTGCAGAAAATTAATACATGTGACGCATATGTCCCCTGCAGTCATTGCTATTGGATTCTATCCCCATGCCTGCCAAACAAAGCATGATAGTTGTGTACTCTCTGTACTGTACACATGCATGTCTCTCAAGAGTCACCCTGTCGCAGAATGTAATTACTGTTGCCTAAGCCCTCTGTCACAGATGTATCACTGACATGACTATATGTCAATATTAAAATAACAGTTCATCAGCCCACAGTACACCATGGTGGTTATATACGTCCACCTGATGTGAATGTCTTCTTTGTAGTTGTGTAGCTGCAGGTGTTACTGCTTGGCTCATAGTGTCCCATGTGGATAGCTTGAGAAGTATGTATGTGCTACAGCAGCTATAGGGAACATTTACACATAAAGAAAGGACAGGCTTGTAGAGAAGAGAACATTACTGTTATCAGCTATATAACCCATGATGGTATTAATGGACTGTATTTCTCTCTCTCTCCCTACTCCTTATCTTCATATATTTATTATTGTTATGTATTGGTTATGGTTTACTATTAACATATTTTTTCCATAAACTCTATTTTGGGGCATGTGTTTTATTAATGTTATGTATTACTATAGTTGCATATTAACATATCTTGTTGAATTACCTATTCTGTTGGCCTTATGCCATAACTGTTACTGGCATGCTATTAATATACCGACTGTTCTGATATTTATTGTTGTGTTTCACATAATATGCATTGAAATGTAATGAGGTTATTTCCAATGTTCTGGTATGCAGTTATTACTAACAATGGTTTTGTTCATAACTCACCTATATGTATTGGTTTACTTCCATACCCACAGCATGTCTGGGTAGGCCATTTTCTAGTGATCTGTCTACCCTACCTCAGCCAGCCATGGCACCGGGTACCAAGTCATCTGAGACCCAAGCCAGTGGTGCCCCCTCTGCTGGCCTTGCACCACCTTTGGGTGAAAATGCCTCAGAGGATGGGGCCTGTCCCACCTCTGTGAGTGGGGGTGGAGGGGGGTTGTCACCCAGGATCAACTACTGGTCATGGTGTGCAGGATTGTTCATAGGAGCTATGAACATTGCCTGTGCTGGAATGAGGGCAGACTAGACATTTTGGTGGGGCCTGCTGGCCCTAGAGCCCATCCTCCAGCACAGCCACCATTTGTCACAGTGAAGGAGCAGTGCTGACTGTCCATGGGTGGAGATGTCAGTCATACTGCTGCTGTCTGGAGGCACATGCACCTCAGATTCCACACCACCCTTCCCATCCAAGGTTTTTACCCCCTTCATGCGTTACACACTGCACCTGTCTGCTGTCTTGTCTGTCTTGTCTGTCTGCAAATGTAACCTCTCCTACCCAACTTACCTCCCCACATGTACTTACATCTCTCCCCCAGCATTCCACTCTCTCCTTATAAAAAAAGATGGGCACCTCTCAAACAAAAAAAAATTATCACCCCGATACATAGCTCTCCATTTTGCACATGTCCACTGGACACAACTAATTATTAAATTAATTAATAAATACATTTATGTTGTCCTCACCACTCTTTCTGGGGTTTGAGGGTCCAAATTCATGTACAAAGTCTGTAAAAACTTTACAACTGTTGCTGAACAAGAAATAGAAAGGTATGGTCATTTCCTAAACCCTTCCTGCACAACCCTACCTGTCTTTCATTATGTTTCCCCCTGCTTGCCCCCATTTCAGCACTATCCTACCACCCCCTTTTTCTTTTCTTTTCTTTTTTAATTTTAGCGCGGGTTTGTGCAGAGCTAAGTGGCGTGCTGTGCAAACCTGCTTAAAGGTGCCTTAATGGTGTTTCTCACAGTGTTAGGCACATCTACAAAATAATCACCCCTGCCACATCTCAAACCCAGGCCCCTGTCAATTACAACATTGTGCATTAGCCCACTAGTCCACTCAGCTCTGAATTAAAGTATGTGTTTCTAGCAAAATATACTGATTGCCACTGACAGACTGCAAGTACATATAATGGGAAAAATGGGAGTGTACCTGGGGCTGTGATGCAAACACTATACCAGTACACAGTCAAATAAATAATAATGGGTGTACGTGAGGCCTGGGATAGTAGGCATACCTGTCAGCTGTACAGATTGTTGCAGAATGTCCAGAGTTTTGCTCCCTATTTTTGGACTGGTTTTCATAGAGTCATATTTTTTGGCAAAGTAGTAGCAAGTCATTAAAGACTGAGGTTAGAAAATCATTACAGACATTTGAGTTTCACACTTCATACCCTTCAGAAAACCCATGCTAATGCAAAACCTGATATTCTATCAGCATTCTAAGTTTGTAAGAGCAATATTTAAAGATTGTCCCTATTTTTAGGCCTTTGCCCCACTTTTATTTATGGCTTTGTCCAGATTTCTTGCCCTTGTATCAGTGACATCTTTAAACACCCCTGCTAAGGCAACAATGGCAAAGTACATTTGTACAACTGGGACCCTACTGCACAACAACTGCCTTTGAAAGCCATGCACATAATGATGGATGCAGACCTGTGTCACAGACTGTATATATGCACATATTTCTTGCAAATACACATGTGATAGCAGTGGCTCAGTAGCTCAGTCTAGTAAATGCTTTGCATGTAGTGTATTTTCCCACCCACAGTCCTGGGTTTGAATCCAGTGTATTTACATTCTTGTGAACACAGCAAATGATGACTGAGTCATGCAATTTTAACCCACACAGGTTGCTGCTACTGCATTAACTGCTACCCATGTTTGCCTGTCAAAGGACTGTTGGTAGACACACACTGCACATATTTGTATAGCCAAACTATATGCCGCCTACTACTCTGTGATTGGCACTGTTACATAACAGATGTACATTGTGCGCATGCCTCGATTGGACTGTAAAGGGTACCCTTAACCTGGCTCTGCTGTGATGATACAGCTGACACTGCTGCCTCAGTTACACATATAGCTTGCTGTCCTCCAAAGAGATCACACTCACCCCCTATATGTCCTAGGCAGTAGCTGCAGCCTGCAACATATGCAGTTGTATGTTAACCTACCTGCTACAGACCTAGCATACCTCACAACCCCTTAGAACAAGGGATCCAGACAAAACCATACATAAAGGGGGGGGGGCAAAGGTCCAGTGACAGAGACATGTTTCACAGTTTGCCCTACAAACATAGTGAGCTGATAGAATAGCAGCTAATGCATCAGCATGCATACGCTGATAGGTATGATGTCTGACATTCACGTCTCTCTCGCCTTACTGACATCAACCCACAATGTTTACCACTTGACTGCCAGATAATCACAATGTCATGGGACAATGGCCAAACATATCATGCAAAACTATGGGCATACCTCATAAATCTTAACAGTGGACAGTGTTATTACCTACCCTCTGTGATGCTAGTCTTCACACCTCACTAATGTCCACTTCAAAGACTAAGAAAGAGGCCAAAACCTACATGAAGGCCTTAAATATTGCACTGTGGTGCCATGTCATTGGCTAATGAAGGTGTAATCCAGCTGTTTTGCATACAATTAGCAAGTCTGAGCCACAGATTTGTGCACAGGCAATTACCTGTTAATAAGCATTCCCAACAAAAGGCAATCAACTGTCTATGGGAAACAGGTATACATGTTGCTTTACTCAAACACAGTAAATTTTATCAACCCGTTTGCAGGGGATCTAGTCAAAAAAGGATTACTTCACTCTATCAGGTATGTAATACATGTGACCATATAATGGGATGAGATGAGAGGTTGGCGGTATGGGGAAAAGAGATTACAACAGTAGGCCTGTAGTACATCTACAGCATTGACATGTTGGTGATACACTGCTGTCCACCAGCTACAGGCATGCCTCTTAACTGTCCCTGCTTTGAATCAAATCACAGTTCTGCCCCTTTTACTTCCTCCTACAATGGTTGGCTCCTGTAGGAAAGCTAGTGGATTATGAGGTAGACATATTGACAGTAAGTAAGGGTGTACACAGCTGTAATATTACACAGTATACTGTAATTCACCTCCTCTAAGTCAGTCAGTGTCACACAGAAATAGTTCAGACATTGTAAAGGTGTCCCTGACTGTCCCTGATGTACTCTGGCTACGTTAATTTTCTGTTGACATTCGTACCTCATTGCTTTAGAGCTATGGCTAACATACCTGTCAACCCCTTACAGCAGGAATTCAGGTCATAGCCATTATTAATGTGGGGAACCACAGGCCCAAACTCAGTGACAGAGTACATATTGGCCATACAAAGTAGGACTATGAATAGACTAACAGAGATTACTGTAGCGCAATTGTTTTCTGAGGGGTCTGGAGTGGGACAGCCAGATTCTCTATATTCTGACAAAAAACAACAATGATTGGCCAACCATTTGTCAGACATACACATGTTTGTGCCAAAAGGACCACATCTAGGAGGCACATGTTCACATTCTGCAAACATCTGTGTAGAGGAGAGGTCTGATGCCTACAGGGAAGATATACTACAGCAGGTTTGCATTGCTGTCTGTCATTGTGGCACACTGTTGTTGCTGGACTGTCCCCAAATAGTTGTAACAGCACACAGCTATTTGCCTGACAGTGGCTGTATGACATAGTAGTGGTACTTTTCCCGTGGGGGACACACAACAGTAGATTGCAGTGATGGATGTAGAGACATAGCGCAGACAGGGACCTAACCATTATTGCTACTATTTTGGTGATAGCCACGCATGTATTATGTTAATAGACTTCAGGCTATGACATATGAGGGAGCGGTGGATAGTGCAGCCCATTTTGGTTGTGCAGGGTCTGTACATAGTGGATGTCCACATATCTGGTCCTGTGATGTGTTCCCCTCTTATTGTCTTTCAGGAATGATATCTCACAGGAGGCACTCAGTATTTACAGCCACAGAAAAGAATGTTATCTTGGATGGCCTCAGACTGTATCACCACATTCTGCTGTCCAGGAGTCACCAAAATCATGACCAATGTGCAGCACTGTGGGCAGTGAACCAAATTGTCCAAGAGGACAGGACCTACAAGCAGGTCTGACACCAGGCCGCAGATAAGGTCAATGCTGCACTGCAAAGAGCAGCGAATGAGGCCAGGGCTATGCTGCCACTGGTGGAGGGCCTGCAACAGTACAACTACTCTCAGCCACAGAGGAATTCCTGGCAAACCTGGGATCAGCCACCAGCTCCCAGCCATCCATCAGCCCATACATCCTGGAGGTGGATGCCACATCATTCACATCAGATAAGCATCCAGGTAAGCAGATTGTGTTCATCAGTGTAATACTGTAAAAGTCACTGTGGCCAGGCTGTGCATACCAGTACAAGGGTATCAGGTCTATCTGCATTGGGGGGGGGGGCTTGGTTTTAATGCAGAGTTCTGCACACATACTCAGAATGCCAGCAATGTAGGCAGTAACACATTACGTACTGTACATGTGGATATATGCACATATTACCTTGTACCAATGCAACATGTGTCATTGCTGACAATACCTCTCCCTCACATTTTCATAGGTACATCACGTGTGGCCAGAGTCCAAGGTCCTGTACCTGGTAAGTGTGATACTGTTGTTTGACAGATCACATATATCATAAGAATGTTATTGGATGCCATGTTGCCCTAGGCACAACTGTTATGCTTAGGCAGAGTAGAACAGTTGTATGTCCCATTTCAGAGAAGTTAACTGAAGTATATAGAATGGGTAATCACAGCTGTGTATTTGCAGGAACTTTAACACATTTTCACTAATTGTTAAGAAGGACTATGCAGCTGGCTGTAGAGAGGGCAATCACTCCAAGATGCATGTTCACACACAATAGGGAGATGGTACATACCTGAGGAACTGATACTACAACTAGCATATTATGCTCAAGAAGGGTGCACAGGGTTTTAGGTGTAGTTATATCAGATACACTGTCATATTACTTATCTCACATGTGTATTGTACTGCCAACATTAACCAGATGTAGCTGCAGTACATGTTACAAAGGGCCAGTCTTGTCCATGTATGTTGTTGTGTGGTTGTGGGTTGTGCATGGGATCAGAAATAAGATGTGTGATGTGTAATGCAGTTGTGGCTCCTCATCTGTATGTGTATGTGTGGATTACCATACATAATATTGCAGGTAGTAATGTACTGATTTTATCTTCCTCCTCACAGGTGAAAGTGGGGGTTGGCATCTGTCTCTCTCACAACCTGATTTCAGTGTCTCATCGGACTCTGATGATGATGGTCACCATAGTAAGGCACAGATGGAGTTTTTGGGGACTGAATCTGTCCAGGGATTGACATCCCACTTCCTCCCCCATTGCCCTATACACAGTCAGTATGCCCACACATATCCAGTCCTCTGAGGCCACAGATATCAGACACTCAGAGGGTGGTGACATTGAACAGGACAGTGTGGCACCTATGGAATAAGTGTGTGTAGACACTGGCCATAGCCAGACAGCTGGTGAAGTCCCACACAGACTGACAGGGGTGCTCAAAGGAGGACTGCTGCCCATCCACCACAAGTCACTGGTCTCACATCACAGGTCACTCACAGCATGTTTTGGTCCATCATGGAGGCACAGGCATGTTCCAAACACAACAGCAGACAGATGCCTAGGATTATGGATGCAGCACAGTCTGATATCCTTGACTGCCTCCACTGCATTGGTGACGCCATGGATCATTTCACTGATGTAGATAACAGACCATTGGCTGAGACTGTGTCAGTTATTCACAGGACATTGTCTGTGCTGGAACATCCAGTTGGAGTAGGGCACTGGACATGTGGACGTAGTTCAGCAACACCATCTACTGAGACTCCATGTGACCGGGCTCACTCACACTCCTGTAGTGGCAGTACCTCCAGCACTACAGAAGGACATGTGCTGTCCACACCACAATGTGGCAGGCCATGGGCATGTGGTCCTGGGAGGTCATGTGGGGGACATGGGCCCAGCAGACACTGTCAGCTACTAGCATGGCATCTGACCCTGGGCATGGTGGTGCCAGTGCCACTCCTGACAGAGCCAGTTCCTGTGTTCTTGGCCAGAGATGGTGAACTGTCCACTCTGCCATGTATGGTCCACAGCTGTCCACATACACACATGTAGGGCTAGCTCTGGGCTTGACTGTGTACATGCAGAACCTCAAACATCATTGTCATATGCAGGTCACCAACAGACACACACGGCACTTCCCCATGGCCCATCTAACCAGCACCCCTTCCTGACTCACACATGCTGTCAACAGTTTGGCAAAGCCTAGGACTCTGGCACCCCCCACATCACACTCTGTGCATGTGATGATATCTGTGAGACATCCCTGCCATCCCTGCCATCCATGCCATCAATGCAGGGACATGCAAATATGTGTCTGATGCACAGGGTGACTATAATACTTTACATACAGTTGTGTAGTGCAGTATTGTTATGCCTTGGCAGGTGCTGTAGGCCATGACAGGTGCTGCATGCTGGCATGTGTCATTACTACACATCAAATTTTGTGTATCTTTGTTGCATGATGATAGACTGGCAGTAGTGTTACAGAACGACAGGTATCTCACAGACCTGTGTATGTTTCTGTTTCAGGGGTCTAAGTGGGTAAGCTATGGAGACTTGGTGGCAATACAACATCACAGGATAGCATGGCAGCACAGCAGTAATATGACATCAGCAAGGTACAGCTGTATATGCTTGTGATTACCTAGGTCCATATATATCGAACAGTGTGTCAGGTACAATGGGAGCAGTCAGCGTAATCATGCATGCATACCCTGTGACAAGGTCTGCTCCTCTTGATAATTGTTACCTGG
This sequence comes from Protopterus annectens, assembly GCF_019279795.1. Taxonomy (NCBI): domain Eukaryota; kingdom Metazoa; phylum Chordata; order Ceratodontiformes; family Protopteridae; genus Protopterus; species Protopterus annectens. The sequence goes on along the minus strand of NC_056733.1, from coordinate 347,999,335 downwards.
GTGTTCCATACATACAAATGTAAGTGGTGGCAGATACCAGTTATGCTTAGGTATATGTGGGCTATTTAGGGCCAGCAGCTAGTCAAGGAGCAGTAAAATGCATGACCATTGTACATGAATTGCCCATATGGCCATATATGTACTGCTGCAAAGGAATATATTTGTACACACACACTTGGCTTATGTGAGATTAGAAACCCTACCTATCTAGCAGTACACACTTAAAAACAAAACACTTATCACATGTGGCATGGAGCTTAACTGTTATTTGATTGTCAGCCAGTGCTGCTAAGGTGGATGACATCAGCAGGCCTTGTAAAGTAGGACAATAGAGAGGTTGGCACATAGTCACAGGACCTTAAAATATATAACCATTGCACAGACATAGGCCATTGAGGAATGTTCTCACTGCTGCAAGGGGATATATTTACACACACACACACTTATTGCATGTGCCACGAAGCTCATCTGTGATTAGATTATCAGCCAGTGCTGTTAAGGTGGATGACATCAGCAGGCATTGTACAGGAGGACAATGGAGAGGCTGGCACAGACATAGGCCAGATGGGTATATCTGTACTGCCATAGGGATATAGCTACACACACACACACACACACACACACACACACACACACACACACACACACACACACACACACACACACACACACACACACACACACACACACACACACACACACATATATATATATATATATATATATATGTGTGTGTGTGGGTCTACTTCATTTACCCTAACTTCCGATTGACCGACACCCATTTCCCCGACCCCATTTCCCCATTGACCGAAATTTCATTTGACTGACACTTCACTTGACTGACAAGTATTATTGGCAAGTAAATGGGATATGCCCCCTTCCCCACTGTAGTGCGACCCTGGAGTTAGAATATATAGTTAGGCGGGTGTGGGGGGCACTTTTGTTTTACTAAGCAATATTAAAGAAAAACTAAACAATATATTATGAAATTAAGTGGGGGGCCTCGCCCCCACTCCCCCCATTGTGGGGGGCTGTGCTCCACACCCCCAACTATATATTCTAACTCCAGGGTCACACTACAGTGGGGAAGGGGGCATATCCCATTTTCTTGCCAATAATACTTGTCGGTCAAATGAAGTGTCGGTCAAATGACGTGTCGGTCAAATGAAGTGTCGGTCAAATTAAATTTCGTTCATTTGGTCTCGGTCAAATGGGTGTTAGTCAATCGGAAGTTAGGGCAAATGAAGTAGACCCATATATATATATATATATATATATATATATATATATATATATATATATATATATATATATATATATATATATATATATATATATATATATATATATATATATATATATATATATATATAGCAAGGATGTCAACCTAACTGTAGCTGTGTGTGCATTATGTAACTGTGTTAGGTAGATATATGTGGAGAGTCTAAATACGTTTACATATGTATTTAGCTATATGCACACACACACACACACACACACACACACACACATATATATATATATATATATATATATATATATATATATATATATATATATATATATATATATATATATATATACATATACATATATGTATGTGTGTGTGTGTGTGTGTGTATATATATGCCACATACTAATAGATAGGATAATTATTTGTGAAGGGGATACAGAGAGACAGATGCATATGCATTGCTGACTGTATACACAGAAATATTTCCACATAGCAGTTCTTTGGGCAGATGAGGCATCAGACATGGACTCAAGTTGTAGGAGCATGCTCAGTGTGACTGTCAGAAATTACAAGGTGACTCCAGGCCAGACCTACCTGTACTCCATCTGGGATTTTGTGTGCCACGGCCAATTGACTGCTGCACCTTATTCAACAGTCCAGCACCTCACTGATATTTTGTCCATGGCATTCTCTGGCTGTTTGCTTAGGTTCAAAGGTTCATAGGTAAGTACTAGGCTATCTGACTGAGGGCATCTGTAAGCCTAGACAGAATATGTTGGCTTTCGCCACCCCCTTAGATTAGTTCCCTGTGCCTCTGTCCAGCAGAGCCATTAGTTCCCTGTGCCTCTGTCCAGCAGAGCCACTGCAGTGATCCCCGGGGTAAATTTTGTGTTTCCCATCGACTCGTCAAAGTTTCTCTTGAAGAGTATTAGTGAGGGGCTCTGCCTAATGTAGATTGGAATCCTGTTCCAAAGAATGGGGAATCTCTGTGACAGGAATCTATCCTTCCAGCAAGTCCTGTTTATCGCTGTGGTGAGGTTTAGATCCCTAGAGTGTATAGCTCTCAGGGATTTGTTTTTTTTTTAGGTGGAGCATGTCAATCAATTCTGGGTTGGACATGGCCTTGTATGTCAGGCAGAGATCACCTCTGAGTAAGCTGTATGAAACCGAGTACAGCTGGAGTTTCTTCAGTCAGGCTGCATAGGGCATCTGTTTGAGGCCAGTGAGATACTTCTGTGGTCTTTCCAGCTGTTGCAGGTGTCTTGTAAGGTACATCCCAAATGGGGTGTTGTACTCTATGATGGGTCTGATGAGTAATGAGTAGAAGGGCACAATAACCTGTTTTGTTCTAGATGCAAACCCTTTTGTGATTAGGTGGGCCCAATAGAAGGATTTTCTAACCACCTTGGCAATATGATTATCAAAGGAGAGATTACTATCTACTTGGGTCCCCAGATCCCTTATTACATTTTCTGCATTTAAGGGACTACCACATATGTGGTAGTTCACAGGTACTTTGTTTTTTACAAAGGGGATGTCTATGCACTTTTTGGCATTTAGCTCGAGGTTATGATTTTGACACCAGGTACCCGTCTCAGTGAGACCCTTCTGGAGGATGTCTGTATCCGCCGGAGAGTCATTTATGTCCCCCAGTTTGCAGTCGTCTGTGAACTTGCTCAGCCATATTCCTCCTGTGCTTGCCTGTACCTCTGAGAAGTATATGCTGAACAGGAGGGGTCCCAGGACTGAGCCCTGGGGATGCCACTTGTAAACAGTTTAGAGTAGGATCTAGAGCCCACAACTCTCACCATGTAGGTTCTATCCATGAGGCAATTGGCAACCCATCTTGTGACATAGGGGTTTATGTTCAGGCTGGTGAGCATGTCTATAATACCAGAATGGGGAATGGTGTTGAAAGCCTTTGCGAGGTCTAGGTAGGCTGTGTGGACCCCTCCTTTCCCTAGTCTAAAGCCATGGTAACTGTCTCAAAGAAGTCCACCAGGTTTAGGAGGCATGACCTGCCCTTAACAAAGCCAAACTGGGTAGGGTCCAATGTTTGGAGGTTGCCAATGTCTCTGTTAATGAGTTCCGTGATGATGAGCTCTATAGCCTTGCAGACCAGGCTAGTCAGGCTTATAGGGCTATAGTTCCTGTGGTCCGTTGTGGCTCCACCTATGTGGAGTGGGATAACTGTTGCTGTACACCACTCTATGGGTATGTAGCCTGTAGTGAGGCTGAGTTTGAACAGTGTGTTTAGGTGAGGGGTTAGTTCATTTTGGAGTTTGTGTGAGATACAGCCTGGGACACTGTCCGGTCCCATTAAAGCTGTATTTTTGGCTTTGGATAGGACTGTTTTAACTTGTGTGTCAGTGATTGCTGGGGCTCTACATTCTTCTGATATGGTTATGGGCCCTTTAGGGGGTGGGAGGGGGGTGAAGTTTGCATTAAACCTGTCTGCCAGAATATTAGCAATATCAGTCAGTTCAGTGTATTTTGTGCCATTCTGCACTAACTCAGAGCAGATCTGAGTTTCCACTCAGGTTCTTGGCATAGCTAAAGAACGCCTTGTGGTTAGCTTTGGAATCCTTGACAATTTTTCTTTTGAAGCTAGCCTTGGATGATTTTATGAAGAATCGTAGTTTCTTGCTGATACTGATCAGGGATATCTTTTCTTCTTGGGATTTTATTCTTTTCTGTACTAGTTTCCTCCTTCTATTGTATAGTTTGTTTATGGCAGGGGGTCCACCAGACTGGTTTCCTTTTCCTGGAGGAGTGAGTCTTGGTTTTGCTTGGGATAGCATGATCCATGCATTCTTGCAAGTGCTCATAGAGTTTTTTTGTAAGGGATTCAGCAGCTTGGACAGCGTTGTCCTTTAGCATAGGGCCTGAGAACCTTTCCACCTCAGTCTTAAGTAACGTGAAATTTGCTTTTGAAAAGTTTTTCACAGTGGTTTCCTTGATTGGGGGTGGGGGCGGAATGTGGATATCCAGAGTGATTAGTCTATGGTCTGAGCTAATCAGTGAGGGGTTGACCTCTGGTGTAGAACACTGGTCACCCATGTTGGTGATGACCAGGTCCAATATGTTGTCACCTCTGGTGTTGGCCAGTTGATCCAGGGCATTCAAGTTTATAAATTCTAGGAAGCCTTGGGCAAGGAAGTCAGTACTTGAGTAGCTCTCCCAGTTAATGTTTGGGTAATTGAAATCACCCAAATATTAGGGCGTTTTGTAGAATCTTCATATTTTCCATTGTCTCTAGAAACATGGAATGGGGGTCCTGGGTCATGATGGATGATCTGTAGCAAGCTACAATTTGAATTGTAGTTTTGCCCATTGTTAGTGGCACATGGATGATCTCTGAGGCATTGTGCTGCACCACTAACCTGGAGGTGAGGGTATCCTTGATGAATATGAATACACCCCTACATTTTGTGTTTTGGTCTGGGTTCTGTGGCCAAAAAGTATGGCATGAGTTATAGCCAGGTAGTGCTGGGGTGCTCTCTGGAGTCTTAAACCAGGTCTCTGTTACTGCACAGATATCAATGTTCTCCATATGGAGGAGTGCCTCAAGTGCATGCATTTTGAGGTTTAGACTTCTGGCGTTGAGTAGCATTACCCTTAGTTTTTGGTTACTTGTGCTATTTATGGTGGTAAAAAGGCACCATGGGGGCGGCAAAAGCCTTGGCCTGTATTTGAAAGCCTAAGGGTGACAGGTGCAAGCAATCTCTTATGAAGCAACTTGGCTTGTCGAGCATGTCATCCCAGGTGGACAGATACTGGATCCCCTTTCAGTGATACCTGAAACTTAGCCAATTGTTGAAATTGATATTTTTTTCTTTATACTGTGGCATCATTCTTGGTGAAGGCAGGATGCTACTCAGGGTCAGGTCATACAAGCTTGGGCTACATGATCAGAGAGCTCTTCCATGTCTCTTTTCATGTAGTCCAGGGAGGTGCATCTCAGGTCATTCACACCAACATGGACAATGACAGAGTCATATTTGTACTTGTTCTGGAGCGACATGAGTGCTTGTGTTATGTGGTGGATCCTGGTGCCCAACAGGCATCTAACTGTAACCTTCTCCTTGTCCAGCCTAGTTAGTGGGACATCAGTGTGCCTGACTATAGAGTCCCCTATTACTAGTGTGTTGGGATATTATTTTGCTGTAAGGGCTGTGATTGAGTGGCACACTGATTATGTGAAGTATGTGTTTCATGGTTTGTGATGGGGTGTGGAGGTTGCTTGGGTGTCTGCTTTAGAGGTCTCTGTTGCTTTTTCCGATTTTTATTTAGAGCACTCAAGTATGTTTTCATGAATATATGTGTGTTATTTGCCAGTGTTGGTTTAGTAGGTCTATGTGAGACTGGTGGTGTGTTGCAAGTATTTTTCTTCTCCTCTTGACTGTCAGTTCCAGTCGGGTTGAGAGAGCTTTGCCGCCAGTTTGGCTGTATAATTGCATCTCTCGCATATATTAGTGTTTGGATGTAGGAGGAGAGGGTTGTCTGTGTACATGAGGCAGTTGAAACATTGCCTGAAAATGCACAGATTCACCAGTTGGACTAGAGGGTACACCGGAAACTGCCCTTTGGACATGCCTGAATAGGTAAAGTGAGCTGTTTTACTGATTTGCTGGTAGGGATGAATAGAGAGCCTTGTCCTTCTGGACAGTATAGGGGGGGTCTAGTGCTAGGGTTAATTAGTGCTTGCTATGAGTTTTGAGCAAGTGCTGGGCTGTGAAATGAATGGTTTGAGTGCTTAAGTTGAAAGTTTGTCTAGTCCCAAGGGAAAAAATTGAAGGGTAGACTTCATGGAGCCAGGAATAATTTAACCCTAGCTAACCAGCACTGCCTGGTGCACAAAACCACGCAAATGCGCTTTTATAGCAGGGAAATGAAAGGGATAGAAATTAGCCCAAAATGACCAACAAATTACTAACTTCTGGGCTGAGATCACTCCTCCAGGGACAGATAGGCTACTCAAAGCTCCCCTCTCTCACAGGTGAACAGATAAACTTATTTCTATCTAAGTAAAGTATGGGCAACACAGAAACTTGTAACATAGCTCTGAATTCAGCAATAATATGAAAACTGGACTATACTAGTTCAGAAAGGTGGAAAACAAGTATATATATATATATATATATATATATATATATATATATATATATATATATATATATATATATATATATATATATATATATATATATATCTATATGGGTCTACTTTTGACCTAACTTTCATTTGCCTGACACTCATTTGCCTGAGACCAAATGACTGAAATTTCATTTGCCTGACACTTCATTTGCCTGACACTTCATTTGACCGACAAGTATTATTAGCAAGAAAATGGAATATGCCCCCTTCCCCACTGCAGTGCGACCTGGAGTTAGAATATATAGTTAGGGGTGTGGAACAGCCCACAACAGGGGTGTGGGGGTGAAGGCCACTTACTTTTCTGTTACTAAGCAATATTACATCAAAAGTTAACAATATTATATGAAATGAAGTGGGGGGCTTTGCCCCCACACCCCCCCAACTATATATTCTAACTCCAGGGTCGCACTGCAGTGGGGAAGGGGGCATATTCCATTTTCTTGCTAATAATACTTGTCGGTCAAATGAAGTGTCAGGCAAATGAAGTGTCAGGCAAATTAAATTTCAGTCAAATGGGGTCAGGCAAATGAGTGTCAGGCAAATGAAAGTTAGGTCAAAAGAAGTAGACCCATATATATATATATATATATATATATTGTTTTTTTTTTATTATTCAGAAAATAAAGCAGATACAATAAAAAAATGCTTTAAATGCACAGAAATGGTTATCACACTTTTGTGTGTAGCCTACAACAGTTAAACATATTATTTAAACACAAAAATGACTTTGTTCAAGTGCAGTCATCAAATAAGTACAATGTGTAGAAGGTCAAGCTTTTTAAATCATAGAAACACTACAAAATTGTCATTTTAGGCGAAATTAGTTAAAGACAGCAAGCAAATGCAGAAAAATAATACTTAATCACTCCAAATTCTCTCTTTTGTCTCTCTGCTGCTGTAGACCTCTGCAGGAAACCTGGCAGGCACCTGCTGAGCTGAATACAAGTGAAAAAAATGGGCAAATGCATTTTTTATAGTAGGGAAATGAAAGAGATATAAATTAGCCCAAAATGGCCAATAAACTACTAACGCCTGGGCTACAGCAAACAAGACGCACCAATTTCAGAAAGAAACAGTTCAAATAAGCAGGCACAATAAGCCTTTAACCATAAATTCACAGCTCAGAAGGACAGGATCTAGCCTTTCCTCCCACAAGGGTGCAGACCACAAAGCTTCTTAATATAAAATAACTGGCCTGAAGCCCAGGTGCTTAAACCAGAACTAATCCACTTTTAGAATAATAAACACTGAGCCTTCAATCAGCAATTCCCATCTAAGAAAGATGTAAGTTACCTGTCCTGCCACAACAGTACAGTCCGCAAACCTTCTTAATATAAAACAACTGGGCTGAAGCCCAAGTGCTTAAACCAAAAGGCTTAGAATAACATTAAAAATTTAATCAGGCTACTACCAAGCAGTAATAATTGCAGCAGAATAATACAACTGAGTACTTTTAAGAAGAAGAACAAGCAAAATAAGGTAATAAAGTGGGAAGAAACAAAATTACAGTAAAAGCAGATGAATAAAGTGCATTTTTTATAACAATAGAAAACGAGCAAACTGATTTAAACAATTTACCCAATTAACCAGTAAAATAACTCAAAACTGAGCCATGTTCCAGCAGTCTTCAAGTCAGACAAGTTCTAACCACACACTCCTGCCACTAGGGTGCATGGAAACCTTCTCCAAAAAAGATGCCCTGGATTAGTGCTCAAGTTATACAAACAAAGCTAAATTATGCAGGCATAAATCTAGTCTATGCTACAGCAGACAAGGTGCACCAATATCAGAAAAAAATGTACAAATAAGCAGGCACAGTAAGCCCTTGGCAAGAAATTCCCAGCTCAGAAGGGCAGAAACTAGCCTCTCCTCCCACAAGAGTGCAGACCACAAACCTTCTTAATGTAAAATAACTGGTCTGGAGCTCAAGTGCTTAAACCAGAACTAATACACTTTTAGAATAACAGACACTGAGCCTTCAATCAGCAATTCCCAACTTAGAAGGATGTAAGCTACCAGTCCTGCCACACCAGTGCAGACCACAAACCTTCTTAATGTAAAACTAGTCTGAAGTCCAAGTGCTTTAACCAAAAGACTTAGGATAACAGTTACAATTTAATCAGGCTACTACCAAGCAGTAATAAATGCAGCAGAATAAACACAACTGAGCACTTTTAATAAGAGACAAAAGCAAAATAAGGTAATAATGTAGGGAAAAAAAACACAAAGACAGTAAAGACAGATAAAGTACAAATTAGTTTTTTTTTAATATAACAATACAAAAAAACTGATTTAAACAAATTACCCAACAAAGTTGATGCAGCTCAAGTATGCAACTATTCAGAAGAAATAATTTCAGAGATAAGAGACTAGGACTTTAAGGCAAAGAGAAACCCTCTAGGCTAAGAAGACTTCTACACCGAATATCATTGAAGTGAAAAAAATAAACCCACTAACTGCAGACACAGAGAGAGCGCACAATTTTCAGTGAACAAATAAATAAGCAGATGAATGCAGTACTATTTTAACACAATATTCAATAAAACAATAAAACAGAAAAAATGAAATGCAATACTATCTTATAACATTGCAAGTTTGTACTTATCTCTGTTTGAAATAAAGTTGATGCAGCTCAAGTATGTAACTATTCAGCAGAAGTAATTTCAGAGATAAGGGACTAAGACATTAAGGCACAGAAAAACCTTCTAGGCTAAGAAGATATTTATACCGAATATTAATGAAGTGAGAAGAATAAACCCACTAACTGCAGACATAGAGAGTGCTCACAATATTCAGTGAACAAATAAATTAGAAGATAAATGCAATACTATTTTTAACACAATATTCAATGAAACAATAAAACAGAAAAAATGAAATGCAGTACTATCTTACAACACTGCAAGTTTGTACTTATCTCTGCTTGTAATAAAGTTGATGCAGCTCAAGTATGCAACTATTCAACATAAATAATTTCAGAGATAAGGGAATAAGACTTTAAGGCACAGAGAAACCCTCTGGGCTAAGAAGACTTCTACACCGAATATCAATGAAGTGAGAAGAATAAACCCACTAACTGCAGACACAGAGAGAGCTCAAAATTTTCAGTGAACAAACAAGCAGATGAAGGCAGTATTATTTTTAACACAATATTCAATGAAACGATAAAACAGAACAAATGAAATGCAGTACTATCGTATAACATTGCAAATTTGTGCTTTTCTCAGCTTGAAATAAAGTTCATGCAGCTCAAGTATGTAACTATTCAGCAGAAGTAATTTTAGAGATAAGGGACTAAGACATTAAGGCACAGAGAAACCTTCTAGGCTAAGAAGACATTTACACCGAATATCACTGAAGTGAGAAGACCCGCGGTGGTGGTGCTGCAGTAGCGTTGTCGCCTCACAGTAAGACACTGTCCGGTTCGATTCTCAGCTAGAGCGTCTTCTGCGTGGAGACATGCATGAATGGGTGTACCTACGTTGAAGGTTGTGCGTCAGGTCTGGCAAGCCGGTACGTAAAAATCAACTGCCAATCATTAGCGGACCGGAGTTCCGCTGTGGCGACCCCTAACCGGGAAAAGCCGAAAGACGCAAACAATCAATGAAGTGAGGAGAATAAACCCACTAACTGCAGACACAGAGAGTGCTCACAATATTCAGTGAACAAATAAATTAGCAGATAAATGCAATACTATTTTTAAAACAACATTCAATGAAACAATAAAACAGAAAAAATTAAATGTAGTACTATCTTTTAACACTGCAAGTTTGTACTTATCTCTGCTTGTAATAAAGTCGATGCAGCTCAAGTATGCAACTATTCAGCAGAAATAATTTCAGAGATAAGGGAATAAGACTTTAAGGCACAGAGAAACCCTCTAGGCTAAGAAGACTTCTACACCGAATATCAATGAAGTGAGAAGAATAAACCCACTAACTGAGACACAGAGAGAGCTCACAATTTTCATTGAACAAACAAATAAGCAGCTAAATGCAGTACTATTTTTAACACAATATTGAATGAAACAATAAAACAGAAAAAATGAAATGCAGTGCTCTCTTATAACACTGCAAGTTTGTACTTATCTCAGATTGTAATAAAGTTGATGCAGCTCAAGTATGCAACTATTCAGCAGAAATAATTTCAGAGATAAGGGACTTAGACTTTAAGGCACAGAGAAACCCTCTACATTAAGAAGACTTATACATTGAATATCAATGAAGTGAGAAGAATAAACACACTAATTGTAGACAGAGAGAGAGCTCAAAACTTTCAGTGAACAAACAAGCAGATGAATACAGGATTATTTTTAACACAATATTCAATGAAACAATAAAACGGAAAAAATGAAATGCAGTACTATCTTATAACATTGCAAGTTTATACTTATCTCAGCTTGTAATAAAGTTAATGGAGCTCAAGTATGCAACTATTCAGTAGAAGTAATTTCAGAGATAAGGGATTAAGACTTTAAGGCACAGAGAAACCCTTTAGGCTAAAAAGTCTTCTACACCGAATTTCAATGAAGTGAGAAGAATAAACCCACTAACTGCAGAGACAGAGAGAGCTCACAATATTCAGTGAACAAATAAATAAGCAGATAAATGCAGTACTATTTTTAACACAATATTGAATGAAACAATAAAACAGAAAAAAATGAAATACAGTGCTCTCTTATAACACTGCAAGTTTGTACTTATCTCAGATTGTAATAAAGTTGATGCAGCTCAAGTATGCAGCTATTCAGCAGAAATAATTTCAGAGATAAGGGACTAAGACTTTAAGGCACAGAGAAACCCTCTAGGCTAATAAGACTTCTACACCAAATATCAATGAAGTGAGAAGAATAAACCCACTAACTGCAGACCTAGAGAGAGCTCACAATTTTCAGTGAACAAATACATAAGCAGATAAATGCAGTACTATTTTAACATAATATTCAATGAAACACTAAAACAGAAGAAAATGAAATGCATTGCTATCTTATAACACTGCAATGTTGTACTTATCTCAGCTTGTAATAAAGTTGATGCAGCTCAAGTCTGCAACTATTCATCAGAAATAATTTCAGAGATAAGGGACTAAGACTTTAAGGCACAGAGAAACCCTCTAGGCTAAGAAGACTTTTACACCGAATATCAGTGAAGTGAGAAGAATAAACCCACTAACTGAAGACACAAAGAGAGCTCACAATTTTCAGTGAACAAATAAATAAGCAGGTAAATGCAGTACTATTTTAACATAATATTCAATGAAACAATAAAACAGAAATAATGAAATGCAGTGCTATCTTATAACACTGCAAGTTTGTACTTATCTCAGCTTGTAATAAAGTTGATGCAGCAGCTGTACAGATTGTAATAGAATATATAGAATTTTGTATCATATTTTTTGTACATTTTTACATAGCATTGTGATTTTCTGTTACATTAGTGACAAATCATTATAGCTTGAACATTAGGAAATGATTTCAGACATTTGAGTTACTGACTCCATACACATCAAGACAGCCATGGTAATGCACAATGTGTTATTCTCTTAACTTTCTACATTTGTTTGGCCAATAGTTACTCCTTCTCCTTATATCTGGGCCTTTGTGCCACTATTGTTCCTGGTTTTGACTAGATTTCCTGCTCTAAGTGGTTGGGAGGTATGATGTGACTGGGGTATATGATGTAACACCACACACAGGTTGGCAGTCTTCACACCTCTCACTGTACATGTTTTTGCAGAATTTCCAGCATTCCACCCCATATGTCTGATCTGTTCCTCATGCAGTTGTGTTTATCCAGTAATATACTACTAAATGCAGCCCACTGAATTCTTCTAAGTACTGACACAGTTAAGTGATGGCCTTTACATCCTGCTTCTAATCTGACCTGTTGCAACCTGCTGTTATACTGGCCACCTTCTAGGTTACTCAGAGCATGTAGAATGTCTTGTAGATTTGTCCCTACGTCCCCCCATTTTCTCTGGCTTTGCCCAGCTTTCTTGCAGTAATAGATTGTGGCCTCAGTGCTTTGACAGTCTGTGGGACTCCTACCACACAAGTAACTCACATGCAAAAGTTGTAGGTGTGGCCAGCTTCAAACCATCAACACCATCAACCATGCTAATGTCCTTAGCCCAGTGAGCCACACCAGCCACTATAAAGAAGGTTTTAATTCGTCACACTATCAACAGCATACAGACATACACTGTGACCCCTGCATTTTGTAAAAAATAAAACGTGGCCAGGTTCTTTGTGACAGCCCTGGAATTGTGTGGTCTGCTGCTATATCCTTGCAAACATACTGTTACTGCAGTTGTATGGGAACACTGATGTGTTGGTGGTAGGGGACTTTGGCATTGACAGTTGTGCATCTGTCCTATGACCCCACTGTTTGGCATTTCCCAAGCATAATGCAGTGGGGTTTCCAGTCATGTATCCTAATGCATATTATGGGGCACTCAGTATTGGACAGGGTAGCTCTTGTCCCAAGTTACTGTTAGGTCTCTGCAAGTAGCCCACTCTATTCCCTTAAATACATACAGCAAGTCCATACATATGCTACCATAGTCTAGGACCCCATACATTTGTTGTATAGGAGAGTGACTTACCTTGTGAATGCAATGGTTGAGAGACCTGTGTTTCAGGGCTGACTCTGTTTGATGCACACAGTACACAGCCAATACATGGTTAGGTACAGGCTGTGTGGGCTGGCTGGCATCCTTTGTACTATGTATGCAAGTCAGAGTAAGGTGTCAGTCTCTAAGACCCTAGGTTGTCAGTGCATGTGTTATGCATTGCCTCTTGGCCAAGGCCAGGGCATACTGGGCATGCCTACGTCTGCCTACAGGGACAGCCTCAGGGGGTTCCTCCTCAGAGGTCCCCTGTGGGTGTGGCTGTGGTGACCTAGGCACTGGTGGGGAACTGTGTGTTTCTTCCCTGTGATGATCCTGCCGCAGCTGTTTCCAGAGGATCATATTGTGTAACATGGAACATACTGTGCACATCTCTGCACATGTGGCTGGACAGTACTGAAGGGCTCCACCAGATATATTGAGGGACCGGAACCATGACTTGAGCAGCCCAAACACATGCTCTGTGATGTTCCTAGTTTGTGCATATGCCTCATTATGGCATTCTTTGGTAGGTGTATGTGCATTTCTGATGGATATCATCACCCATGATTCCAATGCGTAGCCAGCATCCCCCAGTAGATGGCCATATGGTATGTCTCCCATGGCAAGCATCTGGTATATCTGTGATGTGTGCCAGATATGAGAGCTGTGATAACTGCCAGGGCTGCCAACATACACATTCATGATAATGCCCTGGGCATTCACATGACCTGGCAGTTGATACCACTTGCAGTTCACATAGACTCTACCCTTTTCACCGGGAGGTGCTTTGATGTGGACATGAGTGCAGTCTATGGCACCCAGTACCTTAGGGTAGTGTGCTACATGGTAGAACAGATGTATACTGCTGGCCCTCTCCTCAGGGGTGCAGGGTAGATAAATGAGCTCACTGGCATCTGTTTGCATCGCATCCAGGAACTGGTGGAGTACTCTGGATGCCGATGCCTACAAGACCCCCATCATGTCCCCAGTTTGTCTTTAAAAAGTATCTGAGGCTAGTATCCTAGAGGCTATATATCTTTGTTTCTACTGGGATGTGTTCCCCCCTGCTGGCTCTGGGTCTGATTTGAGGGCAGCAAAGCTCAGTGAGTTATTATAGTATGTTCCTGTCCACCCTGTAGCATTGTACAATCTCCAGCTCATGCAGCCCCGAAAGGTAACCCTGGGCCTGAACACTCTTCTTCTTCTCAGTCTAGGCCTATTGTCAGCAGCAGCATTAGCAATGATCTCAGCATCTAGCAAATACAGATGTAGCAGAGCTGCAACAGCCCCTAGCATTCTCTCAGTTAAAATTCCCAAGTCTGTGCAACAATGGTACAGAGTATGGGGGAAATCAGATTGTAGGGTGTATGCATACTTTATAGTGCTCTGTTGCAGATATATTGGCTAACAGTGATCCATTCCAGCTGCCACGCACATTATTGGGGCTTGGAATTTCCCAGTCTAGGTAGAACAGGGGCCATCAGTAATTTATATATGATTGGCTTTCTCAGACAATTTCTTGCTTTTTTTTCTTTTTTTGACAGACTTCCTTGCTAAACACTGTGGCACAGCATGCAAACACGCGCCACAGATATAAACAATGCTCAGCAGTCAATAGACACACCCTCATGAACCCGCATACTCAGCACAGCAGCACGCCACACAAACATGCTCAAACCAGCTTAAACACGCACCCCAAAGGTAAACAAAGCTTAGCAGCACTGGACACACCCAGCTGCTCAGCTCAGTGGCATTGTGCTCAAACAAGCACTGCTGTGCTCCAATGTGCTTAAGGAAATAGAGACACACTCCCTTTTGATATCAGCTACCTCTTCTGTGGACACCAACATTGTTCTGGGCTACATGGATGTGATCTGTGGGCACACATACCCCAGTGGTGCAGTGGTTACCATTGCCACCTCACAGCTAGAGGTTCTCCGGTTCAATTCTCGGCTGGGGTGTCTTCTGTGCGGAGTCTGCATGTCCTCCCTGTGGTCATGTGGGTTTCCTCCGGGTGCTCCGGTTTCCTCCCACATTCCAAAGACATGCAGTAGGTGAATTGGACACTCTAAATTGGCCCTAGGTGTGAGTGTGTGCATGTGTGTGCCTTCTGCAGAAGGTTGGGTGCCGGGCTGGCAACTCGACACTGTAAAACTCCACTGCCAATTATGAGCGGACAGATGATCCGCTGTGGCGACCCCTAACTGGGAAAAAGCCGAAAGAAGAAGAAGAAGAAGTAACCCCAGCTCATTTGCATACAGATCCCTGCACAAAACCAGGAAACTACACTATTCTAGGACCTGCCTCCTTAGCAACAACAGACATCTACCATTGTACATATTCCATGCAAGGCCCTATAATGCATTATTGTCACATATTTTATTTGTTTCATTTTTACACTTTGAAAATTTTTTTTTTGCATACCAGCATGTTTGCGCACAGCTGTGTGCCACACAAACATAGTATGGGTATTAAAAAATATATTTTAAATTATTTTACATTATTTTTTGGACACACAGGGCATAGTTTTCCACATATCTGTGTCTGCTATGCTATTTCTGACATTCTAACATGCCTTTTACAGCCCATGTTCACTTTTTATTTCATGTACATGGAAATTTTCCATGTACACATCAGACATCAACACGAGGTCTGCAGGACTACCTATCTGATTGCTGGATTGCTCCAGCACCCTCATTTGTGTGCAATTCACCTGCTTATGAGGTGATTTACATGCCATGTACACTTCCATGTCTGCACACTCATGCACGCCCCTCAGCTCCGTTTACTGGTTTGTTTGCATGGCTGCTTACTTCCATGTAAGCGCCATGCCACTATACCTACATGGAAAATTGATCATTGTAGGCTTTATTGAATTCCCCCTCACATCTTTTCATTATATTCTACTTTTTCACATTAATTAAAGCTATTCAAGGTATCCAAAGTATACAAAGTGTTCGCAAGTTTGTGCAGTATTACTTATAGTTATTTCACAAAATACAGCCATTTCAAATATATATATTTCACAAAGTACAGTATTTCAAAGAGTTTATCATGCATTTGAATGTTATTACAAGTACTTGGTGTGTGTGCATAGGTTCATAGGTTCATTAGGTGTGTACTAGGCTAATGGCCCAGGAGCCTTTACAAGCCTAGCCCATAAAAGGGCCCAGACATCATGCCACCCACCGTTAGTTCCCAGTGCCTCTATAAAGTAGAGCCACTGGAGTGATCAATGGGTGAACTTTCTATTTCCCATCCACTCATCAAGATTTCTCTTGAAAAGGTCCAGTGAGGTGCTCTGCTTGACATGTATGGGAAGTCTATTTCAGAGCATGGGCAGTCTCTGGGTTATAAACCTGTCCCTCCAGCATGTTCTGTTGATTGTGGTAATGAGGTTGAGGTCTCTGGAGTGTGCGGTGTGGAGGGATTGGTATTTCTTTAGATGTAGCATTTCTAGCAGAGCTGGGTCAGACATGGCTTTGTAAGTCAAGCAAAGAGTCGCCTCTTAGTATATGAAATGGGACAGAGAATAGCTGGAGCTTTTTGAGTCTGTCCGTTTAGGACGTGTTCAAGACCTAGGATCCTCTTCATGAGGTACTTTTTTGGCCTTTCTACCTGTTGCATGTGTCTAGTGAGGTACATCAAATGGGGCATTATACTCGATGATTGGCCTAATGAGGGAAGAATAGAGAGAGATGATGACCTTTTCTTTCTGGATGCAAAACCCTTTGTAATGAGATGTGCCAAAGAGAAGGTCTTTCTGACCACAGTGGCAATGTGGTGGTCGAAGGAGAGGTTGCTGTCAACCTGTGTTCCCAGATCTCTTATAATGCCTTCAGTGTTCAGTGGGCTCCCATCAATGTGGAAATTAGTGGGAACTGAATTTTTCTCAAAGGGGATGATGACGCATTTTTTGGCATTAAGCTTAAGGCCATGGTTTTCACACCAGCCAGTACTATGTTCATATATAATTACTACATCATAGATAAACTTACTAAGCTGGGCATAAATCCCTACATCACTTGATGGGTTGCCAACTGGCTTACAGACAGAACCCACACTGTAAAAGTAGCTGACTCCAAATCCAGCTCCAGACAAGTGACAAGTAGAGTACCTCAGGGTTCAGTCCTGGGACCGCTCTTGTTTGGCATCGACTTCTCTGAAGTACAGGCCAACACTAAGGGACTCTGGCTAAAAAAGTTTGCAGATGACTGCAAACTGGGAGCCATTACTGAATCCCCAAATGATGTGGATATTCTACAAAAGGGCCTTATATAAACAGATGCTTGGTCCAGAGCCATGGGCTCAAGCTCAATGCCAAGAAATGTATAGTTATCCCCTTTGGAAAAAAAAAAAACATGTACCCGTGAATTACCACATAAGTGGCAGTGCACTAAACACTGAAAGTGTGATAAGATACTTAGGGACACAGGTGGACAGTGGTCTCACCTTCGATAACCACATCACCATAACAGTCAAGAAATCCTTCTATGTGGCACATCTTATCACTAAGGGCTTTTCATACAGAAAAAAGGAAGTTATTGTCCCACTGTACTCATCCCTCATTAGACCCATTATAGAATACAACACCCCGTTTGGTATGTAACTCTCAAGACATCTGCAACAACTGGAAAGGCTGCAGAAATACCTCACTGAAAGAATCACATGCCTAAAGCAGATGCCCTATGCTGACCATCTAAAAAAACTCCACCTATACTCTGTCGCATATCGTCTACTCAGAGGCGATCTCTGCTTAACATACAAGGCCATGTCAAACCCAGAGCTGTTGGACATGCTACACTTAAAGAAATCTCAATCCCTCAGAGACACACACTCCAGGGATCTAAACCTTGTCATCACTATGTACAAAACATGCTGGAGGTATAGGTTCCTGACCCAGAGACTCCCCAGACTCTGGAATAGACTGCCCATACATGTCAAGCAGAGTGCCTCTTTGGCCCTCTTCAAAAGGAAACTTGATGATTGGATGGGAGATAGGAAATTCACCCTGGAGATCACGTCAGTCACCCTGCTAGACAGGGGTCCATGGAAGTAAATACTGTGGGAAGAAATAGCCAGGGATTTGTTATAGCTAGGCTTGCATAGGCCCTAGGGACAATAGCCTAGTACCAACCTATGAACCTATGAACAAGGGCCATATTTAAAGTGTGTTTAAGCATACTTTGTTGGCATGGCTGAAGGTTTTCAAAAACCTGGTCCACTTGTATTTGATAATAATATTGCAGAGAATTGGAGAGTGTTTGAGCAAGAGTACAATATTTTCATAGAAGTTGCACATTCTGACAAGGATTCATGCACAAAAGCATTATTTTGCTTTATTTATCTGGTTCAGAGGCCATAGAAAGAGAATGTTCATTTGTGTATGCACCTGCAGTGTTTGCAGGGGAGGGGGAAACCACCATATATGGTACGGGATGAATCAAGGGAAGAATCCGCATGCTTAAATTGTGAATTTAGAGAAATGTGTAAACCCCAAATGAATATTACAATGGAAAGGCACTTATTTTACACAAGGGATCAAAAGCCTGGGGAATGTTTTGCTGAGAAACAAAGCTAAAATGTGCAGATATGGTGATTTTAGTGATGAGATGACAAAAGACAGACGTGTGTGGTATTAAAAATGATGCTGTGAGAAACATTTTGCTTCATAACTGTGATTTAACTTTGGATAAGGCCATTGAGATTTGTCAAACATATGAGCTCACAAAAAAGCACACAAATATGCATTCAAATGGGAAATGCATGATTTCAGTATCTTCTAAAGTTAATGTTGATAGTTTGCAACACGTGGTTAAATGAAACAGGCCCAAGCACATGGGAGTGTTGCAGGACCTGCAGCAGCCCCTTGGTAAACCCCATAGCTTTGTAGCAAATTTCAGAGCCTGCACGGTCTTAGTGAAGCAGAAGGAGAATCAGCAAACTCAAAGTATGTGCCCTAGTTGATCAATTAGAAAGCTGTGACCCTACATTTTATGTTGATGGTGTGTCTGTGCTTAATGAAACAGTCAATGCAGTAGATTTATGGGCAAAGAATGAAGTATTTTGAACTGTTCAGATAAATGGAAGGCCCACAGAGCTAGTGCAATGTTATGTCAGCAGAAACATTTGCTAGAGTATGTGCTGCTGAGAAGCTTGATGTGGCAAATTGTGTGAAGCTTGTACCCTATGGTGGTGAAGAAATTCAAACCGAAGGTTCAGTAGTGCTTTCATGTTACACAGCTGGGAACAGCTATGACTTGCAATTTGATGTAGTCAAAAGGTATGCACAGTCATTAGGCCTCTGAGATAGTTTGGAAATGGGATTACTTTCATTTAATAAGGAAGTCCATCATGTAAGCTAAAAAGACCACTATTCTAATTTTGTCCAGTCTATTTTCTCTACCTATGCTGATCTTTTTGAAGACAAACTAGGCAAACTCCCAGTTGTGTACTCCATGAATTTAGACCCTGAAGTCAGCCCAGTTGTCAGACCAGCTTGCAAAGTTCCAGTAGCTATGCAGAACAGAGTTAAAGCTGAGCTAGACAAAATGATACAGCAAGGTAGGATTTGTCCAGTTGATGAATCAACTGAATGGATGTCTTCCATGGCTGTAGCTCAGAAGAAAAGCTCAGAAGATATCACAATATGTGCTGATCCAAGAGATTTGAACAAAGCACTAAAAAGACCTCATCTTCCAATGTGTACAGTCAAAGAAGCTGCTGCTCTTATGCCAAATTCCACTATTTTTTTTTGTTTTGTTTTGGATGCAAATAATTCATTTTGGCAAATTTTGCTTGACCAAAATTCCTCATTGCTAACCACTTTCAGTACTCCTTTTGGCAGGTACCGATTTTTAAGAATGCCATTTGGGCTACATTCTACCAGTGAAGTCTTCCAGTGTGCAACAGAACAATGTTTTCTGCTTATCTGTGTGCTGTTATAGTAGATGATATTCTAGTAGGAAGTAATGGTGAATGTGAGCATGACAGAAACCTCAAGAAAGTTCTGGAAAGAGCATGTGAAGTGAATCCAAAGCAGAATCCTCAGAAGTGCAAATTCAAGCTATCGAAAGTTACTTATGTTGGTAATTTCTTTACCAGTTCAAGCTTACTACCAGATCCTTCCAAGCAAACAGCAATTCTTGAGATGCCAGCTCCAGACAATGTTCAAGCCTTACAGTGTTTTCATGGTATGGTTAAATATCTAGGCAAGTTCATTCCAGACTTGAGCCAACTTTCTGTACTACTCAGAGTTGACACACAAAGATGTATCCCGGTCCTGGTCAGAACAACACCAAAGTGCATTTAATGTCTTGAAAAAAAAATTACCAGTCAAACACCTCTCAGATACTATGATGTTCACAAACCAGTTATTCTTTCTTGTGATGCTTTGAAGTTTAGTCTTGGTGCAGTCATTCTTCAAGATGGTAGACCAGGAGCCTATGCATCCAGAACTCTAACCCAGACCGAGTTGCAATATATGTAGATTGAAAAAGAGCTCTTGCATGCTCGAAATTCCGTGATTATATTTATGGTTGCCTAATTCAAATCGAAACTGACCACCAGCCTCTAGTTACTATTTTGAGAAAGCCTATGCATACAGCTCCTGCCAGATTGCAACACATGATGTTGAAATTGCAAAAGTATAATTTCAATCTTATCTACACAAAAGGCAAACTTCTTTATCTTGCGGATACATTATCCAGATCGCCCAGAAATAACACTGAACAGCATGAAAATGAGAAACTTGATTTTTAAATCATGGAAGTGAGAATTTTTTCTTCCACACAACTTGATGAGCTTAGAAGTCACACAGCCTCAGAACCAATACTTCAGAAGCTCAACCACTTTATCAGCTGAGGATGGCCTTCAAAGCAATCTTGTTTACCAGTAGAAGTGCAACCTTATTTTCCTTACAGGGATGAGATTTTGTTTGACAATGGTATCATCATGAAAGGTCCAAAAGTGACTGTTCCAAAATCCTTGCAACAAGAGTATATTACAATCTTGCATCATGGCCACCCAGGAGCCGATTCGACCATAAGAGTTGTTCTGTATGTAATAGTACTAAGCCACATCAACAAAAAGAACCACTTCAGCTAAAACAGTTTCCTGAACCTACCTTGGTCTGCAGTAGCTACATACTTTTTTAAATGGAATGGTCAACATTACTTGGTATTAGTAGACTCTTATTCAAATTGGCTCAAGATTGACCTAATTCCTAATCTAGTATTAAGTACTGTCATTACTAAGTTGAAGCATCATTTTGCACTCCATGGTAATCCGCACAAAGTTATTTCTGACAATGCTGCACAGTTTACAAGCCAGCAGCTCAAGAAATTTGCTGAAGTGTGGGACTTTAGTCATGTTAGAAGTAGCCCTCATTACCCATAGTCAAATGGTTTGGCAGAACATGCAGTTCAAAGTTTGAAATAGTTATTAGAGAAAAAAATGAGACAATAGCCATGTGTTTTTAATCTTCTGAATCTCAGAAATATTCCTCGTGATAAACATCTTGGTTCACCTGCACAAAGGCTTTTGTCAAGACAAACCAGAGCCACTCTACCAATTAGTAGTAATCTGTTGGTTCCCTATGCTAAGAACAACAAAGCAGTGAGAGCTCAACTTATTTAAAGGTGTTTGTCCCAGAAGTCCTGTTATGATAAATCCAGCAAACTGCTCAATCCATTACGACAAGAGGAGACAGTGAGGATGCAGACGTGCAAAGGTGTTGATCAGATTGGAGTCATGAAAAGTGCATGTTCAGAGCCGAGATAGTACATTGTGGAATCAAAAGGAGTAGAATTTAGGTGGAATCAGACACATTTAGTACTAGTGTCCAAGCCTGTATTGCAGCATCTTGCCTGTAAAAAAGACTCTAGATCTCAGAGTGAGTTATCCAGTGTTCCAGCTCCAGAGGACATTCCTTGCAAATATCCCTGTTCCTGAGAAGATTCTTGAAACTCCTGAAACAGATTGTTCACCAATGACTGTCCCTGTTGCTAAACCCAGTCCTAATTGCTATATCACTAGATGAGGTCACATTTCCAGACCATGTTCCAGATACACAGCAACTTGGACATGAACGTTGGGTTTATTTCTTAGTGTCTATATAATTGCTTGTCTTTTTCATTTGTCATTTTATTGTGGGCAATTCACTAAAGAGGAAGGATGTACATCAGTATGTATGCATACCTTTAATAAGCTTTCCATAGGCTTGCACATGGGTATAAATACTGAGCTTGTGCGAGCCAGACTGCCATTTTGTAGAGAGCTGTTGAGCTATAAGCATGTATGTATGTAATGATCTGTCAGCCGATCAGTTCATTTATATTTTATGTTGCTGCTATCCATCCTGATGTGTTTCTATATAATAAAGCATATAAACAAACTACCTTGCCTGTTTGCCTTGAATCATAACATAAGTCGAGTGACATCCATGTCCAATTAACTATTGGAAAAGTACCATACCACATCATTGCTAGCTATAGATCCCCCACCATGAACCAGGATAAGTACACTGCCTACCTCGATTTACTGGAATCCCTCACCATACAGCCCAACACCTTAGTCAAGGGAGATTTCAACAATCCTTCAATAGACTGGGGGACATGCATGAGGAAAAACATGCTTGCCCAGAGGTTCCTGGACTTTGTTAGCACAAATGCTCTGGAACATATAGTCTGCACCCCCACTAGGGGCTCTAATGTTTGGACATAGTACTCAGCAACATGAGGGGGGTCACTGTACTTTGCCAAGCGTGATGCCCTCCCTGGTTAGGTCAGACCACAAATCAGTCTCATCTGAAGTAACTTCTGTTGCTGCCATCCTATTCAAAAAATAGAAAACACTTCACTAAAGCTAACTATAGCATACTAAGTGATGTTATAAAAAGCTTCAAACCACCCACAATTGCAGACACCAATGATCACAATACAGAAGTGCAAGGAAGTGCCCTGTACAAACACTTAAGAGACAGCATAAACTCTGCTGTACATGACCAGATCAAAACCAAGTCATCCAGTAAAACCAAGCCACCATGGTGGACTTCAAGTATAAACAGATTATATAACAAGAGGAAGAAATTGTTGTCCCAAAGCAAGACAGATTTCACTATGCAGAGGAAAAGTTCCCTGCTAAGCCTAAACAGGAAAATCGGAAATCTTGTAAAGTCTTCTAAAGCAAATTATGAAACAGAAATCACATCCCTAGCCAAGGATAATCATATGGCATTCTTTAACTACATGTGAAGTCTAAAAGGAATACCCAGCTATGTGCCAAGCTGGTTGCAGATAGAATCATTCATACTACATTGGAAGATATCGCCAACCTGCTAGCTGACAGATTCAGAGCAAACTTCATTCTCCTATCTGAACCTACTGTATCCCAAAGCATACCTAACACCAGCCCTCTGCCTGGTATCTGTAGAGGGCAGGTCATCTCTGTGCTCATCAAGATCAGAAACACAGCCTCAGTGGGACTAAGTATCATCCCAGGTTGTTTATACTAAACAACGACCTAGTGGACCCACTTGGTGTTCTCTTTAATCATAGTTTAAGAACTGGCTATGTTCCTGCAGAATGGAGAACAGCAATGTAATCCCCTTTGCACAAAGGGTGGCATCAACTGAACCTGGGAACTACAGACCCATAAGTCTAAACAGCCTGATCTGCAAGGCCATGGAAAGAATTATCACAGATCTTATCAAGAAGGACATAGGTGACCTCCAAATTTTGAAACCAACCCAGTCTGACTTTGTTAAGAGTAGATTATGCTTATTAAACCTGGTAGACTTTTTTGAGAATGTCACCAAAGTCATTGATGAAGGTAAGTCCATGCACGCAGCCTGTCTCAACCTTGCCAAGGCTTTCAAAACAATTCCTCACTCTGACATCATTGAGAAACTCTCCCAGATAAGGATTAACACTTACATTCTTAGATGAGAAGCCAAATGGCTCACCAACGGAGCCCACTCTGTCAAAATTGGTGATTCCACCTCCACCAGTAGACCCTGTCACCAGTAGAGTAGTACAGGGGTCTGTGCTAGGCCCCTTACTGTTTGGCATCTGATTCTCAGAAGTCCAGGCCTTTCACTCACCAAATTTGCTGATGATTGCAAACTTGAGCAATCATTGAGTCCCTCAGTGATGTCAACATATTACAAGAAGGGCTAACACAAACAGATGATTAGTGCCAAAACCATGGTCTAAAACTATATGCAAAAAATGCAATATTAACCCCTTTAGCAAAACGGAATTCCTTACAAATTACAGTATTAACAGCACTTCCCTGAACCCAACCCAGTGGTGTGAGACTTGGGAAGACAGGTTGATAGGAATTTGAACTTTGGCCGCCAGGTTTCCACAGTGATAAGGAAAGCCTTCTATGTAGTGCACCTCATAAGCAAGGGCTTAGCATCCAGGTGAAGGGATGTTATAACTCCACTGTACTCGACCCTCATCAGACCACTAATAGAGTACAATGCACCCTTTTGCATGTACCTTACCAGACACCTGCAGCTGCTGGAGAGACCTCAGAAGTTTCTCACTAAGAAAATACAGGGACTCCAGACCATGACCTATGTAGACAGGCTGAAATACCTGTCACTTTAATCTGTATCTTATAGGCTGCTGAGATGTGACTTGTGCCTAGCCTATAGGGAAATCTCCAACCCCGCCGTAATGGAAATGCTGCATATCCACAAGTCAAATGGCTCAAGAGTCACACACTCTAGGGATCTCAACCTAGCTTGTAACATTAATAGATCATACTGGAGAGACAGATATGTCTCCCAGAGACTACTGCTTTTCAGGAATAGACTCCCTATTCACATAAAACAAAGCTCCTCACTGACACCTATTCAAATGCAGCCTAGATAATTGGATGGGAGACTGCAAATTCACCCCTGGGGTGCCACCCATGTCCCTCATAGACAGGGGCAGCCGGTGTTGATCAGAGACCCACTCTGTTCATAAAGTCATTCTGCGAACTAACCAAAAAAGAACAAATGGGATACTTGGGATTAACAAGGCTAGGCTCATAAAGGTTCTAAAGTTGCTAGCCTAGTAACCTCCTATGAACCTATTAAATTATGACCAATAATTTATTTATTTATTTATTTTACATTTGTTAACTGGGAACATCTGACTAGATACAGGTCCATTTTCAGTGGAGGCCCGGGGAAAAAAGCTCCACATGTACATAGATACAGAAGACTTAACAGTTGCAGTTTTTTATACAATTACATATAGATACATGTTCCAGATTTATTGGAATACATACATAAAAACTTTACAATTATTAATTCTCACATTAGAACATAAACAGTTTTAGTAGTACAAAGCTGAGCAAGGTAGCATATCATTCAGTAGTACAATACATTAGAGTGAGACAGCTAATGTTTCAGACTTTTTATAAGAAAGTTTCTACAAGTAGCCAGGGAATGTAGTCATACAAAGTGAATAGTGAGTAGGTTAGTCTGGGTTTGTACAGGAGCACAACCAGTGAATTTTTAGGTGTGTTTTGAGAGACATTTTAAATTGGATTACGGAGTGAACTGCTGTAAGTTCAGCAGGGAGTAGGTTCCAGACTTTGCCAAAAGAGTTAGAAAAATAACTCGCCAGCTAAGTTATTGGATTTAACAGTTTGTACTAGCATTTTATCAGAAGAGTGGAGTGATTTTAGGTTACTGTAGGGGGTAATTATATTTTTGAGTATGGGTGTGCTTTTGGGCTGATAGAGGACTTTTTGAGCAACTATTAATTGGTTATACTGGAGTTGAGAGGGTAACTCTAGCCAGCCTAGGGATCGTAGGTTAAGACAATGGTGTGTTCTATATGCTGAACATGTGGCAAATCTGACTATGTTATTATAACAGCTGTTTATTGAGGTCAGATTTACTTAGGTTTGTATGAATCGGGGAGGCATAAAAAAGGGTTGATAGTAAATGCGTATGAGCAATCACTGTCCTAGCAGTTGGGGTTAGGAATGGCTTAATCGTATATAAAGAGCCAACTTCTTATTGACTGTTTTAATGGTTCTATTGATGTGGACATCAAGCTTAGGGTTATTGTCGACTATTACACCTAATAGTTTTGTATTAGATTCTGGGGAAATTATGGTGCCATTGTTGGATGTTATGGTAAATGATGGCAAAGGGACTTTCCGAGTGGGGGTGAAGAGTAAAAGTTTTGTTTTATTTGGATTTAATAGAAGACGCTGGTCAGTGATCCAGATTTCAACTTTGTTAAAGGTATTTTGGGATAAGGTCTGTAGGTCTGTTGGGGAGGTAGCAGAAAGATTAGAGTAGAGTAATCTGCATATTGAATGCAGGTTGCTTTGGGGATGACTGTATGGAGATCATTAATGAAGATAGAAAATAGGAGAGATCCTAGTATAGACCCTTGAGGCACTCCAAGGTTGCCTGGCAGTAGGCAGGATAGTCTATCCTTCTATAGCACAGCATGTTGTCTGCCACTTAGATAGGATTTAAACCAACGTATTGCCAGCGTATCTATGGCGAGAGTTTTTAGTGTGCAAAGGAGTAGTTGATGATTTACCATGTCAGACACCTTGGATAGGTCAAGAAAGAGGGCAGAGGAGAGCTTGTTATTATTATGATTTTGATTTATTGTCTGAGAGAAGGAAAGAAGGGCTGAGGTTGTACTATGGTGGGGTCTACATCCATGCTGAGAGGGGGCTAGGAGATTGTTCAGATTGAGGTAATGTAAGTGTTGCTTATGGATACATTTTTCCATAATTTTAGCCAGAGGTGACAGAATGGCAATAGGCCAGTAGTTTGATAGATCAGTGGAATTACCCCCTTTATGGAGAGGAATGATTTGGGAAATATTCCAGATTGAGGGAATATATGTTTCCGAGATGGTTCTGTTGATTAATATTGAAATGGGATATGCTATTACGTCTGCAGCTTTTTGAAGATATTCAGTGGGGAGTAGGTCTGCTGATAGGGTGGTGGGTTTCAGTTTCTTGATTAAGGATCAGATAAGTTATGTTGGTACTGATTGAAAGTTAAAGGAGGGATGAGTGCTGGATATGGGATCAATAGGGTCTGGGTTATTGGATGCTAGTTGGTCAGCAAGGGATTACATAGTTTCTGTAAAAAAAGTGTTAAAGCTGTTGGCAATATTTTCTGGAGGTTTTTGGAGGGCAGTCGTGGGGATAGAGGTAGTAGTATGTCCTGGGAGGAAAAGATTGTTTAAACTGGACTAAAATTTTTGTGGTCAGGTTACAGTAATAGTTTTTGTTTTTTGTCTAGAACAATAGACATTTTGTATCATTCCTTAGCTGTTTATATATAAGTTGGTCCTTTGGAGATGTATTGGCTCTCCAAGAGGTCCAGGCTTTATTTTTACTTACAATTTTTTGTCTAATTTCTTTAGACAGCCAAGGTGCTATTTTGTTCTTGGTTCTGATGGTCCGCGTAGGTGCATGGTTATCAAGGAAAGTAAGAAATGTGGAGTTAAAGTATGAAACTGCTTCATCTAATGGGAGCAATTTTAGACAAGTCCAGTCACATGACTGAAGTTCTTTTCGGAATTCAGTTTGATTAAAGCTCTTATTGTTCCTAATAGTTCTGAAGCTAGGTATTTGGGGGATATCAGTTTTTTTTTGCCTGAGTATACAAGTTAGGAAGTTATCACTAATTTCCTCAGGCTGGGTGTCTGCTTTATACATTTGGGGGTGGGTATTTATAAGAATCCAGTCTAGTATACTTTCTTTGTTGTTGGGCTTACTAATTCTAGTGGTGGATGATATGACCTGGGTGAAGCCATATAAATATATGAAGGTGGTAGGGAAGTCTGAGGAACAGATGTTCCAGTCAATATTAAAATCTCCAAGAACAATGTTTTTTTTGTGGGCAGTTTATGGACAGCCACTGTAGAATGTCCTCAAGGGTATTATAGGTTCATAGGTAGGTACTAGGCTACTGGCCCTAGGGCCTATATACGCCTAGCCAAAAAGGTACCCTGGCTTTCACCACCCAAGAAAATTATTTTCCTGTGCCCCTGTTGGGCAGAGCCACAGAAGTGATCCCCATGGTGAATTTACTATCTCCCATCCAATCATCAAGATTTTTCTTGAAGAGTGCTAATGAGTAGCTTTGATATAGATAGGTAGTTTGTTCCAGAGTATGGGAAGTCTATGGGACAGGAATCTATCCTTCCAGCATGTTCTGTTTATTGTGGTGACAAGGTTTCGGTCCCTAGAGCATGTAGCTTGGAGGGATTGGGATTTCTTTAAGTGGAGCATATCCAACAGCTCTGGGTTTGACATAGCTTTGTATGTTAGGCAGAGATTGCCTCTGAGTAGGCGATATGCGATGGAGTAAAGCTGGAGTTATTTGAAATGGTCTGTGTAGGGCATCTGTTTGAGGCCAGTAATCCTCTTTGTGAGGTAATTCTGAGGCCTTTCTAGTTGTTGTAGATGTTTTGTGAGGTACATACCAAAAGGAGCGTTGTACTCTATAATGGGTCTAATGAGTGACGAGTAGAGGGGAACAATGACCTCTTTTTTCCTGGATGAGAAACCTTTTGTGATGAGGTGTGCCACATAGAAGGATTTCCTGACTACTCTGGTGATGTGATTATCAAAGGAGAGACTACTGTCCACCAGTGTTAAGTAGACTACTGCCTATGTGGTAGTTCATGGGTACAGAGGTTTTAGCAAAAGGGATGACGATGCACTTTTTGGCATTGAGCTTGAGGCCATGGCTTTGACACCAGACATCTGTTTCAGTGAGGCCCTTTTGTAGGATGTCCACATTGTTAGGAGTTTTGATTATGGCTCCGAGTTTGCATTCATCTGTGAACTTTGTTAGCCAAAGACCTTCTGCGTTAGCCTGTACTTCTGAAAAGTAGATACCAAACAGGAGAGGACCCAGGACTGAACCCTGTGCTACTCCATGTGTCACTGGTCTAAAGTTGGATTTGGAGTCTGCTACTTTCACAGTGTGGGTTCTGTCAGTGAGCCATTTGGCAACCCATCTTGTGACATAGGGATTCATACCGAGTTACATGGCGGAATATAAATACAGCCAATGTTTATAGATTTGTGTTTGTTGATTTGTAGTTTTGTAACGACTGTTTCTTCATTTTCAGTTTGAGGAGCTTGTGAAGAATTGGAAATAGTTACATTGTGTAGTTTCATATAAAACAGCTACCCCCCCCCCCTTCCTTGAGGTGCGATCCAGTCTTAAAATATTGTAACCTGGAGGTATAGCTTTATTGTCAGTGGTGGTCGGCTTAAGCCAGGTTTCAGTAAGGCATAGTATATCTGGGGAGTGTACAGCCATGAGTGCATGCAAGTAATGGATTTTATTATTTAGGCTTCTAATATTTAGGTGACAGATCAGGAGAGAGTTAGAGGTTTTGTTTAAGTTTTGCAGGCTAGTGAGGGTATTATATATTGGGCTGGTCGCATCAGGTGGAATTGGTCCTGGGTTGGGGTGAATGTCCCCATCCATTATGAGGTTAGTTTGTGACTTGATTATGAGTTTATGGAGTTTGAATAAGAGTTTGTAGTAGTATTTAGTTCTAGGGTTAACATACCTGGCTCGAATGAGATGTTGTATTTTTGTAGTAAGGGAGTTAGAAGAGAGGGGGAGTAGTGGGTGATTAACGTTGTTTGAAAGAGCAGGAGTACTGGTCTGGAATCTGAGGTAGTGAAGGCCTGGGAGGGTAAGATGTTATTAGGCTGTGAGAAAATAGGTAATTAGCAGGGGAATAAGGCAGTAGGAAGGCTTTAATTTGAGAGGTTAAGGTTTGTAGAGGTATTAAAGAGGTTTGTAACTAACAATTGTTTAAAAATTGTGATGGCAGGGCAGTAGACAAGGGTATAGTAAAGAAATAGGGAGGATTTTGTATTTAGGGTAGGTCCTAAGATTGCTGATTGGTTCTGTGAAGAGGAGCGTGGCAATATAGCTATAACTTTAGCAGCTCTATGGGAAGGTGGGATTTGCGGGCAGGGTGGGGTGCAGAGCGAGGGCAAGTGCAGTGGGTCTAATCCAGACCACAAGAGTTTTAAGGTCAGTAACTGAATCCTTTAACTTTTAATTCAAGGTTTATACTATAGTTAGTCCTTTGATTTTATGTTTTTATGCTGTAAGCTCTATTATGATGTTTGATATAAAAATAAGCAGACAATTAGAAAAATAGAGCAAAACTGATAAAAAGAATCTAATGGTAAAATAACATTTTAACGTTGTGTAAGCTGCAACATGACAGTATATCAGAATTCAGCATCTTTCACCTTTCACCTTTGAGAGTGCAATCCTTCCCACTATTGAAGACTGGAACTTGTGATAATGGGCAGAGCATCGCACATGGTACAGCTCAGTGCCATGTTTCACACCTTTACTGCTCTGTGATGTAATCAATGTCAATATGTTTGCCAAAGAGTGCATTTGTCTTCAGTTGTGCAAATGCAGTTGGCTAGGCTGTGTGTCTTTGTACAATACCAGTAACAAGCAAGAAATGAAACAGGTACCAGTTCAGATATAGTTCATTAGCTGGACTTTTGCAGACAAGGTTGCTGAGGGAAAGAATGGTGCTAAATTTAGAGCATAAGAGTTGGGTGTTGAGAAGTTCAGATTATTTGTGGCACTTCTTGTGAAGCTTTACAGCTACAGGGGATTTTACTATATATAGCATAGCCAAGGCTGTCCCCAATGCAAG
This sequence comes from Protopterus annectens, assembly GCF_019279795.1. NCBI lineage: Eukaryota > Metazoa > Chordata > Ceratodontiformes > Protopteridae > Protopterus > Protopterus annectens. The sequence goes on along the minus strand of NC_056733.1, from coordinate 347,968,639 downwards.
CAGCATTCCACAGAATGGAGAACAGTGTCATCACCACTATAGTGACCTTAAAAAGTGAGTATACTTACACATTGGGAGGCTGAATTTAGGACTGGGAACACCCCCAGTTGAGTAAGTATACTGACTCATAACTGGCGTATGATGTGGCAGTATTTATCTAGCCAGCCAATGCAGTTACTCATTAAGCTTTCATATATATTTCTTTCCTTTTTGTGCTGTATAGTTGCAAATCGTGAGGTGCACCGGGGAAAATAACTCACCTCAGAGAGGCACAAGGTAAGCATGATTCATGTAAAAATTCAAGCCATAATGTTATTTTCATTTCCTCAAGCACTAGCATCTTGAGCAGGCACATCTCATTCTTCATCTCAAGCAGGCATACCTTCCCCAATAACTCTTACTGCTTGCATTAGGTGGTTAGATTACCAACTTTACTGTGTTTGGCTTCAGTACCCTGAAGCAGAATTTTTTTTAATTGATAATTATTTATAAGATATTAACAGCACTCTGTCAGGAAAAAATGCATTATGATAATTGTAATTATTAGTTTCGAATGCATAATTCCAATCCATCATAGTGAAATAAAAGCAGCTGTTTCTTATATCAGAAGTGTGACATTTGTTTTTTAGTGACACATAAATGTCTTTCCAGCAAAAATGTACAATAGTAAATGATCATAATTGTTTATGTATAGCCATACCAAGTTTGCTTAAAATATGCAGTACTGTGACATGCCATGTATCTAATTATCTCTTTTTTTGTCTCCCCCAACCTTTTCTCTCTTTTTTTGGGGGGGGGGTTTATAATTTATGAACAGTCTACTGTTTGCATAAATTGCTGCTGAAAATTAATCAACAGCTACAGACAGATACACTGATCACTGTGGCTTGGTCCACCATACCTCCACAGGTGGCAGCACAGACACCCAGCACTTCAGGGTCACAACCTATCAGTGTTGACTCCACAACCCCCTACCCTACCTGCTGTAAGTACGTCAGGTATCTCTGTTCCAGCTGCCAGTACAGTGGTACCCTCCAGGAACAGTAGTAGTGGAGGTAGTGATTTTGGCATCCAACAGGAGCTGACAGGTCTGATGGAGGATATAATGGAGAGGGGCCTTGGTGCATGTACCTGCAGGGATGAAAAGGTCCTGCATCACATTGCAAAGATTATGCCATGTCTAGCACTGACCTGTGGAGCTGCCAGAGAAGACAGTGATGACAATTCTAAGACTGAGGACTATATTTTGTTTGTTCTTAAGCTGGATGGGGGTGCACCTCCAATGTCACCTACCAATCTCGAATCATGGTGCCCCTAGCCTTCTGTCTCCATCACCATCCCTGTTTGTTTTGTATGTTGTTTGTGTCTGCAGATGCTTCCTAACCTAACCTACCTACCTGACCCTCTTGTTCCTGGGTACCTTCCCCAACATTCCTCTCTCTCCCAAAAAAAAGAAAAAAAAATGGAAAAATGGGAACCTGTCCCAGAAAAAATTATGCCCCTTATATAGCTCTTCACTTTACCTGTGTGTCATCCTGACTCAATTAATTTAGTCCAGTTAGCCATACAAAATTATTCTGTTATTGTCACCCATCACTGGTGTGGTGACACGCTAAATCATGAAATTGTATGTACAACTGTACATTTTTTATTTGTGAAGAAGTGGATAGTTATGGTGCTGTCCCTTGACCCTCCTGCAAATTCCTATTTTCTCCTGTGTGCTATCCTCTGCTTGCTAACCCCGTTTTCACCACAGACCTATTCAACCCTTTTTCACACATTTAATATCATCAAAAAAAAAAAAAAAGATTTGCACACAAAATACATGGCCAGAAATAGCCTATGGAAAAGCCTTCACTTAATGTCCTCGGCATTTGCACAACGTTTAGCATAGTGCAGCAATACTGAGTGGCAGTGAATGTTTTTAACTTCTTATTGCATATTGCAAAAGCTGAAGATTTTATTGTAATCTGCAGTGGTCCAGTTACTGTCACACAACCATGCTTAAATCCACTGTGCTATGGAAATATAGAGTAAAATCCTACTAAAGGCAATACTGTGATAACGTTAATTTAACAATTCTAAGGCTGCTGGATTTATTAAATTAGGAGTTCTTGTGCAGTCTGTTAAGTTAGTTGTTCTGATTGTAGCCTGATTTTTTTTTTTTGGCATAGTGTCATGGGATCAATTACTGTTTTATGTTAGTTTATTACTTCATGACATATCGTATTCCTATCATATATTTAATTGCAAATATCTGTATCTCTCCATATAACACATTTCCTTAACATAACATTGGAATACTTCAGCGAGACATCCTTTTCAAAAACAATGCAGCCCCAACAAGGAGATTTAGTAAGCCAACTTTATCCTAATTAGGTATTTATGTTTATTGCACTCTACCACCCCATATTTCTACCTATAGCAATCAGTCTATTTCACAATACATGACAAATTAATGTGGTTTTAATAAGCAAGACTACAACACAATACAGATGTTCCTACATATCACACAAAACATATTGTTTCTATTCCTCTATAAATCTGTCTCTAACTCTCTCTGCTCACCCCTCCTTCTTCAATAAGCTGTCAGTGTAATTTAATAATGTTATATTAATGCTGGGAGGTAGTGATTCCTTTGTGACATGATAAGCTAATGCTCAAATGTGTAGAAAGATTTTTTGAATAATTTCAAAATCTTTCTACACACTTGAGCATTAGCTTATCATGCCATAAAGGAATCACTACAAGATGGCATGCTGTGAACCAATGCTTTGCAGTACTCTGACATGATCTCAGTCACCCAAACATGCTTGATGACATTTTAAATCCTTTTCTGAGGTTGGCCAATGTGCTGACACATTCTTCTTCATGATATTCCAGTAATTTTCTATGACATTCAGATTTGGCAAATTTGATGGCAGATTTGAAAGTGGATGAATGTCAACAAACCAGTTCTTGATTGCCTTGGCAGTATGGCATGGAGCTGAATCCTGCTGAAATATTATTGTTCCAGAAATGTTCATATGGAGTTTTACTTTTGAGTTCAGCACAGAAATATACCTTGCAACATTCACTTTTTCACCATTGTCGAATATGTGAATTCTGCAACGCCCTTTCACTGAGATGGCTCCCCATACCATAATAGAAGGAAGATTTGTGACTGTCTTAATCATATACTTTGGATTCAGGGATACACCAGCGGGACATCTTACATAATTGTAGCCTGACCCTCACATCTGCTAAAATGTACTTTCATCAGTAAACAGCACTTGTTCCCACCACTCTGCAGACTTACGTTTCAAGCTATGAGAAAACTTTATCTGATCTCAAAGCTGCTTTTTTGTTATCATCGGTTTCTTAGCTGGTCTTCTAGCCACAAGATTAAAATCTTCTGCTAGACATTCCCCGGGATTCAAGAAGCTCGGCGCAAGGAGGGTTTTAGCCTTGCACCGAGCGTCCTCACTACAGATGGCGCAGCAGCGCCATATGACTATGTATGAGAGCTTGCCGTCATACCCTCGATATGCACAGGAAACATATGCAATGCAGGGGGTGTGCACAAGTGCTCTACAGAGGCGTAAACATGCCCTGACACTTGCAAAACCTACTATGCCTACTAGTAGAGCCCGCCCCTAATAGTAAGTCAGTAATTCAGTGTCCGTGGATACCGAAATGTATGCTAAGCATACAAGAGTGCCCATGAACAGTGAAACAAAATCGAAGTAGTAAACACACAAGCACATAGTGGAATGTTGAGCCCTGTCCCTAGAACTTTCACAATTAGATTCCCTGTGTCCCTATTATACATTTGAATTGCTGCAATATCGAAGGTGTAAGCAAAGCGCAGAGTGTTTGTTGTATGTGCATCGCTGCCCTCCGCCGAGTGTAGCTTACACATCATATTCAATCAAATAGAGAAAAACATGCAGAATCAATGTAAATATCAATAGTATCATGTTTAGAGCATCCGTCTAACAAACAGGCATTCAGGGTTTGAGCCCAACAATAGCACATATCAATTTTCATGTGGGATGAATGTCGTTTTGCCATAAAACTGACATAAGAGTATCGCATGAGATATTTAACTTAAATATCATTCAAGCAAAGTGGCACTGTCATAATGAATAAGGTACTAGTAAGCAGGTGTATGCACAAATAAGCAGCAGTAAACACATATAAGTACCAGTAAGCAAGTCTGAGTGCACTTGCGCGGGTCTAAGCAAATATGTATATATATATATATATATATATATATATATATATATATATATATATATATATATATACACATATATAAAAATATATATATATATATATATATATATATATATATATATATATATATATATATATATATATCTATGAAGAAAGAACGACATAACAATAAAGCATACAAAAGGAATGAGAAGGGAATCAACAGCAACCCCGGTATTATATAGCGCTGTCAGCGTATGTCATAGCAAGCTGGGCAGGAGTGAGCAAAGCACTGCTACTCACTCCACAGGCAGGATATTACCAGTGGGAGTAACATTGTTGATTTGCTAAGTCTACTTTACACACAGAGGGTAGTCCCTGGTGGGCCTACCAAAAAATTGATAGACCATTTGGCCATCCGACCACTACACAAGCAAGGTCAGGTATGTTCAAGTACTAAATGGTGGGAGTGTCTGAGACTATATGTGTTGGGACAAAAAATGTGTAGAGCCCCTAACACTCGGGAGAGGGAAATGTGTGGAGGTGTGTCATGGCTACTATAAAAAGTCGACAATGGATGGTATGCGTGTATGTTGAACACAGGAGGGGTGGAGGAACTATGGATATGAAATTATGGAGGCAGGCATGCCAGGGTTAGATGGGCTGGTTCTAATTGGACCGCCCCATAGAGGTCAGCGAGCTCGTTATAAGTATATATGCATACACAGCACACATCAATATGTAGAAGCACATTATCTGTAACACATTCATTCCATTTGCAGACATAATTAACATGAATTTGCCCTTACAAACCTCGACAGTAGATAAAATAATAGGTTGTGCAGAAGAGGGACGGGAAGAAACTGCTATAATGCAGAAGTATGTACAATGTCCGAAGTCAGTGCTGTGCTGAAAAAAATCAAATGTGAGGACTTTCCCAAACATGGAATCATTCCTGTGATCTGCCTGCTATGGCAACGCCAGTTACTAAACCGGTCTATTTGTAAAAGATATATGCTGAACATGTACATAATTAGGCTCTCATGTGTAATGTGTGTGTGTTACCACATAGTCATACTTATTAATTTATTGTAGTGTCATGTTAATGGGAGTAAGGATGTAATAAAGTATAGAGTCTAATCTTGATATAAACACATGCGTGTCCCATGTGGGACAGCCCAAAAATTGTGAATAGTATTCTTTTGGTCGCTTATGTCACCAATGTTTGCGGAGTAAACGTTTGGGAGTTCTGAGGAAACGTGGAGTGAGTCAACCGATGGGATGGGTCTATAGGAGTAGGGAGTGGCAAATGTGTAGTTGTGTGAATACACCGCAAATCCAACTGGAGAATGCATGACTGCAGTGTTAGGGAGGCGTTGGGGTGTGTGTTTGGGGAACCAGGAGCTATGGGTATATGGGTATATATGCAAATGAAGCAGCACAGCAATAGTGTATTGGTTAGAGCAACCGCCTAATGAACAGACATTCCTGTACCGAATACTTCTGCATCACATACTATTTACCATCGGTAATCTGTACATGAACATATTGTGACATCTGTCCACTGTATAACCTGCAAAATATCAATTAAAAGTTAACTGGAGTGAAGTGTCAGTGTCATAATGAATAAGGCACTAGTAAGCAGGTTCAAGCATATATAAACACCAGTAATCATGTGTAAGTGAGTTTGCGTGGGGTATGCATTGCTTTACAGACACACACACACACACACACACACACACACACACACACACACACACATATATATATAAATATATATATATGTATATATATATATATGAATATATATACACATATATATATATATATATATATATATATCTATATAAAAATATATACACACACACACACACATATATATATATATATATATATATATAGATATATTGATATGGTTGCAGACATATACATATACGTATAAATATATATACACGCTCTAGGGATATAAACCTCAACACAACAATGAATAGAACATGCTGGAGGGATAGATTCCCTTCGCAGAGACTTCCCTTACTATGGAACAGGGTCCCGATCTACATAAGACAGAGCCCCTCTCTATCACTCTTCAAGAGGAACCTTGATGAGTGGATGGGTAACAGAAAGTTCACACCGGGGATCACACCAACAGCACTACTAGATAGGGGCCAAGGGTACTAGTTGCTAGTACAAGGGTCTAGGGAACTGCTAAAGGGGCGGTGATTACTGCACAACGTGGCTGGGCTAATATATGCCTTCGGGCAGATAGCCCAGTACCAACCTATGAACCTATATATATATATATATATATATATATATATATATATATATATATATATATATATATATATATATATACATATGTGTATAGATATATATATATATATATATATCTATGTGTGTGTGTGTGTGTGTGTGTGTGTGTGTGTGTGTGTGTGTGTGTGTGTGTGTGTGTGTGTGTGTGTGTGCGTGCATAGATATACACAGATATACAGCTATGATAGGAAACAGCACACAAGAATGACATATGGTTACAGGCTATGCCAATGGAAGTGAGGGAACCAAGCAGGAAACATGAAAGACGTAGCATGACCTTCCACCCCCACAGCCGGACACAGGAAACATACACACAAACAATGGAAAGAGTTCACTGCTCCCCAGGCCACAGGCAGAACACAACCGGGGGGGGTACACAGTGCACCCGTGAATTCTAATCTTGGAAAACAGACAGGAGCATCCCTTGAGGGACACCCCAAAAATTGGCAAGACCAAAAGAAGGCGATAGACCGAACATTCTTTCAGGGGTGTATACATACTCGGAATACATGGTTGGGAAAGCCTGATGACCCATGGGCTGAGACAATTGTAAGAAATGGGTCCCGTGAAGTGGAGAGTGGGCAGCATGTAGTGGTCTGTCCAAAACAGACCAAGACCCAGATTAAGGATGGGTGCTGTTGAGGAGGTGCAGGTGGGGGAACTATGGGTAGCTACTTATGGGTCTAGATGTGCAGGTGTTGGCCGATGTGGGCCTATATGGACAGCCCTAGGGATGTAAGCAAATGTGTTCACTGGGCAGAGGCATCACCCAATGAGCAGCCACACCCACTCTGAGTCCCACTGCAGCAAAGTGTAATCTAAATAGCAAGGAACAGAATAAACAGATGTAGATGCATATATGTAGAGATATGTGTGTGTGTGTATATCTACCCATAGTGACATAGAGATAAGCCTCTCCCTCTCCGTAGTACAAATGTATACATACAGAGACAGAATACAGATACATACCCACATATAAATATATACATATGCAGCAGACACCCATAGACCCATATGTTGTTAGATATATATATATATATATATATATATATGGGTCTACTTCTAATGACCGAAACGCCGATTCGCCGACAGTGAAATCACCGACACGAAACGACCGACAACGCAGTTGACCGACACGCTCGAATCCCGACAGACGGAAGACCGACAAGGGGAATGTGTAAGCGCGACCTGGTAAGTATGCGATAGTGAGGGATTTAGGAGTAGGGAGCGGACAGGTAAGTGTGCAATACTCAGGGATGTAGGGTTAGGGTGTGTGATAGGTGAGTGTGCGGTAGTGTCGGAGCTTGGGGTTGGGGTGTGTAAGTGAGTTAGGGTTAGGGTGCAGGTAGGGAGAGTGTGGTAGTGTCGGAGCTTGGGGTTGGTGTGTAAGTGAGTTAGGGTTAGGGTGCAGGTAGGGAGTGTGCGGTAGTGTCGGAGCTTGGGGTTCAAGTAAGTGAGTTAGGGTTAGGGTGCAGGTAGGGAGTGTGCGGTAGTGTCAGAGCTTGGGGTTCGGGGTGTGTAAGTGAGTTAGGGTTAGGTGCAGGTAGAGTGTGCGGTAGTGTCGGACCTTAGGGTTAGGGTTTGGGTTAGCTAGTGGATATGTGTTGTAGTGTACTGTGTTGTTACGTGTAGTGTGTCGGTGTTATGGTGTTCGTGTTTAGCGTCGGGTTTGTGTGTTGTCGGTTTTCTGCCGGTGATTTCTGTGTCGGGAATCGTTGGTTCGGTCTTTAAGTAGACCCATATATATATATATATATATATATATATATATATATATATATATATATATATATATATATATATATATATATATATATATATATATATATATATATATATATATATATATATATATATATATATATATATATATATATATATATATATATATATATATATATATATATATATATATATATATATATACAGCAAAATATAAATATGCATGTATGCATACATATACAGATATATCTGTATATAGTAATGTAGATATATATATATATATATATATATATATATATATATATATATATATATATATATATATGTGTGACTATAAATATACACGTGTATATAGCTAGGATATGATACAGCAGTTACGAGTTACATATGTTCACAGGCCATGCATATGGGGGTGATAGGTCCAATAAACAAACGTGTAACACGTAGCATCAACTCCCTACCCCCACCCCCCACCAGCTAGGCCGTTGAGACATACAGACACACAATAAAGGTAAACACACCACTGCTTCCCAGACCACCGGCAGGATACTACCAGTGGGAGAGACCTGCCAGGTCTAATCTTGAAACAGAGACACCGATGTCCCTTGTGGGACACCAAAAATTAATGATCATCGGTAGCAGTCCCGGTAATGACTTATCAAACCAGGCTGTAGATGTAAATGGTCCAGTAGGTTGTGCAAGCCTGATAACCCATGGGTCGACACAACGTACGACATGTGTCCCACACGAGGAGAGTGGGCAGTGTCTAGTGATGTGTTTATACCCCACCTGCACCCACAGTAAGGATGAGTGCTGTAGAGGAGTGTCAGGTGGGGGAACTATGGGTATGCATTTATGGGCCTAGGCATGCAGGTGTTGGCTGGCGCAGTTGTATTAGGACTGCCCCGGGGATGTAAGTAATAGTCCAAAATGGGCACAGCTGATGCCCATGCCTCTCAAGCCCTAAGAGCAATTCCAGTGGACAGGGCATAAACCATTGGGGAACAAATAGGGACCATACCTCTGAACTGCCCCAGATTTCCAGGGACGTCCCTGATTTCGACACAATTTCTAACTCTGTCCCACTTAATCCCTCCTAAAACTAGTGACATTTGGAGGAAATGTGGTGAATTACACGTAATGAATAACGACAACAATTAAGAGTTAGAAACATCATTTCCCTCAGAAAATGTGTATGAATTCATATGCTCAGAGTCTGTCAATGTGTCAGGTTAATAGCACCAATAATTTAAATGTGTCCCTCATGTTGTTATGCTGTGTCCCTGATTCAGTTTGTATTTTTCCTCAATCGTATGAGAGGTATGATAGGGACAGAAAGCACATATTCCACTGACAACCTTAGAAAGATGATAGAATATTAGGTATGCAGTAGCATGACTCGGCTGAAGGATGTGGGCTCCAAAACCCAATTACTTGTTTGTATTGAAGAGTGTCAGTGCCTATGTATTAGCCAGATGGGTGCAGATTGTAAGAGGAACACACCAATAATATGAATCAAACTCTGGACAGGCTGCTTATTCCGTACAGTCGAATGGCATGCTGTTGCCTAAAGGGCAGCCATTCCCTATACTGTAGGCATGTAATCCAATGTAATAGGCATCACAAGGTAATATCGCAGTCCTCACTCCCACCCTGGGGTGTGAGTGTCAGATGCAAACACTAAATGCAGTGCATTTGCAAGTGCAGGAGCAAGCAGGTGTAAGCCTGTTTGGCTGCCAGTATGCGAGTATTACACTGGTAAAGCAATGTAGAGGCTAACTGAGTGTAAGAAACTGTAACCGGAGGTTAGCATTGCTTAGCTCAGCGCAAACCCATGCACACTCGCTCACAACTGCTTTAATGTGCCTTAATAACTCCGTAGCAAATGGCCTTGTTCTGCCCAGCAACAAAATAAACAGAATCTGCAAGGCTCGAAACCAGAACCCTGCACATATAGCTATTGTGATTTACCACTAAGCCATGGCAGATATACAGACATTGGACGTTATCACAAACATATCATCCAGTGCAGTCATTCATTAGTATAGGAAATGTATTCCATCATGTAGATGCATGTGTGAGTGTTTATGTCCAGATATAGATACATATATATATATATATATATATATATATATAGATATATCAGGAACATCCCATATGACAACAAAGCATTAAACAGGGGAACACCAGCAATGTCTGTATTATGTAGTGGTGCTGTCCTATGTAATATCAAGACTCCCTCAGACAGACATGTGTCAGTCATACACGCAAACATTTGTACATTGGCTATATACATCACTCTGTGCATGTTATTTACATTAACACAACAGTTCCCGTCCAATCATTATGTGAGAACAGTACTCTTGCAAGGTATTGTGTGCAACATCATCATCATCACGATAAAGGTAAATGGGGTAACCATAGAGGGACTGGTAGTGTTATATGTACAATGGGATAGTCCGCATCACATGTACCTGGAACATTTAGGAGTCATGTGCATACTAGGATTGTGTGCCTGAGAGACAGGGGTGAGGACAACTGGAGTATGTTGTGATGCATATTAAAAGGGTTACATGTGTCCAGTGGACATGTGTGTTAAATGGACAGCTATGTATGGGACAAATGTTGTTCTAGGAACCAATTGGACTTTTGTTTCTGTAGGGTGAAAGTGGGATGTGGGGGAAGGAGACTAGGTATGCTCGTGGAGAATAGGTAGGGTAGGATGACAGACAAGACAGCATACAGGGTCGGTATATGACACATGTGGTGGGATACAACTCGGATAGGGAGGGGTGTTCAGCAGTCACAAGCCCATGAGCCCCCAGATGGAAACAGTGGGATGGAGGTCCCCAGCCATGGGTAGCCAAAAATTCACCAAAACATCTGCAAAGGTGGCAGTGCTGGGGGCTGTCTAGGAGGGGCAGCCTCACCCTGTAAATGTGACACTCTGCCCTTGAGCTGGCGTATCTGCCCTCAAAATCCCTTATTGAGCCCCCTAAGCACCACGTCCTGGACTGTACGAGAGCGGACATGTTCCTGTCTGGACCTGCTCCCATGGGGGACAAGCCCCATCCTCAGTGGCGGTACCACCAGAAGGTGGTGCAGAGCCAACAGAGGTGGAGGTCCAAGGCTGGGCCCCAGATGTGCTGGTGCCTGGTGCCATGGCCAGCTGAAGTGGGACAGGAGATTCTGCCGGGACCTCCAAACCCATACAGCTTATGGTGTAGCAGTTTAAACACAGATATGGCTTAGTAATAGTCAACAGCATTCAGGATTACTTATAACAGCATGCATAGATATGACCATCAACCCAACACAACAGATGGATACATTTGCAGAAGGAGCACAACACATGCATATATACTGCATGACATCTGTACAAAGTGTAGAAGACTTGTGACAGCAGCTATGAACAGTGGCCCAATACTGGCATGTCACTGAGAACCCAGACAGTATCTGTCATACCACTGTTTCATGTGACATATGTCCAATCAGGGATGCGATGGCAGTAACTCATCACTATCACCATGTACTGATTGCAATCCTCACACTATGCTCCTGCAGTTCACAGATATGTGTTCAGTGAGTAACACAGGAAACAAATGATACCACACACTGACCAGTCCACAGATGGCCCTACAGATGGGGTGCCCTCACAAACAGAGCATTGTCTTGTCAGTTTTAAAACATGCAGAATAGCCATTACCACACACAACCTGTTAAACAGGCAGTAGTCTCAATGAAGCATAGCTACACTTACATGCTGTAGTCATGTCTGGCACATCACCTTCCTATCTTTAGGCTATTTCCCACTGTGAATGTTGTTTGACGAACATCCAGATATCATCTGTGATGGTGTTTAGCAAACACCAGATCCAGGTACCACTCACAGCAACTGTCATGGGCAAACACCTAGATATTGTACTGTGTTTTTCATGCAATGGGCTATGGGAACATCATCACAGCTGTTCCACATGCAATCAGCAAGAGGAGGATGATAATAGGTGCAGAGGCCATCACCTGATCATGACCATCACTTACAAAACACAAGTTGCTGCTGAGCAGGTGTGCACCCCCACATCCACCAGAGATTGTGCGGGAGGGACAGACAGAGGCAAAGTACTTCAGAGAAAGGCTTGGAGATTAAAACCTAAGCATCATCTGTCACAAACTTACCAGTACAGGGGTTCAAACCCCTCACTGACTAGTCATTACTATTACAAGTGCATGCAGTTACTCCATGTGCCACAAAGCTTACATGTTGGTGTGCTGTAAGAACATATATGTGTGCTGGTGAGTGACATCTGCAACAGAGATATAGTAGACATACATTAGGTATAGCACATATGGCTGTCCACATGAACAGATGCCATTGTCAACTTAATAACACTCTCTAATGGACTCACATTGACAATCTTTGCCAGGCCCACAAATACACTTCCAAACTACTTAGTTTGCCACACTGCAGTAATGCACAGGTACTACATGCACCACAGGAGATATCCATAGGTTCTGTGGGCTAGGGCATGTGAACGTGTATGACATCTGTCGGTATGCCAATGGGAGTCATACTGGAAGTGACTGTGGTTGGGAGCATCATACCCCACACGCAGACACAAGGTGCGAGTACTGACATGCAATTGTGCATTGCTTCATGGGTGTGTAGTAGTTGGCTGTGCAAGACGGCTGTACAAGGCTGGGTGAAGGGTAATCCTTGGCATCACACCACCGAACAATGGTGTGCAGTGTGGTACAGGGGTGTAGTGTCTGCAATGTCCCGCACAGATGGGTATTGTATGAACTGTCCTGACATCCTGGTTACCATTGTGTATGGCCATAGCTTTGCAATGCATGCCATGTCTGTGTTTGATAGTCCTTGACATCAACATTGCCTGGGATGTGCATGTCTCACAATAATGTACAGTGACATATACAGGTGTACCTGGTTTGGCTGGCACATGTTGTGTACACAGACTGTTATCCTCTGATATGCCAATACTGGCCTGGTGTGGCAGGACCTGCTTATAGTCAGCAGGTTGATGCTGCACCTGCATTGATAGCATGATACAGGTATTCCCTGGTGTCAGTGGCATCAGTCCATACAGGGCACATGTATAAGGCATTGTATGGCCTCTGTGGATCACATTCGATGGCACCACATATGTTGCAGGCATCCGGTGGGAAACATAGTGAAGGCACATTGTCCACAATTATGTGCCTATTGTACTGCTGTACAGGGTACCATGCCCTCTGCAGCCCTCTGCAATCTCACCATACCTACTATCTGTCATCAATGTGCAGGGTAATAACAACATAGCGGGATATTCTAGGCAAGTGTGTTTGTGTATGACACATGGGTTCAGGACATATTCCGGGTAATAGTAGGGTTGCTTACTTTGTTCACCAGGCCTTTTGCCAGATGTAGGGGTATGGCTTGCCAACACAGTCCCTTGGTTGACTGACATCTGTACTCCTCGTGAGGAGGACATTGTGACATATAAAATGGACATCATATAGGAAAACTACAAAATCCACTCCCCAACATGTCCAGTGGTTAGACACTCACAGCCACCTCCACACAGACTCTGACAAATGCACACATACACCTGCCATTTCTTGGAATAGAACCCTTACCTAAGTAGAGTATTACACTACAGAATTATGCAGTTATAGCATGCCCTACGGTGATTAATGGGTTACAGCAGTCCCAAAGGTGTATGCCTAGGTGGATGACATCAGCAGGATTGCCAAAGGTGGTCATGTAAATTGTAAAGAGTGTGTATATTCTAAAAGGCATTGCTACTTTCTCATGCAGACAGACAGACACACACACACTTGGTCTCTCTTGGAATAGAACTACTACATAACTAGTTTATCACACTACAGCAATACGCAGTTACAGTGCACGCTACTGAGAACACTGGATTTCAGTAGTACTAGAGGTATATTCCTAGGTGGGTGACATCAGCAGGATTGCCAAAGGTGGACATGTGAATTGCAAAGAGTGTGCATACTCTAAAAAGCATTGTTCTTGTCTCAGGCAGACAGAGACACACCCACACAGTTGTCCGCTCTTGGAATGGAAACCCTACCTAACTAGTTTATCACACTAAAGCAATACGCAGTTATAGCACGTACTATGGAGAATACTGGGTTGCAGCAGTCCAAGAGGTGTATTTCTAGGTGAGTGACATCAGCAGGATTGCCAAAGGTGGTCATCTGAATTGTAAAGAGTGTGCGTACTCTAAAAGCATTGTTTCTTTCACAGGCAGACATACACACAGTTGACCTGTTTGGGATTAGAACACCTACAAAACTAATTTAAAACACTACAGCATTATGCAGTTACAGCACGCACCATGGAGATTACTGGGTTACAGCAGTCCCAGAGGTGTATTCGTAGGTGGGTAGCATCAGCAGGATTGCCAAAGAAGGGCATTCCAAGTGCACTGCGGGCTTGTACATGCCTGTTACCTGTATGCACCCACTGCTTACTGTCACGAAAACACATTTACACCTACTTACAACTGCTTAAAAGTGTCTTATGCAGTCCTAATTGACAGGATCAACAAAGCTTACAGGTCTTGAACCCTGGACCATGCACACTGACGTCACTGGACATACTACTAAGCCATCTGGCTTGTATACATGTTGCATGAAGTCCATAATGCACATCCTACTACAGGTATTCCACAGTACTGAAAACAAATGGGGCAGTCCCTTTGTGTGCATATGTACAGTACCATTGAATGTACTGTACTCTGTGAAACAACAAAGACAAGTCTACACCTGTACAGCTGTCATAACTACATATATATATATATATATATATATATATATATATATATATATATATATATATATATAGGGTCTATATTAGATGAATGAAAGTTCATCTTAGTGAGCATCACATGGCGAATATTGCGGAACTCGAAACCGCAATTGCGAGATCGTGGTACAGTGAAGATGGGAATATTTGCCCTTTCCTCACTGTAGTGCAATCTCGGAGTTGGAATATATATTTAGGGGGTGTGGGGACCCTCAATTGCAGTTTCGAGTACCTGGATATTCGCTCATGTGAGCGTTCGCTAAGATGAACTTTCGTTCATCTAATATAGACCCTATATATATATATATGCACATACGGGATGTGTACACACACACACATACACACACACACACACACACACACACACACACACACACACACACACACACACACACACACACACGCACACACACACACACACACACACACACACACACACACACACACACATATATATATATATATATATATATATATATATATATATACATATATACAGACACAGCCATAGCTTTCATAGATTCATAGATTAGTACTAAGCTAACTGCCCTTGCGAGCCATTTTAAGCCTAGCCAATTATACACGTCTGAATGCCCTTTGTGACACAGAAGGGATCCAAAGGATCTGACGTGTACATAAAACAGAGGCATCTCTTGTGTTATAACATTTAAATCATAAGCAGTTCACCAGAGAAGGGATGGTTGTTGTGTATGTGGAATTTGTGGTGGGGAATGATGGCTAATGTAATCTATCCCGGGGATTGTGGAGTTAGGGTGGGGGGAATGATGGGGATGGACCTACACCCAGCGACCACTTATGTGTCACTGCTCGACAGTGGCACATGAAAATAACATACCCAACTGTAGTCATGCTTGACGGTGTATTCTTTACCATTCCTAACTATGTAATATTTTGTAGATACCGGTCACCACAGATGGCTACCATGGTGTGCTAAAAGACATTTCACATGTGTATGCCTTGCTACAGGGTAGTCACACACACAAACACGCACACACTTGCTAGTATTATGCATACACGTCTTGCCTATGTAAAGGTAACCAGTACAGTGGTATGCAGTTGGGGTATGTGCCACAGAACACATACAATTACACTTACTCTGATTCCACTTCTGAGCTGGGTGGCATCACAGGACTGATTACTTGCAGTGGGGAGGGGGGGAAGAGAGAGGTTCAGCAGTTGACAAGGATAAAGGCCAGTGCAAAAGGAGGTATCTCTTTGGAATGCAGTAAAATCCGCTGCCATGGCTGGATGCAGACACAAATACACACAACCACACTCAGCCATTGGCTGACACACGCACTCAGGCATTTGCTGAGACACACACACAAACACACACACAATTGCCAATGTTGGGATCAGAACTCCTGCCTATCTACAGATCATTATTACAATACTTCGCAGTTACGAGACGTGCCACAGAGATTACACATTCCAAGGCAGTGAGACTGCACTTCTAGAATTGAGGACAACAACAGGGAGACTGGCATTCACAAAGTACATAGCTGTAGACCTGTGTGTTTAAAGCAGGTGTCCATTACAACTTGTATGCACAACCAAGACACATCATCTGCAGGTAGGCCTGAGAGGTACAGTTGTAGCACAACAGGAACTCGAACTGGAGTATGGCCATCTGCTGAATGGACAACTACTATCACTATACAGTGTTACAGTGGGCATGCTCATACACTTAGTAACAAAGGGCTTGTTGTGTACACTGACTCAAATTACACAAGGTGGCAGCTCATACACTCAGTAGCACAGGACTGTTTGGGATGCACTCCGATTCTAACCACTGAAGGCCACAGTGTGCATGCTCAAATACTTACATGTGCTGAACACATTGTAATGGACTCCTACTGTAAACGCACATGTTTACAGCTAGATACATCTTACTTGTCAGTATAGATGCACATCATACTGGTTTACTACCTGATACCTGCATGTGACCCATAAATTATATATCTGTGTCTGTGCTGTGTGATACACATGCATACATGTACATGAAGTACTGACATATATATGTTATGTATACTCATTCATGCATGTGTGGACGTGACAGACGATAGGTTACCTGGGTCACACAGGTGGATATATACATATATATATATATATATATATATATATATATATATATATATATATATATAGAATGCAGCATTTGCCACTGTCAACAGTGTCACACACCTTGCTGCCATGAAAGGCATACACTGATAGCAGGTTGGGGACAGTGGCATTATATGTGGAACAGTGGCATGTGCAAGCATAATGTGTGAGCCACCTTGTGTAATGGAAATGAGGTACAGGTGTCAAGATGACCTCTCCTGGCTGTGTTAGTAGTTGTCATTATTAGCAGGACTGCTACCCCAAGTATATCTCACATTGGTCATATACACAAGTTCTGCTTCTGTCCGTTACCTTACATGAGGCATTTGCTACTAAGCACATTAATGCCACGTGCAGTGATGTCATGGTACGGGTGGCAACTGCTAGACCAAAACAATGAGCCAATGTCCTGCTGTTATTATGAGGTTGTCCATTGTCTGTCATTCTGGGCTGTCATGACAAAATGACAAATCTTCGACACAGAGCACATGTATCCATGTTACACATGTATGTGGATAATACCTAGGTCACATTTACCCATATAGCCGCATTCCAAGGCAAATGTCCTACACACTGTAGTAACACCCTGACACCTACATGACAATTGCATTGGATGCTTATGCTAACCAGTGCTAAATGTGTGGCTTTAGTAATCCATTTGCTCAATGTAGAACTTAGAATGGGGAATACTGACATCTGTGCAGTAAGGAACACCTGGCTGAAGGCTCTGAAGTGCACAATTGCACTACCACCATATAACTCAGATCCAGACATGTGGGCCATAACAGTAGTATGGACCATTTGAGGTGGTGGTGTACACATATTCATAAAGGCTACTCACATGTAAAGACCACTATGACATAACGCATCACAGATGAGTCAGGTACAGTTGACAGTGGCAAATGCTGCATTCTAGGTTGTATCCTCATATACATCCACCATCTTGTTCGCAGACTACCAACACACATACATATGTGGTATGACATAGTATGGTAGACAACCAGATAACCCTTGATTGGTGGACTGTACTTAGGCCTACATCAACTGTGCAAAGTACCCATATACAGACACAGCTGCATAATGTGTTATGCAATGCAATAATACCACTGTTTGTAACCAGCTCAGTTGTACACATACCAGGGTCCCCTCGGATGTTGTCAGCATTAACATGGTCGACTGTTGCTGTACACCAGTAAACAACACCCTCATGGTTGGATATGACCTAACCGTACCTGCCCTGGATATGTACATCCCACACTCATACAACATAAATTACATTACCATAGCTTTCGTTTTCCTTTCTACATACAGGTGGCTACAGTCATTACACACATGCACATGGCAGATAGCATGCTAACAGTACATAAGGTTTGATATCTATGTTGACAGAGGTAATATCCCCACTCTACTGGTCACCCCTGACACCTATCATATCATACAACACCCCATGTGGCATGTAAGTCTTTAGACATGTTCACTTAATGCAATGCCTACAAACATACCCAAATAATAGGACCATAGGACCTACACA
This sequence comes from Protopterus annectens, assembly GCF_019279795.1. Classification (NCBI taxonomy): domain Eukaryota; kingdom Metazoa; phylum Chordata; order Ceratodontiformes; family Protopteridae; genus Protopterus; species Protopterus annectens. The sequence continues at coordinate 347,949,923 of NC_056733.1, read as the reverse complement.
AGGCCTGTATTGACAAACTTAGGGAAATCCAGTTCTGATCTGTATGTCCCTGGGTAGTCACAGGTGATATGTTCATGACATGTACAGCCATGTGTGGCCGCAGCTCCTACATATACCCCATGTCAACAATTGCAAGCCATGCATGCTGTGTGCTGTCTGGAAATTAGCCTTAGTAACACAATAGCCAGTAAATGCTGAGGTGAGATGTTTACAAGCCACAGACCTTGGATATGCTTGAATGAGTGTACTGCCTAGCTCTTACAGAGCACATTACTGGCACTCTTTCAGTACAGATGAGGTGTGTGTGGCAAATATGATGTGCTCACTGTTGACCATTACAGTGTTCTGGCTTCATCATGGCACTGCCAAGTAACAGTTTGTAGGTGCATGACATGGAATAATGCTGTATATGCCAACCTGATATGTGCTGTTTTAATATATGTACACTTGGCTACTAAGTGAAAGTGGTTGTGTCCTACCAGTACATGAACAACATCCATTATGGTGTAATGCTCAGATATGTTTCACACATGGTGTGGGGAAGGTATGGAATGTATCTTCTTTGACCTGCTTGTGCACGTACTGATGTAGACCGCATATATGTACATGTATTGATATGTGTGTGTAGATTCCATGTGTGTGCAGTGTCTGATGTCTAAAGGTGACTGTTGTCTTAGTACACCATGCTGTTGCAATACAGCCTTAACATTGCCAACTGTATATGGTGATATGCTCTAAGTACAGTAAGCTGTACATGAGGTATGGACAGATGTTTGGACATGACTACTAAGTGGTGGGGCTTCTTTGCAGATGAATGATTACTGAGGACAGCTCACTGGTGTGTTACAACCAGTCCTACAATAACCTGTGTACCTGCTAAGGTCAGGTGTTGTTAATTGAAGTGGAAGACAGACAATGTAGAATGCTGTAAGGGTGACACTGAAGACAAACCTCATGACATTTGTAACAGTAATACCTCCCCTGTGCATATATTGTACATATATCAGCACAGTTGTCAAAGGAACGAGTCAGTAAGCATTGTACCAGATGCGATAGTGCTGTACTTCTGTAGTGCCTATCATGAGAAAGGCAGGTGTTTGATTCACAGTACTGGCACGTGTGGGTGTGTGTGTCCATATATGTCACGTATGGTTGGGAATACATCCCACATGTTATCACTCTCCTGAACACTGTTGTTGATACGAGTACTTTGTGAAGTATAGAAAGAAAGGCATAGGCAGGTAGTTAAACCTCACACATGTAAGGTGTCTGTATGTGACATAGGTGTATTTCTTTGTGAATGTCAGTGTAGTGTGTGTGTGTGTGTGTGTGTGTGTGTGTGTGTGTGTGTGTGTGTGTGTGTGTGTGTGTGTGTATGGCTCTCCGTGTGTATGGCTGTCCGGTTCCTGGAGTGAGGCTGTATTTTACCATATAGAAATGTTAATGCCCCCTCCCCCCACCCACTCAATGCAATCTAGCATCCCTGTTGATATCATCAATCATAGACTGGCATACTAACCGCCTGTTAACATGTACACCCTGGGGTGTGACCTGTTGTTACATAGCCTACTGATGGACCCCCTCCCCACATACACTCACTGCACTGTAGTATCCCTGTCAATGTCCTCAATCTTAGGCCATTCCAACTACCTGTACATGTGTAATCTCTGTAGTGCATCTTGTAATTGCGTAATACTATAATGATGATATGCACATAGGCAGGGGTTCACATCTGAACACTGGCAACTGTGTGTGTGTGTTACTGTGTCTGTGAATCCCTGAGTGTGTGGGTGTGTTTGTGTTTGCATGCTGTCATGGCAGTGGGTATTACTGCTTCCCACTGAGAAGCCACTATTTCCACTGGCCTTTACCCTTGTCACCTGGCATACCACTCTTTTACCCACTCCGTGCTTCAGGTAACTATACCTGTGATGTCACCCACTATGGATGCGACAGTTCTGAACACAGTAACTTACTACACAGCTATCATGCTCTTGGATCATTAGAACAGTAAACATAATTGAAACATGGAGAATATACCTGTGATGAAGCTACAAAGTGCATGGAGATATTGTCATACTGACCTGTGGGTAGTCAACATGTACATATGGGATACCCACAAACACCGACATCCCCAGGCACATGCAACTACATCTGAAAGAGGAAGGCAGAACATCAAGATCAACATTCTGTTAGTGATGTTACAAATGATACATACTGTCAAACGTACAAAATGAATTCTAAAACTACAATACATGGTATGTCTACTGCCTGTCAACACTACTCAACAATATTAATCTACATTTGTCTACCTAGTATGTTCACCCTGTGCATCAGACCATATGAACATGTCCCTGCACCAATGGTGTGGATGACAGGAATGCTGCACAGGCATCATCATATGCACAGGGTGATAATGTTTACCAGAGGCCTTGGCTGTGCCATTGGATGACATCATGTGTGCGTGTTAGGGCCTGTGATATCATTGGGTGTGTGTGGATGTTATGCGTCTGTGTGTTGAGGTGCCCTACATTTGTTTCCAGTGTGTGTGTGTATATGCATGCACACAGGTCTAGCATGTGGCTGGCCTACACAGGGGTATTATTGACAGCTGCAGACCGTACAAGGCAGGTTGCACAGTTCACAGTGTCCAGCCATGGCCACGTGACCTGCGCCTGCCAGGGGTTGCATGGGCACTACCTGGCAGAGGTCCAAATTGGGTACCGTCTGATGACACATGTCCGCTGGAATCATGTCCCTGTTGGGGCCATCCAGGACCACATGCACGTGGCCTGGTGTGGACTGCACAGCACCAGCTGCACTGCTGCTGCTACCGCCACTATGGGAGCGGGCATCTGCAGTAGCATGTTCACATAGACCTTCAACAGGTGATGTAGATGACCTACATCCATGTGCCTGATGCTTCACTCCCACCAGATGTTCCAGCACAGACATTCCACGCTCGAGGACTGACATGCCATGGTCAAGGACTGTCACCATGTCTCCCAATCGTCTATCCAAAACATCTGCAAGATGATGATGAGCATTTGCAAGTGCCTGGATGTTGTCAGTTAATGAACAGACAGCAGCCCTCTGAAGCCTCAGACCTACTCTGTTGTGCTGTTCAGCACTTGCCTGTGTCTCCATTATAGCCCAAAACATGTGTCTGGTGACTCCAGCTGATGTGCTTTCTCTCGCAGGAGCATGTTGGCCAGTGGTCAAGCTGACTCACCAGTCACGGGCTTTGGG